>NC_068911.1:138886533-139189563 GCF_023091745.1 Budorcas taxicolor | reverse complement strand
TGTTGCAATAATTCAGGCAGGAGTTGATGATGGGTTTAACATGGGTAGCAACAGTGGAGTTGATGAGACATGGTCGGATTCTGGGTAGCTAGTGAAAGCAGAGTCAACAAGAGCTACTTACAGATCAGATATGTACTATAAATGAAATAAGCTAAGCTAAGCTAAGTTGCATCACTCATGTCCGACTCTGTGTGACCCCATAGACGGCAGCCCACCAGGCTCCCCCGTCCCTGGGATTCTCCAGGCAAGAACACTAGAGTGGGTTGCCATGTCCTTCTCCAATGAAATAAGGGAACCAAGAAAGTTTGGCCTAAATAACCAGCAGGAGTGAGCAATGTATTGAAATGGGGAATGCTGCAGAAGGAAAACATGGTAGTGAGAATTCAGAACATCTGTTTGAAATCTATTAAGCAGATAACTTACTGTCTAAAATAATTTGGGCTTGAATGAGAAAGCTAAGATAACTGGGGATAACGGGACAGGGAGAAGGGGACTATAGAAGTCAGTACAAAGCAACTCACTCACTGAGTTTTACAATAACATTTTCTGTTACAACAGTACCACTTTGGAATCCAAGTGGTATATAATGCACTACAAATTCCCCCAAAAGAATTTAAGTCCAAGAGCATCATTTTCATATGTCTTGTGTAAATATGTGTGTGTGTGTTAAAATTACAAAAGAATGATTAGCAAATGAGTATGTCAGTTCTTTAACAAACCAAATGAGTTGAAAGTATTAACGTATCTGTATTAAGTATTCCAAAGAAACAATACAATGTTTATCTCTGATTTTCCAAAAGTCCACCTCCATATTCTAAAAGTGGTCATATCTTAATTACTTTTAATATTTCAAACTGGTCACTGCTTTTGGAAATACACTGTTACATATCTCATTTTAGGAATTTTTTAAGGTATGCACCTTGTGATTTTAACCTACTAACTGTATCTACAATCTTAGGGGCCTAATCAAGGCTATGGTTTTTCCTGTGGTCATGTATGGATGTGAGAGTTGGACTGTGAAGAAGGCTGAGCACCAAAGAACTGATGCTTTTGAACTGTGGTGTTGGAGAAGACTCTTGAGAGTCTCTTGGACTGCAAGGAGATCCAACCAGTCCATTCTGACGGAGATCAACCCTGGGATTTCTTTGGAAGGAATGATACTAAAACTGAAGCTCCAGTACTTTGGTCACCTCATGCGAAGAGTTGACTCATTGGAAAAGACTCTGATGCTGGGAGGGATTGGGGGCAGGAGGAGAAGGGGACAACCAAGGATGAGATGGCTGGATGGCATCACGGACTCGATGGACGTGAGTCTGAGTGAACTGCGGGAGATGGTGATGGACAGGGAGGCCTGGCGTGCTGCAATTCATGGGGTCACAAAGAGTCGGACACGACTGAGCGACTGAACTGAACTGAATCATTTTTTTTACTTGACTTTTCTTCTCTTTATTAACAAGAAACTTTTAGTCCATTTTTTCAATTGTTATGTCCCTGGAGGATTAAAATGCACAACCTCTAAATATTTCTCTTTTTTACTTTAATTTTTTAACCACTTTTTAAAATCACAGTATAGTTAATTTACAATGTTGTGTTAACTTCTGGTAAGCACAGTGATTCAGATCTATATGTATATATATCCGTTTTCAGATTATTTTCCACTATAGGTTATCAAGACACTGAATATAGTACCTTGCGCTATACAGTAGATCCTTGTCGTGTATCTATTTTATACAAAGTAGTGAAAGTGAAAGTTGCTTAGTTGTGTCCAACTCTTTGCAACCCCATGGGATATACCATCCACGGAATTCTCCAGGCCAGAATACTGGAGTGGGTAGCCTTTCCTTTCTCCAGGGATACACAGTAGTATGTATATGTTAATCCCAAACTCCTAATCTATCTCTTCCTCCCCACCCCCACACGATACCCTCTGGTAACCATAAATTCATTTTCTAAGTCTGTGAGTCTATTTCTGTTTTGTAAATAAGTTCATTTATATCTTTTTTTTTTAGATTCCACATATAAGTGATATCATATGGTATTTGTCTTTCTCCATCTGATTTACTTCACTTATATGATAATCTCTAGGTCCATCCATGTTACTGCAAATGGCATTATTTCACTCTTTTTCATAGTTAATATTCCATTGTATATATATCCCACATCTTCTTTATCCATTCATCTGTTAGTGAACACTTAGGTTGCTTCCATATCCTGGCAATTGCAAATAGTGCTGCTATGGAACTTATTGGACTGCATGGATCTTTTTTTTCTATCTTTTTAAATTGGAGTATAATTGCTTTACAATGTTGTATTAGTCTCTGCTGTACAATGAAGTGAATCAGCTAAATGTATTCAAACACTCCCATACCCATTCAAACCCTCCCTCTTGAGCCTCCCTCCCATACCCCTCCATCCCATCCCCTTAGGTTATCACAGAGCACTGAGCTGAGCTCCTTGTGCTTTACAGCCCATTTGGGATGCATGTATCTTTTTGAATTATAATTTTCTCAGGATATATGCCCAGAATGGAACTGCAGGATCATATGGTGACTATTTTTAGTTTCTTAAGGAACCTTCATACTGTTCTCCATAGTGGCTGCACCAATTTACCTTTAGAGGCTTAATCTTAAATTGCAAGAAATTAAAGCATATCCCACACCCTACTAAATAATGCGGGTTTCTGAAAGTCTCTAAGCAATTTTAATTAAAGTTCATATTGCATCTAGGAGTGAAAAGACTTGAGATCATTGTACAAATGTCTTTATTTCCACATCTTTTCCTGACTGCTACTTAAGTTAGCAAATGATAGGAAGGAGGCTTTTCTTCAATATATTAATACATTTTAAAATCAAATGCTTATTCTATTTTAATAATGCCAAACAATAAGAAGCAAAGCAATTTTTACAATTTTATTTTTTTCAATTATAGCTACTTCAAATGATTTTTTTTTTTACCTGAAATAAGTAAATAACTGTATCAGGGCAGTATTTAATTAGTCATGACTAGAAAAGCAGAGACATTACTTTGCCAACAAAGGTCCGTCTAGTCAAGGCTATGGTTTTTCCAGTAGTCACGTATGGATGTGAGAGTTGGACTGTGAAGAAAGCTGAGTGCTGAAGAATTGATGCTTTTGAACTGTGGTGTTGGAGAAGACTCGTAAGAGTCCCTTGGACTGCAAGGAGATCCAACCAGTCCATCCTAAAGAAGACCAATCCTACTGTTCATTGGAAGGACTGTTGCTGAGGCTGAAACTCCAATACTTTGGCCAACTCATGAGAAGAGTTGACTCATTGGAAAAGACTCTGATGCTGGGAGGGATTGGGGGCAGGAGGAGAAGGGGACAACAGAGGATGAGTTGGCTGGATGGCATCACCGACTCGATGGACGTGAGTCTGAGTGAACTCCGGGAGATGGTGATGGACAGGGAAGCCTGGCGTGCTGCGATTCATGGGGTCGCAAAGAGTCAGACATGACTGAGCGACTAAACTGAACTGAACTGAGCAAGGGTGCAATGTTAGTGCTACCTGATAAACAATCAAAAATAAAAACTGCTTATAGAATATGAAATTTTCCCCAAAACAGGACTATAATACATTTAGCACTTTCATTTTAGCCCCCAAAGAAGTCATTTAAATTTATTTTAAATTCTTCTTTGCCTTCCAAACCAGTTAACACTAAATTAGCCAGTTTCTCACACAATAACACTTAAACAATCTGCAAGAATGTTGAAGTACTTGCAACTAGGCAGCAAAACTAAGTCTCCCAGCTCAATGAGCAATCAGATTTATGTAGGAACAGTATATATGTAATGGGACAGAAGGCTTCCCTGATAGCTCAGTTGGTAAAGAATTTGCCTGCAGAAGGCCCCGGTTCAATTCCTGGGTTGGGAAGACCCACTGGATAGGCTATTCCCTCCTATATCCTTAGGCTTCCTTTGTGGCTCAGCTGGTAAAGAATCTGCCTGCAATGCAGGAGAACTGAGTTTGATCCCTGGGTTGCAAAGATCCTCCGGAGCAAGGGAAAGGCTACCCAACTGACCTGGAGAATTCCATGGACTGTATAGTCCATGGGGTCACAAAGAGTCAGACATGACTGAGCGACTTTCACTTTCAAAGGGACAGAAAGATAATAACTCCCATTTTCTTAACCTGTAGGTGTACAAGTTCTATTACAGGGTCTGCCAACCTTAGCACTACTGACATTTTAGGCTACAAACATCTTTAATGTGAACAGGGGGAGGGGCTATCCTGTGCATTGTGGTATGTTTGGCAGCCTCCTTGGCCTCTACCCAAGAGAGGCCAGTAGCATCCCATCCCCATAAGGACATCCAAAAATATCTCCAGACACTGTTAAATGTCCCTCAGGGAATACAAAACTGTCCCTGGTTGAGAACCCCTGATCTATATGTTTAGGAGAAATGTGAGTTTACACAGATTGCTCTACATGAGCTGCCTTTACATAAAATTTAACTTTAACTTCAAAGCTCATTTTCAACTGAAACCCTTGGAACAAAACAGCACGAAGCGACTGATACCAACAGAACAGGGGAGTTTGGTTCTTTCAAAAGTAAAGGTTATCCACCTGGTAAGAAACAAATTCTTAAAACCTTATACCCATAAAAATCCCCCCAAATTAAACTTTAGGTCTAAATCTGTTAAGTGAGCTCACATGTATTCTTCAAAAGCAATGAAGAAAGAAATACTGCAACTATATACAGTCCAGAAATGTGATCTTTTAAAAGGATGCTTAATGTGTTTTTTTTTTCCTTCCAAAGTGGCAGCTTATTATTATCTTTTGAAATGTCATTTGGTGACTCAAAGGAAAACAACTGTAATTTAAACAGCAAGTAATGAAGGGGAATAAGTCTGTATGTGGCCTCTGTTTGGAAGTTACTAAGCTGTCTTTCCACGATTAATGTAATATGCTTTCTCCAGGGGTGTAAAGCCTCAGGTTTCAAAATATCATTTATATGTTGGTAGCTCCCACATTTCCATCACACCCCGGGCTGCCCTTGAGACCAGGGCCAACTCACCCGTCAACATATCTGAATGATGACCAACTGTCTGCCTGAAGAGGGCAGGTTCTGTTTCTTCCTAGCCTTCTTTTCTCCCCAGCCTTTCCTATAGTAGCCTATGCCCATAGGTGCTGCTAGTGTTAAATCACCTGCCTGGCAATGCAAGAGACGTAAGAGACACGGGTTCAGTCCCTGGGTCGGGAAGATCCTCTGGAGAAGGAAATGGCAACCCACTCTAGCATTCTTACCTAGAAAATCCACAAACTGAGGAGCCCGGCAGGTGTAGTCCATGAGGTTGCCAAGAGTCGGACACTACTGAGCACACATCAAATACCCGAAACTATGAACATATTCCCCAGGAAAAAGCCTAACAGTCATCCTTGACCCCATTCCTATTACTGCTATACCAAATTTCCATAATTTTGTGACTTGTTGTTGTTGTTTAGTCGCTAAGTCATGTCTGACTTTTTTGTGACCCCATGGACTGTAGCCCACTGTCCATGGGATTTCCCAGGCAAGAACACTGGAGTAGGTTGCCATCTCCTTCTCCAGAGAGACTTCCTGACACAAAGATCAAACCCACATCTCCTGTATTGGCAGGTGGATTCTTTACTACTGAGACATCTGGGAAGCCCAATTTTGTGACTTAAGACAACACAAATAATTACCTTAACACTTCTGGAAGTCCGAAGTCCAAAATCAGTCTAGAGCTTAAAGTTAAGGTATCAGCAGGGCAGTTTCTCCTGGAAGCTCTGGAAGAAAATCTGTTTCCTTACTTTTCTGGCTTCTAGAAGCTACCTTGGCTTGTGGACTGTATACAAATACTAAAGAAGTCTATTCTAGCAGACCTGACCTGCCTGATCGACCAGATACAGAAATGTTTACACATGGGAGCAACTTCATGGACTGGGGACTCAGAAAGGCTGAATAAGGAGCATCAACTCATCAGGAAGCTGAAGTCTTAGAAGTGGAAGCCCTCCTTCCAGGAATGTCTGCCCAAGAGGCAGAGCTCATAGCCTTTAAGAGAACCCTGTACCTTAGGGCTAAATATAAGATAACCACTTACACTGATTCTAAGTATGCCCTCTCTACTGTGCACACACATGGAGCCACACAGAAGGGCAAATCTACTAACATCTGGAAGAAAAAAAAACCATATGGAGGAGATACTGGCCTTACTAGACTCTAATATAATGATGTTAGGAGTTATCATACTGTATTGCCCAGGACCACCAAAAGACTGATGTTATACAGCTAACAGAAATAATTTGCCTGATCAGGTCACAAAACAGGCAGCCGGAACCAAAAATCCAGATCCTCAGGCCTTAGCACTCATCCCAAGAGCGGACCTATCCCTCTTTAAGTCTCAGTATTCAGATATGGATCTAGAGAAAGCAGATGAAGGGAGATTTCATGATGAACCTTAAGACTTAGATGATTGGTACCAAACCACCAAAGAAGACTGGATTTATAACAAACAAGGACTAGTGCTTATACCTGAGCAGTTAACGAAAAGAGTTATTACTTATCTACATCAACGAACCCATTATGGCAGTGACTTACCCAATCACTGGCTACAATTTACTGCTGGTCCACAAACACAAAGGACCAACCAAAAGGTAACACAAAATTTCCTGACCTGGTCAGAAACAATCCAAAAACCAAGCCACCCCCAATAATAAAAGGGGTGCAAAACCAAGGGATAGAACCAGATACAATATTTTAAGGGGTGCAAAACCAAGGGACAGAACCAGGCAATGACTGGCAAATTGACTTTACTGCTATGCCAAAAGCCATGGGAAATTACAGACATTTTCTGATATTTGTAGACACCTTCATGGGTCTTATAAAATTTTGTACATATTGTCTGCCTTGTATACTTAAAAAGGTCTCCCCACTAGCATGATAAGTACCCAAGATGTAAGAGTTCAAGGTGGGACTCAAGAATATTTACAATTAAGTACAAACTAATTTCATTCTTCTCATAAAAATCCACGCCCCTCATCAGCAGGAAGCAGCTAGAGCAGTCGGCACATGATTTCCCTCAAGACTGAGGAATGTATAAAGAAAAAGGGGGAAATCGAAACAGCACTGACGACCTTAAACTGGCTTTGCTTTCTTGAAGCAAGTGGCTGATTATTCAAACCTGGAGTTATTTTACAGACAGAAATGCTGCCACCAGAGCCCTTTTTGAAGGGAGAAGTTCTTCAGCAAGGAAACCTGGCCTCCAGAGGGACTGGAAGAGACTAGGCAATCAGCTTCTGCCAAGTCTGCCCTTAAATTTTGCCCTGAACCCTGGATGGGAGATACAGATTTGAGTCCTGTCTCCTGTCTCCTTGCCGGATGACGTCAAAATAAAGTTCTTTGCTTCCTCCATAGCCAGAGCCATAGCACTAACTTCTGTGCACATCAGGCAGCCAGCTCTGTAATAATCCTTCCTCGCACCTCTCCAACCTGTTTCTGTGATGATAAGGACCTGTGATGACACTGCCCACTAAAATATTCAAGGATAAACTCCTCATCTTTAACTTGATCACATCTACAAGGTCTATTTGCCATGTGCAATATTGTGATTTATAAGAAATATATGAATTTGGTCACATGACCAAAAATATATACATATTTTTTCATCCACAGTTCCTGGTTCACAGCTCCCCACACCCTGGGAATTTCCTGGGAAATAAGAGCAATAGGAACATCTTTTGTCATAACAGTTGGTCTCTGTCATAGTTTTTGAAAGTATTTCAGAGCCATAAGGGTGTCCTGTTATTCATAACAAGCCCTTTTTCACCACAACTAAGTTTTTGCTATTGAGATGACTTTTGGAAAGCGTCTAAGGATGGAGGCTGGTTGCCAGGGGAACCAATCCTGAACAGAGAATTGGAACTTTTAGTTCCACCCTCTGACCTCCGCGAAAGGGAGAGAAGCTGGAGGTTCAATGGCCAATGATTTCATCAATCATTCCTATGCAATGAAGTGTTCTTAAAAACAACAAAAAAAGGGATTCAGAGAACTTCTGGTTTGGTGAACACATGGAGATTCGGAGAGAGCATGGAGGCTCCACGCCCTTTCCTCGTACCTTGCCTTCTGCATCTCTTCCAGCTGGCTGTTCCTGAGTTATCTCCTTTTATAATAAACCAACGATCTAGTAAGCAAAATGTTTCTCTGAGCTCTGAGCTGCTGTAAGCAAATTAATCAAACCCAAGGAGGTCATGGGCACCTCTTATTTACAGCCAGTCAGTCAGAAGTACAGGTGATAACCAGTGCTTGCAACTGGCATCTGAAATGAGGGTGATTTTATTTACCTATCTCCAGGTAAATAATGTCTGAAATGAATTGCAGTATCAGATACATTGCTGTGTCCTGAGAATTGCTTGCTGCTATGGGAAACCCTCTCCACATGTTAGAATTTAGTGATTAGAGCCACCGTTTACCACCACATATGGTAACATACTGTTTCTGGGGATTAGGATGTGGACATCTTTGGAAGGTTATTATTCTAGCAAGACTTTTCTAGCTCACCCACTCCTACATCAACAGTCTGAAGGCTCCACCACTAAATATATCTCTAATCAACTTTTGTCGTTGTTGTTGTTCAGTTGCTAAGTCGTGGGTCTTGGCAACCTTTGCAACCTTGGCAACCTCTTCACAACGCCATGGACTGCAGCACCCCAGGCTTCTCTGTCCCTCACCATCTCCTGGAGTTTGCCCAAGTTCATGTCCATTGAATCAGTGATGCCATCCAACCATTTCATCCTCTGTCACCCTCTTCTCCTTCTGTCTTCAATCTTACCCAGCATCAGGGCCTTTTCCAGTGAGTCAGCTGTTCCATCAGGTGGCCAAAGTATTGGAGCTTCAGCTTCAGCATCAGTCCTTCCAAAGAGTATTCAGGGTCGATTTCCTTTAAGATTGACTGGTTTGATCTCCTTGCTTTCCAAGAGACCCTCAAGAGTCTTCTCCAGCACCACAGTTCAGAAGCAACAATTCTTCAGCTCTCTGCCTTCTTTGAACTATTTTCTTTTAATTCCTCTGCTACCATCTTTGTGCAGGGCCACATAGACTCTGCCCTGGACAACTGTGAGCATCTCCTAACTGATCCCCTTCCTAACAACTCTTATCCCTCTACAGCCCATCTATAAATTGCCAGAGGATCTTCTTAAAATATAAGTCAGACAATGTTATTTCCTTATTTACAACCCATCAGTGGTTAGCCATTATAACCAGAACAAAATTCTAATAAGCACTTCATCTTCTGGTCCCTTCTCACCTTTAAAAAACAATGGAGAAGAAAAAATGCAACTTTTTTCCTCCACATTTCTCTCCATCCCTTACCATCGGCCTTCCAAACCCTTGTATGCTGAGCAGCTGCTGTTAGCAGCTCATCAAAGGAAGGTACATGTAGTTGAGCTGACCTTCATGGTTCTCCCCAGAGGCAGAAGACACCAACTTACCACATAATTCTAAACCTATGCCCTCCCTCTCCAAGTCTGTTTTAACTGTACATTCCTGCTAATGCTACCAGAAAATTTGAAACGTAAGAAATAAAAATCAAGAAGTAGAAGAAAGAAAGGAAGAAGCACAAAACAGTGTGATATAGTCTTCACATTTCATAACAGGCAGGCAAAAGATAATGTCTTTTGATGGGTCTAAAAATAGTGCAGAGATAAATTATTTAACATTAAGAGAACTAAAAATAAAAATTTAACAGCCCTTGGGGAATTATGGGAGAGAAACTTTCCATTTCATTTTTTAAATGAACTCTGAATTCTTAGACTAAATAAATAAATGCAGTAGAGCAGTGACTAACTTTGCACAAATATTTACACCAATTTTGCCCATGAGGGTGGGCATGTTTATATATGTAAATGGATCATCAGTTTTTCACCTATTGCAACATTTTTTTCCTCTGATTCCCAGCACTGCTGTTTGGAATTCCCCTACTAGAAACTGTCCCACCAAGGACTTCTTGCTGATAAATCAAAGGGCACTGAGACCTCACTAGCAGTCTCTTTGTGGAAAATTGTTCCTTAGGCCCTCTTCTGCCTCCATTTTCCAAAAGTTCTTCCTTCCTGAATTGCCAACTACTTCTGGAGCCAGCTATTCTCACACTTTCAAACAATGACTCCACCTTTTAGAATTCCTTGTCTTTTTCCAACATGCCAGAAACTCAGGAAGCAACTACTCCACAAACACAGACCTTGTCTGGAATAATGAACAATCCCTAACTCAACCACCAATCTCGGTATTTCATTACCTCTTAGGAATACCCAGTCACCTCTCAATGAAGAATACTTTACAGAATTTTAGAATTGATAAAGGACTGTAGAGAACAAACACACCCACATGAAAATAGCCTGAGACATAAAAAACCACTGGACTCCATACAGAACTACTAACTCCAATGTTTTCAACAACTTACCCCAGAAAGTTCCAGTGCACACAAAAGTTTGAGATTCCTCATCTAACCCAATCTCCTTATCTTTGAAACGAAGAAAGTTAAATCCAGAGAGGTAAGTGAACTGTCCAAAACTGCCCACCTGATATGCAACCAATTCATTATTCTACTTATACATATTCTGGTATCCCTTTTAAAGAAACCTAGGAGATAAAACATGCATTATAAAGAAACTATCTCAACATAATAAAGGCTACACAAGAAAAATCCACAGCTAACATCATACTTTATGGAAGCTTTTTCTCTAAGATCAGTTTGCCACTTCTATTCAAGTTAGTACTGGAATTCCTAGCCAGAACACTTAAACAAGAAAAAGAAACAAATGTCATTGCCTTTCATGAAAACTAAGGGGAAAGGCATGAAAATTAAGTGGAAAAGATATAAACTTATCTCTGTTTGTAAATCATCAGTTCAGTTCAGTCACTCAGTCGTGTCTCCAAAGAAGACATACAGATGGCTAACAGCACATGAAAAGATGCTCAACATCACTCATTATCAGAGAAATACAAATCAAAACCACAACGGGGTACCATCTCACGCCAGTCAGAATGGCTGCTATCAAAAAGTCTACAAACAGTAAATGCTGGAGAGGATGTGGAGAAAAGGGAACCCTCTTACACTGTTGGTGGGAATGCAAACTAGCACAACCACTATGGAGAACAGTGTGGAGATTCCTTAAAAAACTGGAAATAGAACTGCCTTATGACCCAGCAATCCCACTGCTGGGCATACACACCGAGGAAACCAGAATTGAAAGAGACACGTGTACCCCAATGTTCATCACAGCACTGTTTACAATAGCCAGGACATGGAAGCAACCTAGATGTCCATCGGCAGACAAATGGATAAGAAAGCTGTGGTACACATACACAATGGAATATTACTCAGCTATAAAAAAAGAACGTATTTGAGTCAGTTCTAATGAGGTGGAGGAAACTGGAGCCTATTATACAGAGTGAAGTAAGTCAGAAAGAAAAACACCAATACCGTATATTAACACATATATATGGAATTTAGAAAGATGGTAACAACCCTATATGCGAGACAGCAAAAGAGACACAGATGTAAAGAACAGACTTTTGGACTCTGTGGGAGAGGGCAAGGGTGGGATGATTTGAGAGAATAGCATTGACCCAAATGTGAAATAGATGACCAGTCCAAGTTCGATGCATGAAACAGGGCACTCAAAGCCGGTGCACTGGGACAACCCAGAGGGATGGGATGGGGCAGGAGGTGGGAGGGGGACTCAGGATGGGGGACACATACACACGCATGGCTGATCCATGTCAATGTATGGCAAAAACCACTACAATATTGTAAAGTAATTAGTCTCCAATTAAAATAAATAGATTAAAAAATAATAAAGAAGGAAAAAACCCTATTAGAACTAATTAATGAATTCAGCAAAGTTAAAGAATACAAAAATCAACACACAAAACTTAGTTTCATTTTTATACATTAACAATGCAAAATCTTAAACGGGAACTAAGTGAACAATTCTATTTACAATAGTATCAAAAAGAATAAGTATTTAGGAATAAACTTAACCAAGCAGATGAAAGACCTGGACTCTGAACACTAAAACACTGATAAAAAAAAGAAACTAAACACAACACAAATAAATAGAAAAACATCTCATATTCATGGATTGGAAAACATAATACTGTTGAGATATCAATACTACCCAAAGCAATTTACAGATTCAGTGCAATCCTTATTAAAATTCCAATGATATTTTTTGCACAAATTTAAAAATCTATCCTAAAATTCATATGGAATTTCAAGGGACCCTGAACAGTCAAAGCAGTCTTGAAAAAGAACAAAGCTGAAAGTCTCATAGTTCCTGAGATAGTGAAGGACAAGGAAGCCTGGCATGCTGCAATTCATGGGGTCACAAAGAGTTGGACACAACTTACCAACTGAACAACAACAGTAATCAAAACAATATGATACTGATAGAAAGATAGACATATAGATCAATGGACTAAAGAGCCCAGAAATAAATGCTTGTCAAATGACTCTCAACGAGAGTGCCAAGGCCATTCAATAGGGAAAAGACTTTTAAATAAATGGTGATAAAGCAAACTTAATAACCACATGCAAAACACTGAAGCTGGATCCTTAACTTACATCATATACAAAAATTATTTTAAAATGAATTGAAAGCTTAACCATAAGCCATAAAACTCTTAGAAGAAAATACAGGGGTAAGCTTAATAACATTGGGTTTTGACATGGTTTCTTGGCTATGAAACCAAAAGCACAGGCAACAAGAGAAAAAATAGAAAAGTTGAACTTCATTAAAATTAAGAACTAAATTTTAAAACTAAAAAAATCAGCTCATAGAATAAGAGAAAAATATGACTGGTAGCGATTGATACCCAGAATATGTAAAGAACTCTTACAACTCAACTAGAAAACAAACAACTCAATTTTAAAATAGGCAAAGGAATGAATAGTCATGTCACCAAGAAAAAATATACAAATGGTCAATAAGCAAATGAAAAGGTGTTCAACATTACTAACCATCAGAAAAATGTAAAGCAAAACCATAATAAAATTCTACTTCACACAAATTAGGATGGCTGTTATTAAAACAACAACAACAACAACAGAAAACAAGTTTTGATATGGACGTGGAGAAACTGGAATGCTCGTGAATTGCTGGCAGGAATGTAAATAATGAAGCTGCTTTGGAAAATGTTATAGCAATTCCTCAAAAAATTGAAAATAGAACTACCATATGACCTAGAAATTCCACTTCTGGGTATATACCCAAAAGAACTGAACACAGAGACTCAGATATTTCTATATCCATGTTCACAGCAGCATTATTCCCATCAGCCAAAGGTAGAACTGTCTAAGTATCTTTCAGCAAATTGATGAATAAACAAAATGTGGTGTGTGTGTGTCTGTGTGCATGAAAAAAGTGAAAGTGTTAGTCACTCAGTCGTCTACAACTCTTTGCAACCCCATGGACTATAGCCTACCAGGCTCCTACACCCATGGAATTCTCCAGATAAGAGTACTGGAGTGGGTAGCCATTCTCTACTCCAGGGTATCTTCCCAACCCAGGGATCAAACCTGGGTCTAGAGTGGAATATTAATCATCCTTAAAGAAAACAGAAATTCCAATACATGCTTCAATAGGGATGAACCCTGAAGACATTATGCTAAGTAATATAAGCCAGTCACAAAAAAAAAGACAAATACGTTATGATTCTAGTCACATTAGGTATCTAAGACAGAGTCGCAGAGATAAAAAGTAAGATTCTAGTTGCCAGAGGCCAGGGAGAGAGAAGAATAGGGAATAAATATTTATAGAGCTTCAGTTGGAGAAGACGAAAAACATTATGGAGATGGATGATGATGATGGTTGCACAATAAAACTCATGTGCTCAGTTACTCAGTTATGTCTGTCTCTTTGAGGGCCCATGGACTCTAGGCCACCAGGTCCCTTTGTCCATGGGATATTCCAGGCAAGAGTACTGGGGTGGGTAGCCATTTCCTCCTTAATACCACAGAATGTACATTTAAATGATTAAAATGGTAAAGTTTATGTTATATCTATTTTGCAACTATAAAGAAGTTTAACTTGCAAAAACAGAACTACTCCTTTTTCTTTCTCTTAAATATTACTCTCCACTTGTTTTATTCATCTAGCAATTAGCAAATCTCAGTTTCCAGCAAAACATCTCCAAACACTTCTTTTGAGCAATTTTCTTCTCAAGAGCTTCAGCTTAAATCCACCTTTCTGTGATCATCCACTCGTCAGGAAGTCCAATGGTTACAGAACAATCCATTTCCTTTAGCTCTGATATTAAGAGTTCCCCTCCAAAAATTCTGTGAAGACTCCTGACCTCACAAGGAAGCTCCTCTTCTCTGGCCTCAAGCAATCTCCCCAACTACTAAAGAAAGCACTGCTCTTCATGGAAATAAAACTGTGACAACTCATTATTACAGCAATAACCCTTCTCTCATTCAGCCCACTGTCTGCTGATCTCAGAAGCATCATCTATCTTTTTGCTATAAATAATATAGTATAATCTTTTGAAAGCCACTGACACATCAAAAGCATTTTTAAACAGTACAATCTTGAACTTGTCACAAGGTCAATAAATATATTTTGGTGTTATTCTTACTTTTATTGTTATAACAAAAAAAGGCTCCATTTTAATTGCTTGATCTATGGCTTGAAAACAGAAAAAATCAAAAAAATTTAATTAAGATGTGAATGGGACAAAGTAGGTAAATCCGCTTATTATAGTATTTGTAAACCACGAGTGAGTGTGATGCTTACGTCTTAGCAATCTTCCTAAGCTGTGTTCCAAACTGGGAAAGGAATACATTAAGGTTGTATATTGTCACTACTTATTTAACTTATATGCAGAGTACATCATGCAAAATGCTGAGCTGGATAAAGCACAAGTGGAATCAAGGTTGACAGAAGAAATATCAATAACCTCAGATAAGCAGATGACACCACCTTTAGGGCAGAAAGCAAAGAGAAACTAAAGAGCCTCTTGATGAAGGTGAAAGAGGAGAGTGAAAAAGTTGGCTTGAAACTCAGCATTCAAAATATGAAGATCATGGCATCTGGTCCCATCACTTCATGGCAAATAGATGGGGAAACAATGGAAACACTGACAGATTTTATTTTCTTGGGCTCCAAAATCACTGCAGATGGTGACTACAGTCATGAAATTAAAAGACGCTTGCTCCTTGGAAGAAAAGCTATGACAACCTAGACAGCATATTAAAAAGCAGAGACATTACCAACAAAGGTCTGTCTAGTCAAAGCTATGGTTTTTCCAGGAGTCACGTATGGATGTCAGAGTTGGACCACAAAGAAGGCTGGGTGCCAAAGAATTTATATTTTCGAACTGTGGTGTTAGAGAAGACTCTTGAGAGTCCCTTGGACCACAAGGAGATCAAACCAGTCAATCCTAAAGGAAATCAGTCCTGAGTATTCATTTGGAAGGACTGATGCTGAAGCTCCAATACTTTGGCCACCTGACCTGAAGAACTGACTCACTAGAAAGGACTCTGATGCTGGGAAAGATTGAAGATGGGAGGAGAAGGGGATGACAGAGGATGAGATGGTTGGATGGCATCACCAACTCAATGGACATGAGTTTGAGCAAGCTCCAGGAGTTGGTGATGGACAGGGAAGCCTGGTGAGCTGCAGTCCATGGGGTCGCAAAGAGGCAGACACAACTGAGTGACTGAACTGAACTGAAGCTGTGTATATAAAACATATACATAACTTCCTACTAGCAGTGACTACTTTATGATTGAGAGAGATAAAAAGTCACTCTGAAACAGATGGGAAGCCCTTGCAGGTTACTGATCTGAAGAGTGACATGATCCCAATTAGTATTTAAAAGAATCACTATGCCTGAAGAGTGTAAAACAGACTGGAGCCAGACTGACAGGAACTGGACCCAAGTAGGGATTAAGAGGTAGGAAGATATTTTAATAATACAAGGTAATGGTAGATTAGACCAGGTTGGCATCAGTGGAGCCAATGAGAAATGGTCAGATTCTAAATAGCCCTGACGAGAGAACCAACAAGATCTGATGGCTTGAAGCTACGTTTAAGAGAAGGGTAAAGGCTCTAGGGCTTAGTTGGGAGGATGATCTTCCATTTACTCAAATGAGAAGAACATGGAAGGAGCACAATGTGGTAGGAGATATTAGAAGTAAAAGTTCTTCTTTGAACATGTTAAGTTTGAGTCATCTTTTAGACATCCAAGTGGAGATGTGAGATAAATAGTTGGAAATGTAGTCTGGGTATCAAGGAAGATGATGCTGTTTGTGAAAGAACTATAATTCTTAAATGTTCCATGACAAACAAGTGTATGACAGAAATGAATCAAAGATGCTCCTGAACATTTATCACATTAGGGTGTTCAAACACATCAGGGCAGAGCCAGGAATTCCAGAGAACTAAAATGGAAAAAACAACATAAGAGCTGATGAGCAGACAGGATAGTTCATAAATAAGCTATCTGAGTAATAATCCTAAAGTGCATCAGCAGATCTTAAAAGGACTAATGTCCCAAATAAAAGAATAAAAAGAAAAATACAGACATATTTCATTAGAAAGGAAGCAATAATAGTTAACTATTTCCCCAAAAAATGTTTTATGCACCACTGCAAAGCCAAAAATAAGACAGCATCATCCCAATGCCCCACTGGTTCTGAAGGGAACGAGTAATTGCTTTTATGCTGCCCAGCAGTGATAAATGCCTCTAACTATGGTCTGAACATTCTACAGAGATGAAAGTCCGTTACATTGTACAGGGCAGACCATAGCAATTAACAAGAGTTCACTAACTATTTTTAGCCATGATTTATAAGAGAAGGAGAGTCAGTGTATGAACTCCACTGCGTTAAGGCAATTAAAAGGCATAGCCCAAAATTTCACTTCTTGGTCATAACATGTTCAATAATATCACAGGGTCCAAACAAAAACAGAATTGTATTTCTAATATTTTTACCCTGTTAAATATTTCTGGCTATGAGGACTACATACTATTCTATCTGCTATGATTTTATAACTGTTGGCATTCCTTTCCAAAGCCAGAAAACTATCAATAGCAAATGAAAATATTTCTTGGGTTTTGTCTTGTTTGGGGAATTTGGGAGAGGAGAGAAAGGTGAATATCCAATAGGGACAGTTCCAGGGATACTATCATACGAATGTGTGTTACACACAGTGTTTGGTGCCACACCATATCTATAACTTTGGCAATTACAGAGATGTTGTTTTTGTGTTTAGTTGTTCAGTTGTGTGCGACTCATTGCGACCCTTTGGACTATAGCCTGCCAGGCTCCTCTGTCCATGGGACTTTTCAGACAAGAATACTGGAGCAAGTTGCCATTTCCTCATCCGTGGGAGCTTCCTGACTCAGGGATCGAATCTGCGCCTCCTGCGTCTCCTGCACTGGCAGGCAGGTCATTTCCCCACTGAGCCATACACAGATACATAGACATATAATTAGGGATTCCAGGTGGCTCAGTGGTAAAGAATCCAGCTGCCAATGCAGGAGACACAGGAGGAACAGGTTCCATCCCTGAGTCTGGAAGATCCCCTGGAGAAGGAAATGGCAACCCACTTCAGGATTATTGCCTGGGAAATCCTATGGATAGAAGAGCCTGGCAGGCTACAGTCCATGGGATCGCAAAAAGTCAGACATGACTGGGCAACTGAGCATGCACACACAGACATACAATTAGACACAGAAAACAGTTCACCTTAAAAACTGTGTCAAAATGCTTGATTCTAAGCCTACCTTGGCGTGTACTAATCACTGCAAAGGTTCAGGGAAAGCTCTTCTATCTGCCAGACGACAAACACCACGTAGACACACTGCAGTTTAGAGGGTGGCAACCTCCAAGGCATCATATCACATCCTTGAGTACTTAGTGATAGCACATGCATGCTCAGTCGTGTCTAACCCTTTGTGATCCCATGGACTGCAGCCCACCGGGCTCCTCTGTCCAGGGGATTTCTCTGGCAAGAATACAGGAAGTGGGTTACCATTTCCTTCTCCAAGGAATCTTCCCAACCCAGGGATCAAACCCGAGTCTCCTATGTCCCCTGCATTGGCAGGTGGATTCCTTACTAACTGTACCGCCTGGGAAGCCCCCCACGAGTATTTATTCTTGCATAAATACTCTAGTCTCATCTGAGGTGGATCAGTCGAGCTCACCAGCAACCATAAAACCAGGAAGACTCAGAGAATCACCCTTCCCACAAATGTCCTCATAATTACTTCTAAACCTACCTTCTTTTCTAATAAAACAACTGTTTGTCCATAAAAGAGCACAGCTTGGATTCCCTAGTCAGTAATTAACAGATAACATTTACTGAGTACTTCCTACATGCCTGGCACTGTGCAAACTACTTTATGTGGGTGATACCATTTTGACCAAGCGTAGCCTATGGGGTGGGTACTATTATTAAGTCCATGTTATTGATCGCCCCCCCCCCCAAAAAAATCTAGAGCTTAGAAAGGCTAAGTAACTTACCCAAGTCTAAATAGCTGGTATTAGCAGATCTGAGAGACCCTCTGACCCCTGACTCCCCAACCATTCTTCCCCTGCTACATGGGAAAGGAGATTAAGATAAGTCAAATAATATCTGACACTCTAAACAGCCTACTGCTACTGCGAAGTCACTTCAGTCATGTCCGTCTCTGTGCGACTCCATAAACGGCAGCTCACCAGGCTCCCCCGTCCCTGGGATTCTCCAGGCAAGAATACTGGAGTGGGTTGCCATTTCCTTCTCCAATGCATGAGAGTGAAAAGTGAAAGTGAAGTCACTCAGTCGTGTCCGACTCTTCGCGACCCCATGGACTGCTCCATGGGATTTTCCAGGCAAGAGTACTGGAGTGGGTTGCCATTGCCTTCTCCACTAAACAGCCTAGTGTGAATCATATTTATCCCACAAATAAATGCCTATACTGGATCATTAAAATACCAGTTTCCCTGCTTAGGACTGAAATATCATGTTTGTGTAGAAACACTGGTTATCACATGCTGGTAAAACATTTAAATTGGGCATTAATGGGGAAAAGAAGGCAAATTAACCAGTTCTTAGTAAGTTCAGCTCTTTATGAAGACCTATTTCTTCAGGCTGCATGCACACTACTACATTAAAAAATATTTTAAAATACTAAAAAATAAAAGGCTCTCATAGAATAGTCAAATGTCCAACACGTGATTTGGAAATGCCCAACAAGAACTCCCTTGTTCAGTAAAGAAGGCAGAAGGAGAATCTAATAGAGGAATAAAGAAATTAAGGAAGATCAATAAGCAAAGGTAAGCAGATAATGAAAATACTATTAAAATGGCAGCATTTTCAACAAGATTGTTTATCTAGAGTTCATTTAGGAAAAACAAAAATGTTAAGAAAACCAACTGGTTGCAGAGGAAGGCCAGGGGAGGTGCATGTGGCTGTGAACCCTTGGTGTGTGACTGGTTCACGTGCTGTGCTGTGTGTGCTGTGCTTAGTCGCTCAGTCATGCCCAACTCTTTGCCACCGCATGGACTGTAGCCCGCCAGGCTCCTCTGTCCATGGGGATTCTCCAGGCAAGAATCCTGGAGTGAGTTGCCAGGCCCTCCTCCAGGGGATCTGCCCAACCCCCAACCCAGGGATCAAACCCAGATCTCCTGCATTGCAGGTGGATTCTTTACCATCTGAGCCACCAGGGAAGCCCTGGTTCATAGGCCCTTATTATTGAGATGAAAAGTGTCTAAAAAGGTTGTAAACTTCCCCAGTCAAACCCAAACTCCAGAAGTGCTAAGCGAAGAGAACAAGGGCCTAAAAGTCTACAGACCAAGGTTCTGATCATTCTGGTCATGCCAAAAATTCAAGACCTAGAGTAACTGATCTGGCCTCTTTGGATTCAGTTTTCTCATGCACAGAAATAATAATCATCTAGTAAAAGAAAAACTTGTGTTATTGCTCTGAGGACCGTGAGAGATTATAGATATGAAAATGCCTCAGTAAAACTGTGCAGGTTCACTGCAAAATGAGTGTTATATGTGTTACCACCAGTGTACTGCAGAATGAGTGCAGGTTGATTTAATGCTGAAAAAGTAAAGCGCAAGGAGGCACATGCAGGTGGGAAGAATGATCTAAATGTTGACTGGTTTATATTATTAATGGAGCCCATCTGCAACACAACTATTAACTATTGATATTATAGTATTATGGTATTAGCAGGCCTGTTAACAATCAAAAGACAATACAAAGCACCCCGCTAAGTGATCCAGACTACAACTTGATACAGCAACTTCCTGAACATCCACAGTTAAAGAAAAAAGAAGCAGCAACAGCACTGGAACAGATACTGGAATTCAAGAAGATGCTCAAAAAATCAATGTCTTCATGGCTCTGGACTGTTTTGTATGATATGCCTTTCATTATGCTTAGATTTGACTCGTACACTTAATCTTTAGCCCCACTGAGGGCAGAAGAAGATCTAGGAGTGTGTGATTATCTTGTTCTTCCTATCCACAAAAGGTTTAAAACATGCCAGAATGACTCCCTCATGTGGACACTGCCACGCAAATAAAAAAGAGGTCAATGTCCCCAGCTATATAATAACAAATCAAAGCTAAAGAGCAACATGATCACTGGTTATGGGGTCCCACTTGTATTTCTCTGTTCATTGGTTTGTTTAACTTAACTCTCTATAATTCATGTCTATCAGTAGAAGAGATACTTGGATACATATTTCTATCCATTCTATGTCTAAATAGAAAGCTTTGAGAACATTTAGCACTGAGGCAGTTCTCGTTGACAAACATTTATCACAATAGATTTGAACATAGATCTTGAATTCATTAATTTGCAATGCTCCAGATGAGGAAAGTAACCTCTGTCTACTCTTGAGCCAAAGAAGACACCTGTATTACAAAACCTTATCATCTGGAACATAATTCCAAGTCTGGCTCTGTCTGTACTTGGTAACCAACGATGGAGGACACACCTCTCATTTTCTCTTGAGACACAAAAACCGTATCTTGATTTGCTGTGAATGAACGTAATTGTTTTTAACTTCTCATTATTCTAACTAAAATATGATAACTGAATCCACCCTTTCGTAATAGAATTCCTAGCACTGGATTTGATTTAAATTGTACTGAATTTATATAAATTCTAAACACAAAAGCTCCTTTGTAAAATTGCAAAATTAAAAGGCTCTGTGTATTGTGAATGAATGAGGTTTCCATAAAACTACAGATACCCACGTCATTTGTGAACTGAATACTTTGAATAAAGCCTTATGATTACATACATTTTTGAAAGGAATAAAATATTTTCATTCTAAAAACATATTCTCTAGGAGCAATTAATTATTCAGATCTTAAAGACGGAGAGGAAGAACCTTCTGAAGCAGGAATTTAACCTGCAAATTTAGGTATTTGAACGTAAAAAAATAGGTCAAGAACACATTACTGACAGTTTGAGTTATTGCCACTGATCACAAGGGTTTTCCATAACTAGCTCCCTTGGGGCTTCTTTGGCTCAGACCATAAAGAATCTGTCTGCAACGCATAAGACCTGGGTTCAATCCTTGGGTCGGGAAGATCCCCTGGAAAAGGGAATCACTACCCACTCCTGTATTCTTGCCTGCAGAACTCCATGGACAGGGGAGCCTGGTGGGATACAGTCCATGGTGTGGCAAAGAGTTGGACACAGTGTGCAACCAACACACATACACACACAAGGGTTTTCCATAATAAGACCCAGAGTTTGCATGGATATGAATGGAATCATCTGGACAAAATTAACTCCTGCCATGGACTGACTTTTGGGTTAAAAGAGGCCTGGAGAAATGCTGAAATGAGAAAAGACCGGCAAATGTGTAGGATTCAGAAGGGGGGTGGTGGTGCAGGGGCAACAGCTCTCTTCCAGAGCACTTCACTTTCTCTTCTTCATCCCACAAGGAAAATTCATCAGCTGAAATCATGCTTGCTGCATGTGGATAAAAGGAGTCATGTGATGCACTAAGTGTTCCAGGAAGATTAATCTGTCAGCACTGGGGCTGATGGATTGACAGAGAGAAAAAGAGAGACAAGAGGCGATGACAAGAACACAATACAGAAGAGGAGGCAAGGATGGATTTGGGGAGAAACGTCAAGACTTAATATGTGACTACTTATAGACAGAAGATGAAGGAGAGAAAAGAGTCAACGATGACTCCCAAGGTTCACTCTCAGGTGGCTGAGAAAACAGTGGTACCACTGAGAAACATGAGCAAGGCAGCCAGGACAGCTCTGGCCCTGTGTGACTTTACCCTCAGCCTGGGTGATGCCACCAACGCCGGGCAAAAGTGAAGGTGAAGTCGCTCAGTCGTGTCCGACTCTTTGCAACCCCATGGACTGTAGCCTACCAGGCTCCTCCGTCCAAAGGATTTTCCAGGCAAGAATACTGGAGTGGGTTCCCATTTCCTTCTCCAGGCGATCTTCCAGACCCAGGGACTGAACCCAGGTCTCCAGCATTGTAGGCAGACGCTTTACCATCTGAACCACCAGGGAAGTCCCTGGGCAAAGCCAATGAGCAAATAAATGCTCCTTGTTATTTTATGACTGGCTTTGGAGAGGACAGTTACTTGGCTGACAAAGATCTGCCTAATCAAAGCTATGGTTTTTCCAATAGTCATGTATGGATGTGAGAGTTGGACCATAAAGAAGGCTGAGCGTCGAAGAACTGATGCTTTTGAACTGTGTTGTTGGAGGAGACTCTGGAGGGTCCCTTGGACTGCAAGGAGATCACACCAGTTAATCCTAAAGGATATCAACTCTGATAATTCATTGAAAGGACTGATGCTGAAGATGAAGCTCCAGTACTTTGGCCAGTTGATGCAAAGAACGGACTCATTAGAAAAGACCCTGATGCTGGGAAAAATAGAAGGCAGGAGGAGAAGGGGACGACAGAGGATGAGATGGTTGGATGGCATCAGTGACTCAATGGACATGAGTTTGAGCAAGCTCCGGGAAATGGTGAAGGACAGGGAAGCCTGGCGAGCTGCAGTCCATGGGGTCACAAAGAGTCGGGCATTACTGAGACTGAACACTGACAACAACAAAAGAGACAACGGTGGCCTATAATCTGTTAACAAAACCTGAGAGTAAGTGAAGACAGAATGACACAGTAGTTATATAGTTATCAGGAAGGAGCCAACCCAGGAACAGAAAGAGTGGAAAATATAATGTAGGGACACAGGATGAAGCAAGACTTTGAAGGGAAAGCATGTGTGCTAACTCACTTCAGTCATGTCCAACTCTTTGCAACCCTAAGGACCATAGCCCACAGACTCCTCTCTGCATGGGATTCTCCACCCCATGGAGTGGGATACTATGCCCTCCTCCAAGGGATCTTCCCAACCCATGGATCAAACCTGCATCTCTTGCATCTCCTGCATTGGGAGGTGGGTTCTTTACCACGAGTGCCACCTGGGAAATCCTACCATGGAAAGCACTGTGGCCATCAAATCAAACCAAGGTGAAATGATCAAAAATGGTTCAGACTTTGTGGGAGAGAAGAATCAAAGACTAGGGTCCAAACTCAAACTCCTCCAAGTGCCTGGCAAGTAACAGAAGGACAGGTAGGTATTTGGCAGTAAGGATGGGGTTGGGGGGCACTGAAACAGCACTCACCCACCCCATCTAAAGAGAAGCCACAGTAGGTAAGTTACTCCCACCCAAGACCATAGGCCCAATCTTCCAGTTCGCCAGGAGCAACCATCCCACCCACGATTCTCTACCACATGTGCCATTTTATCTTCTTCAAGCACTTGTCAATACCTGAAATCTTTGCGCTGTTGTTGCTACTGTGTTTACAGTCTGTCTCCTCCCACTGGAAGGCAAGTTCCCTAAGGAGCCAAGAACTGGCCTTCAATGTTCAACCAGTCACACGCTCACCTCTGGACTTGTCAGAACTGAACCATTTGACACAAAATAAATTAAAATGCTTGATCTCTTCACAGTCTTCATAGCCTTTCCCCTTGGTCACCTGCCATGCCCAACACACCCAAGTCTCTCTCCAGCCTGGCCTCTGGAAAGGGTAAGACCTGGGTTTGAATCCTGACTCTGTCAGCCATGCACTAGCTGTTTGTACTACTACTAATAATTCTCAACTGCTGCCTCTATAAACATGTCCATTACCGGATTTCTGGAGGAATTAAGTGAGTCTTTTTTAAATTGACTCTGAATGTAATGAGCTTCCCTTGTGGTTCAGCAGTAAAGAATCTGCCTGCCAATGCAGGAGACGTGAGTTTGCTCCCTAGGTTGGGAAGATCCTCTGGAGAAGGAAATGGCAACCCACTCAGTATTCTTGTCTGAAAAATCCCATGGACAGAGAAACATGGGGGACTACAGTCCTTGGGGTTGCAACAAAAATTGGACACACCTTAGCAACTAAACAGCAACATGAATGCAATGATAACACCTGTTTCTTTGAAATTTCCCACAGTTGGATTTCCCCTTCTCACACTCACCTCACTTCTCTCCCCAAGACCAAAAAGCTGCTGACTGTGGGCCCCTCTGCACCTCTCCATTCTCTCCATCTCCCGAAAACTTGTCTCCTAGTTTGTCTCTAGGACCAGCTCCATCATCTCCTCCTGGCTGAGGTTTCCTCTGACTTTCCTGAGTCCCTGCAGCCCTTTCTTCCTACTATCAGCAATACTCTGAGAGGAACCACACACACTCCACCAGCTGCCTTGTTGCTGATGTCCAGCAAGTCAGAGCAAAGGGAAGGACTGAGTAGTTCTCTTCCTCACTTTTCCCAGAGTCTAACACAGGGCCTCATTCAAAACAGGCATTAACCCAATGGAACTGAACACCTCACAGATGTAAATCTGATTGACTGGAAACTATATGAGTGGATACCTTGGGCTCCACCATTGAGAATTAACCAGTTGCAATGACAAAATCTCCCACACAGTCAGCTCCTGATTATCCACATTAACGGTGAGTGACAGGGACAGGAATAATCTAAGAACTGTTAATACAAATATTCTCACAATTTCAGGTAATATAAGTGCAATTTATGCAGTGCTAATAACTCGAGACCAAAATTCTGTCTCTGGCTGCTCTGTCACAGTGCCAAAAATACTTAACAGTAACTTCAGGCTCTTTTGAATGTCAATTTAATTATAACATGAAATTTCACAGAAAGCACTGCACTCTTTCTAACACAGGAGTGTTCAACCATCGGTTCATTAAACAGATATTTACTGACAGCCTATTATATGCCAGGCATTATAAGGAAAACCATTACAGGCCTGAATTCTGTGTATTACAATTTTGTAATGACTGCTTAGGAAGACCTAGAAAATGTGGGAAGGCCACTGAGGCCAATACCAAAGTCTGTTTTACCAAATAACCTAGTAGTGGTCACACTATCAGTTCTGAGGACACTGTATTTGTTTCCACTGTCCCACAGCCAGAGCAATGGAGCAGCTGGCTTCTGGATGGTCAAGAAATGTGGAACCAGCCTTGTCCTGAAGCAGAGCAGGCAGTAACAATAACCACGGAGATCTAAAGCCACTTAAACCTTTCTAGTCACCCTGGGGTGGTGGGAATAGGCGTGACAAAAAACAACTTTTGTTTTTCTGGGTTATTGCTGGGGCATTTTACAGAACGAAAATCCTGCTCACACCCAGGGTCTGGACATTTAGATAAAAATTTGACTTTGGGATTCCCACCAAAAGTCCCTCTTTGCTTTCCACAGATGCCTTCAAAATAATCACTTAGTGACTAAGACTCAGCACTTTCAAAGCACAGGGGGCCTGAGTTCAATTCCTGGTCAAGGAACTAGATCCCACATGCCTCAGCTAAGACTTGGTGCAGCCAAATAAAAAACTATTAAAATAATAATAATAATAATCACTTAGAGGTAAGCCTGGGAACAGTTAGTGACCTCTGACTCAAC
Organism: Budorcas taxicolor; assembly: GCF_023091745.1. Classification (NCBI taxonomy): domain Eukaryota; kingdom Metazoa; phylum Chordata; class Mammalia; order Artiodactyla; family Bovidae; genus Budorcas; species Budorcas taxicolor. Next base: position 139,163,640 of record NC_068911.1, on the reverse strand, counting down.
CACCTTATAAGTGATAGGTACTTGCTACCCTCTCTATCTTTTGTTCACTGATGACCTGGGACAATGGACTTTCCTTCCCCACCTCCTTCTCATTCACTACCCCATAACCCTTTCTAGGATCTGTAAGTAATAATCTTGTGACTCTGCTTCCTTCGCACGGTATACTGAAAGTGTGCTTTCAATCCAAATGACTTAATTGATTACACTTCCCTGAAGTGGGAGCCTGGATGCTGAGGGAGTTACTAGCCAAACCATGTGGGTGGCTTGAGTCCCCTCATTGAACAGGTCATAATCTGTATGTTCTTAATTCAACACACCAGCTCCAACCCCTCAACACAGTAATGAGGGTCATTGCGTGTGTGCGTGCTAATTCACTTTAGTAGTGTCCGACTCTTTGCGACCTTATGGACTGTAGCCCACCAGGCTCCTCTTCCCCTGGGATTCTCCAGGCAAGAATACTGGGGTGGGGTGTCATGCCCTCCTCCGGAGGATATTCCTGACTTGGTGGCTCTGACAGTAAAGAATTTGCCTGCAATGTGGGAGACCCAGGTTCGATCCCTGGGCTAGGAAGATTCCCCTGGAGAAGAGCATGGCATCCCACTCCAATATTCTTGCCTGAAGAATCCCAAGGACAGAGGAGCCCAGTGAGCAACAGTCCATACAGTTGCAAGCAGTCAGACATGGCTGAGCAACTAACACTTTCAACACAGTAGGGAAGGAAACAAAAAACTGAGCCGAGGAGATGACTTTCATCTTCCCCCAGAACCTGTGCTGTCCATAATGTACCTGTTCCATCCCTTCCCAACTGCAAGAGAAAAGAATCCTAAAAAAGTAGGATTCAAGGCAAGTACTTTGACTAAAGGCAAGTTTCAGGAAAAGATCTGAAGGGGAGCAGAATATACTATCCCAAAATATGCCTCTTTGGCATAAACATTATTTTAGGCTGGTTATTTTTAAGAAACACCAGACACAGGAGAAGCTCTGTAAACCAAGCAGAAGTTACTCTTTTGTAAGAGACATTTATATGTATAAGAAGTCTCTATTTATAAGGTGTTTCCCTCTCCATACCGGAAAGAGGAAGATGCTCAAAGACACCAGAAACACTTAATCAGCATAAAAGGCAACAATTTAAATCTGCATACAATCTTACCCTCGTTTACTGTGCTTTTCCTGACAGCCTCCCATCAGTGGCTCCCCAGTCCCCAACAGCTGATCTTCAGCAGGACAGTTATTTAAGCTGATGGCTGGGCCATTTCAAAGTTACTCAGTTTTATTCCATCTCTCCCACGCACACAGAAGAGATACACATTATTAAATACAACTATTAACTATTGATATTATAGTGTTATGGTGTTAAACTTCTATTTTTCTCCTATTAACCTGTCACAGGGTGCGTCTCAGCCAAGAATCTTGAAAAGTAGAAGAAAAATTCTTTTTATTTCTCCACAGATTCATTAACTTTCTCAGAAACAGATCTCATAGGATTATCTATTAATTAATTAATTTATTTATCTAAATGGATTATTTTCCTTTTCAAATGTATATTTTACCAATAAACTGAATGAATGGTTGATAAAATGCTTGTGTTTAGTAATCATAAATTCCATTTATGCTTATAAAAGTCTCTAAAAGTAAAGAAAAGTCTTGATTCAGACCCTATTACTTCCACATGGTGGTAAACTAACTTCCTAGTTAGTAAGAAAAAAATTACAATAAATCATCAGAAAATAATGCTGTCTCTAAAAACACTTGAATTTGGGTAAGTTCCAAAAATCAAGGAATATTACTACTTAGGTCTGAAGTAACCAAGTTTCCAGTCCGCCCTGAACCATCTAGGTTTATGCCAATTATCCTGGCATAATTACCAGGTGCACCTATTTTCACTCTCAAAAAATGTCACAGTTTGGACGGTGAGTTACACAAAACCCTATCTAGAGATAAAAGGATTCCTAAACCATCTTTGACAGAGAAAACTTTAAGATTTTCAAAAACACTAGTGTTAACAGCAGTGCTTTGCACAGTCTGCTTTTAAATTTACTGATTTTGAAAGAGTTAACAAACATTGTAACTTTCACAGCTGTAAAGTAGTAGCGCCTGGTCAACTCTGAATATTTAGGAAGTAAATACGGAGCTCTGCCTTGCAGTTTATATCTGGAAATCTCCCTCTCCACCTCTATTCCCCAATCTAGGGACCCAGGAGAATGGCACAGTGATTCAGCATTTCTAAGACATTCATTAAAATGTGCTTGAGTGCAATGAAATCAGGGGAGAAAAAAAGGTGCAAAATACACAGATATTAAAATCAAAACTTCTTATAAAAGCAAAAATAAGGAAATTGTATACTTCCTCTCTTACTGAAGCATTTGGAAAGCTGCTGGATTGACATGCATCTCCCATCACTATGTTAGGTAAGTCAGCCAAAGATCTAGCAGAAAACATATGGAACACTGTTTGTCAACGAGTTCGAGAGAAGCTTCAAAACAGAAGCACAGGGGAAATCACAGGACACAAAGGGAAATTTCAGCGAAACCACCATACAGGAAGAACACTGCTTATACCTGTCCAAGAGCACTGTTTGGAATCTTGCTGACCTCATTTTTGCATCTCCTAGAAGACAGACCATGTCTTATTCATCCTTGTTCTCCTTATCTCTTATCTCTGAATCTTTGGCATACTACTTTGCACATGAGAACAGTGCTACAAATACTTGTTGAGTCAAACTAATAAGTAGAAAATGTTTTCAAATGTAATTTTTGCATAAACATCTGTTTTGAAGATAGGAGAAACTCAACCACCAAGAGCGGTGGAAATAAGAGGTAACATCCTTCCAAAAGCAAGTATGTGCTCCACAGTGAGAAATCTACTCCTCTGCATGTGTACATGAGTGCATGCATGCTAAGTTGCTTCAGTCATGTCCAACTCTTTATGACCCTATGGACCCTACAGAGCCTGCTAGGTTTCTCTGTCCATGGGATTCTCCAGGCAAGAATACTGGAGCAGGTTGCCATGCCCTCCTCCAGGGGATCTTCCCAACCCAGGGATCGAACTTACATCTCTTCGTCTCCTGCATTGGCAGGTGGGTTCTTTACCACTATCACCATCTGGGAAACCCATTCCTCTATATAAGCGGTGGGTAAAGTTTTAACAACCTCATTATCATAAAACTTCTGATATATTGTAGTCAAACCAAGTCCCACCAAACAAAGACAGGAGTCAGCCATAGCCAACAATACCTGAGTTGTTAAAAAAAAAAAAGAAAGTTCCCCTAAAGTTTCCTTCATCTCAACTCAAGAGAACTTCTTTAAAATAGACTTTCTGGCCATTTTTTTTTTTCCCCTCCAGCACCCTATGCAAAAGGCACTGGTGAGTTTGAGAACTTGTCACCAAACTAAAGAAGATCTTATTAATTAGTAGGAAAACCATAAAATTGGCCTCAGTATCTTTATCAAGAGGAACTTTTTCTTCCTTGAAGACTCACCCACTCCTCCTACCAACAAGACAAATGGGTAGACAAGATCCAGGAGTCAACCCATCAAGTTACATACAAGCAGCTGGGAAAAGGGCTGTGAGTATAGAGACCCCTGCACCTCAGCTAAGGTGGGGAGCAGCCACTTCACAACGTGAAGCAAAGTTAACTTCTCCAATAACATCTTATATGAAGGATGCATTTTCTCAGAAACCTGACGTGTAAATATTAAATATTCAGGCCCCTTGAATTTTATGTTGGTGGTTTTACAGTCACGGAAAGTCATCTGATGGCCTTAAATGTCTAACTCCCCATTTGGAAAATGGGAATAAATACTGTTACCTAAATTTTAGAAAACTAAGGAAAGTAATGATGCAAACCATCTACTTTCCTTAAGTTCCAGATGTTTAGAAAATGACTGCTCTTCTCAACTGAACAAGTATAATCTGTAGGTGTTCAGAACCACTTCCCCCACAATGTGTCACTTTTGCATCAGGATTATTTTGAGCTAAAGGTGCAATCAAGACCCTGCAAGTTCAAGAGAAGCCACTGCTCCTCCCTTAACAACTCAGAAGAATTTAAATTGAGGATTTTTCCCAGAAAAGATTTATTACCAGAGATAAACTTTAGCTAAGTGGCCCCATCTATATGGCCAGCAAACATCTAATTACCAACCATCCACTCTTTTTATCATCTTATGAATGACCCTCCTGTCCCTGGAAGCTCCAGGGCCCTATGCCATTCCTTAGCTTAAGATGGTATATATGCCTCATTTTATCTTTCTGTCTCTGACCCTCTCAGGTATGCAGGGGCCTCAGACCCGCACATGTATACATATGAAAGTAAATTTCATTTTCTCTTGTTACTCAAACTCATGTCAATTTAATATTTGGACCAGCGAGAAGAACCTAGAAAGCTAGAAGAAAGTTTTCTTCCTCCCTGACAAGTCCAAAGTAAAATATTTAACACAGAAACTCTATTTTCTGTTGCTAATAAAGAAAAAGGCACTGATAATCCATTATAGAAATCTGCTTGGGGTCCAAAATATTATTAACTCAAATAATGACTAGTAAGCAGGAAAAAAAAAGATTCCTTAAACTCTTTGAATATTATGCACCTTCATCTTCCACTGAATGCTTTTTTAAAAAAATCAGTGACACTTTCTGAACCAAAGTAAAGCAACTGCTCACAATGAACAAGACAGATAAAGTCTTGAAAGAACTGATCTCTGAGTTACATAAATTGTTTGTTTATATTCACTATAATCCTTCAATATGTCATATTATTTACCTACTGAAAATATAACCAAAAAAAAAGTACTGACTAACTAAAGAAAGAGGCTGTTTAAACTTAATGACTCGATTTCTAAGTGAAAGTGTAGATGCGAAATCTACGGCCCAACAGCTTCTTATAGCAATTTTCTGGGTGCAGACTGAAAGCAGTTTTCATCATGGGAGGTAGAATACTGCACCCTTACATAAAGCCTCACAGATTAAAGTCAGGACTATCAACATATTGGTTTAACTACTGTTCAGTGTTCAATGCACCTACAAGAAAAATGGACCACATTTCAGCTGTTAAACTTACAAGGCCTTAAGAAAATTCCAATTTCAGTTTAGAGTCAGAAAGGAAAGAGAAACAGCAACCCTATCCAAGTAGATTCCAGGTGAAATCCCTTCAGCTTCTCCCCTATCATTAATTGGTTTCCTAATAAAATGCTGCAGTAAAATTTGTAAAATCAGATTCTGGCAGAAAATCAAATCAAAGGACAACTCTTCACAGCAGCCACTTTTGCATACCCAGTCCCTGCCTACCTTGTTATGTTTTTGCTGGTGTCTTGCCTTTGTGTCAAGAACATGGTAAGGGCTCTCCGAGTCTTGGTTGATGTAATATATGAGTCTTGAAGGCAGGGTGATTTCTTTCTGCATTGCATGGCTGGAACTGCTATTACTGCTGCTATTCTGTTGCAATGTGTTGTTCTCATCTGCCAGGACTCCCAATTTTTTTTCTGCAGTTTCATTCCAATACGGAGCTGGGGTGGGGGGGAGGACACAAACATAGACAAACACACAAGTACCCTATCAATACATAAGTACTACAATGCATTTTTTCCATTAATTGCAAAACCAAAGTTTTCTACTTAAAAGCATGTAAGGAGTAGAGACACAGGAAAGCAAGTAATTGCCACAATGAAATGGTCTGGATAGGTTAACAGCCAATAAGGCATATACAACAATGTACTGTTCATAGTCTTAAATCTATATGTCTAAATATGTGGGTGGGCGGGAATGGACTTGAAGGTAGGGTCATTAAACAAACATGCTCAGTGGTGCTTGACCCTCATCTCCACCCTTTCGGCTTCTGCAGAAGCTCAAAGGGACTCCGACTAGCAGTATCCCACCTAAGAGCTAAGAATACTCCTAAGATAACTTGAGTGTTGAATTCTTGAACACTGAATGTTGATTGACTCATTAAACAAAATGGACAATTCCTTTTTCTTTTAACTTTGAGATGAGAAAAAACCCTTTGCCAGAAAGGGATGCAGAGGCTGGCCGCTTTCCAATTTCATTTTCCTGCTTTGGCCAGGTTTCTGCTCTCACTGGTTTTCCGTCATCAATGTAGTGAACATTACATTATCTTAATTGTTCATGATAATAATAAGCATTTTGAGAAATCACAAGCCAAAGGTTTAGAGCCCCGGTTTCCCTCCCCACCTATAATTCCAACAGCAGTGAATAAACCCACTAGGCAATCTAAAAAGATACATTAGCACTGTTCTCATCACATCTTCCCGCATTCGCGTTCAGGCTCCAGCACCCGAGAAAAAAAACTTGCTCCCTTGCTGCATCTCCCGTCCACCGGTCTCCCCAAGTTGCACAGAAATCAATTAGAGACCCCCGCATCCACTAAATACCTTCCGGCAGTAATTTAGTGACTGCAACAAAAAATGGACTTCAAAAAGTGAACTGGAGTGAACGCGGGTTTGAGAATGAGAGAGGTGGACAGGCAGGGAGGTTTGGAAAGGCCGAGCCCTGGACGTGGCCGGAGCGCACGGTCCCGCGCGCCCTTCGCTTTCTTCTGCAGGGCCCGTTGGGCAAGGCAATGCAAAGGGCACCGGGGCCATACCCACCGCTGGGTGCAGCAGCCCCCCAGGCGCGGGGCCGGGACGAGGCGGCGAGTGGAGGCAGCAGGAAAAGGACGAGGAGGAGGCGGCAGGGAGGCGCGCGGGCCAGGGCGCGGATGGGCGCCGGGGCGGCGGAGCCGCCGCTGGGGCCGCTGGAGGCTCGGGCAAGGCTGCAGCCCGCCAGGGGTGGCCGCCGGGAGCTGTTGCCGGGTGGCTTCATGGCTCATAGCTCCCGGGCGCCGCTTGGTGTGGCCAGCAAGAGCGCGGGTCTAGGCTGCAGGGGAGGCTGCGGGTGGAGCCGGTCACGCCGGCTCGTCGCGCATGGTGCAGCCGCGGACAGGGGGTCCAGGCTAAGGGCTGGGCGGCGCCCCCTCCCTTGCTCGCCTCTCAGCCCCTCCCCGGGCGGCCGCTGAAGAGTCCGGGGGTTCCCAGTCGCTCCGCCAACTTGGAGCCTCCCCAGATGCTCCGCCCTCCCTGCGGCGGGCGCGGCAGCTCCAGCGACTGCGGGGGCTGAGGATGCTGAGGCTGCGCGCGGACGCGAGTGGCGCGGGCGTGCTCCCCGCCCTCGAGAGCGCGCCCGAGCGCGGCTCCGCGTCCCGATGCTGATGCTGATGCTGATGTTGATGCTGTTCCCTGGCACGGGGCGCACTGCGCATGCTTTATTTTGGAAGAAAAAGAAGAAGAGATTGGGGGCGGGGGGGGAACGGCAGAAGAGTGATGCAACATCAAAGGTGATGGTGGCACCTCCAGAGGTGGGGGCGGGGGAGAGAGGACGCTGGCAGTCAAGGATTAGCCAGAGGGGAAAAAAAGAGTGTGAGGATTTCCAAGGCAAAAGGATATGGAGGAAACAACCACCCAGAGAAATCGACCTGCCTTTTCCACCGCCCAGACCTTACATACCCTCCTAGTCCAACCTCCTCCTTCTAGTGTAAAACTTAGGCCAAGCCTTTCCTTCTCAATCCTTTATTTATTTCCTTCCTGCAAATATATGTAAGGGATTGCAGCCGAGAAGGTAAAAATAGCGCTGCTCCTCATTCAGCTCCCTGGCAGCGCCGGGGGAACTAAGACTGGGAAGCACGCTGGCGCGTAGCGGGCTGGCTGTCCCGAGAACGCCCAGAGGCCTTGCAGAGTTAGACCTTGGGTGCAGGGATCCCCCAACTGGGCCCTCCGCCCTGGCCTCTGTCGCCCGACTAGTGCCCAGGGGCTTTGTGGAAAGCAGATGGAACTCAAAGGTTCAGAAAGGATGGCTGGATGTACTGGGGAAGGATTTAGAAATTCTGGCGGGGAATAAATAAGGAGATTAGAAACCGACCGTGTGGCAGCTATCTTGGGAAATCTAGCATTTGTCAACCCTGTGGGTGGGCATGCATCGGAGAGGACGCATTTCAGATTTTGAGATCTGAAATGACTTCTGTAGAGAAAAAGAGATTTCTCTCTCACCGCTGTGAAAAATACGGAGGAAAAAATAAATGCCTGAATTGAATGGATTAGCAGCCACTAAATCCGATGGTTTCCGGTTAGGGCCTGTGGCAGATTTCGGCCCCCAGCTCCCATAATACAAGCACTCATTTATTCCCGCTCCCGATGACAGTCTGAGTAATAACAATAGTGTTTTTCTCCGTTACTTGTATTTTAAATGGAGATAATAACGTCTACTTTGGGGGATCAAGAATTCCACAATTTTAAAAAAAAGATGTGTAAAATAGATTTTTTTTTTTTTTTAATGATGTGTTAGGGTTAGTTGGAAGCCACTGTATAGTATAGGGAGTCCCACTTAGTACCCTCTGTTGACCCTAGAGGGGTGGGATGGGGGAGCAGTGGGAGGCTCAAGAGGGAGGGTATCTATGTATACATACAGCTGATTCATGTCCTACAGCAGAAACTAAAACAACATTGTAAAGCAATTATACTCCAATTAAAATAATAATAATAAAAGAAAAGATGTGGGTATATTGCACCATGCAGGACTCTGTGTTAGCTGTCTTCTCCACTTTCACTTAAAAGAGAGGAAAGAGGGGGAAAAAGAGAGATGAGACACACCCCACAGAGAGCAGAGATCTCAGAACTGTTAGAGAAATAAACACTAATATTAGCTCTTCCTCTCTGTATCAGAGGTAGGATAATTTGTTGTAACACATTTATTAATGTGAACTTGTAATTGATGCTACCTCCCCCGAATGTGGGCAGCAACAGTTTTCCTTTTGACTCAGTTTGTGTCCCTAGAACCTAACATGGTGTTTGTGGCACAGAGAAGGCTCTCAGAAAATATGTCCTGAATGACTAGACCAGCTGGTGGTGCCCATGGCAGGAGTCACATGGGACAAGCTGATGAAACACACTCAAAACCCCACAGTTCCTACTTGCAGCTCAGTGCTCTTGGGGATATCCCCCTCAAGACAAGCAGGTCATGGCCAGGTTTTCCCAATTTATATTTGATATATTAATATAATCCTGGGAAAGGGTTTGGGCCAAAGGAGGTAGATAAGGAATAAGAAGGAAAAAGGAAATGAAGACAATGGATGCCCAGATGCAAAGTTCTTTAAAAGCTATCTCTTGCAATTGAGTGACAACCTCTCAAAGCCTCTTCCAATAAGTAAAGCCATGAATCACCCTGGATCAACTGCACACCCACCTGTCAGCAGACACCATCCCACAGACTTGAGAAAAGGAATAAGGACTGAATTTCATTTCTAGTAAGAAGCAGGAGTGTTTGCAAAAAGAAAAAAAAAAAAGATGTTGTCTTTTGCACTATAATCCAAAAACTGCATTTATTTACAGAACTTTAATGTTTATAGACTCGACTGGAGGCAAGATAATGTATCAGTAAATGAAACTGAGTCAGAGAAGGAATAAGTCACTCAGAAAAAAGTGTCCCAGGAGTTTGACCTTTAAACTATATATTTAAGGGAAGGTTAAAAACAGAATCAAAGATTCTTTAAGTGGTTAATTTGTTTGATTTAGTAGTATCCTCACTAGGTAGTTTGGAAGTTTTATCATTAGAGAGTTTAGTTCTAAACAGTCTCCTCTGCTCTCATAATGTTTAGTAATTGTATTCATCACCACCTACTGCTTTGCTCTATATTCATGTCTGTGCATATCATCTTTCCTCTGTCAAAAAACACTGAGACCTAGGCTGCCTGTCAGTCATCCCTCATCTGCAGAGCCTAGATAGCACCCAGAATAGGGTCAACACTTGATAAATGTGTATTGGGTAGAGGAGGCTCTCACAGGTAGGAGGGAGGGATTCAGTAAGCTGAACTGGAGTGAAGAGAGAAATGTACCAGAAATTTGAATGCTGTAATAGCTCTGATTGGGCTTCCCAGGAGGCACAGTGAAAAAGAATCCACCTGCCAATGCAGGAGATGCAGGATGCAGGTTCCATCTCTGAGTTGGGACAATCCCCTAGAGAAGGAAACAGCAAGCCACTCCAGTATTCTTGCCTGGAAAATCCCATGGACAGAGGAGCCCAGCAGGCTACAATCCACGGGTCTCAGAGTCAGGCATGACTTACCAACTCAGCATGCAATAGCTCTAGTTAGACTTGGGTGCTGGACCCCAAGAGCAGCCGGCACCACTGGAGTGGACCGGTCAGTTTGATAGATGGGGAAAACTGCTGCAGTTATAGGGGAAAGCAAGCAGCCAGAAGGTCCATGGGAAGAAAATTACAGCAAGCAATATGGATACTAAATGAACAGGATGAAGGATGTGTGCAAGCAGTGTCCACGAAAGATACCTGTGCTGCTCCCCAAAAGTGATGCAGCTAGGCTGGTGAGGGAAGATGCCCAAAGTCCTCTGTCTGCTATCGTCTGCAGCAGGGGCCAGAACCAGACCTGCCTGGCCAGAACCAGCGAGCAAACTGGGCCTGCACAGGAGCAAGTAAAAGGGTAGAAATATTCGATTTGGAAGACATCTGTCTCTGCAGGGCTGAGATTCTGGTGGAGAAGGCAGGGGAAAAAAAAAGATCACAGAAGAGGGGTCTTGGAAGATAAAAGCAGGTGAAAAAGTAGGACAATGTAGCAAAGCAGATTCACAAGAGCAATTAGAATGGAAAAATCATTTGACCAAGAAGCCAAGGTCAAAGACAGCGGGTGGCAAATTGGTGGCCGGTGATGATGTTGAGGAGCAGTCTGGGGCAGGGAGAGCAAAGGAGCAAACAAGGGCCAAAGGGTGGCAGCTCTGATTGAAGAGCCGAGATTTCTGTTACAGCGTCTGCTACAGGAGGTTTCTCATTCTCTTTTTAGACTGGCTGTGAAGACTGATTTTACAAGTGAGAATTAATGCTTCCAAGGGAAGAAGTGTGATGAGAAAAACAACTTTTTGTTTTTCTGACTTGCTGCCTAGGCATTTGACAGTATGAAAACCCTGCTCACAACCAGAGTCAACATTTAGATGAGGACTCGACCTTCAGATTCCCATCTTAAGGTCACATTTGCTTTTTCCCCTGTACCTCTTCAAGTAACCACCTAGGGTTAAACCAGTAAAAGGTCAGTGACCTCTGCCCGAACCACCTTATAAGGGATAGATGCTTGCCACACTCTCTATCCCCTGCTCATTGGTGACCTGGGACAGAGGACTGCCCTTTCTCCAGCTCATTACTCCCACCACTTCCCCAGCTTCTGGGATCTGTAAGTGATAAATCTTGTCTCTCTGCTTCCTTTGTGTGGGTTTATTGAAACTGTGCCTTCAATCCAACTGACTTAATTGATTACACTTTCCCAAAGTGGGAGCTCAGATAACTGAGAGAGAAACTAGCCTGCCCCTGGGAGTGGCTTGTGCCCCTCACCTTTCAGCAGGTCATAATCTGCATGTTCTTAGCTCAATCCCCCAGCTTCAGCCTCTCAAAACAAGACAATGTACTTCTTGGTAAAAGCCAAAGATGGGTGAGCTCTTTATTGGCACTTTCCACATGGTTCTGGGGTCAGCGAGCACTTTCTCTAGAGTTTCATATAGTAAATATTTTAGGCCCTGTGTGCCATATGGTTTCTGATGCATATTCCCAGTATTTTTAATAACCCTTTAAAAATGTAAAAAGCATGCAGCCTGCAGGCCCTAGTTTGTCAACCTATCATTTTTAACTACATATATATATGACTTCAGGTTAAATTTTTTCATCAACTGCATCAATATGCTTGTGAGCAGAAAGCATGTGCAACAGTACGCATGGCTCTCACTCCAAAAGAACTAGCTGTTCCTTGAACTTTATGATTTGTTTAATCAGCATGTAATTGCTTAATTTTTAATAGACATTCAACAGTTGAAGGGATTCCTAAAGAAAGAAGCATTCCTACATTTTGAGATCATTCCCAGACTTAGAAAACAGAGGGAAATGTCAGAAATCATTTGCCAAAAAAATACAGATACAGAAAACATCCCAGACTTTGTCTTGTTTTGCCAAGATGCATTTTCTGGTGAGCAGAGAGATGCTGAATGAAGGTTCCAGCAGTGACAAGTCAGAGGATGGACTAACACACGCAGTGACAGCCCTTCCTGGAGGCTGTCACTATAGGTGTCCTGAGTATGTGTTCGTCAAACTCAACCCTGAAGAGCAGCTGCAAGGCAGCAAGTACACAGCTGCACAGGCAGCCTACAAATTCATGAAAAATAAGTCTGCAAGTCTGTACTAAATACACTTGCTCAATCTGAAGAACAGACCACAGTGGGCCAATTTCAGAAGTCAAGGTGTAACTTACTCTAACTCTACTGGGAAAAGTAAAAGTATTTATTATCAAAACTGCAATGGTCACAGACATATTTCTAATGGAATAGTTGAACAGACAAAAATGTATCCAAGTGTCAAAGCATGAATATATCTGAATAAAGATAACCATTGGGAACACATAAAATTTAATTCTTAAAGGATATTACTTATACTAAATGAAGGTTAAGTATGAATTCCTGACAGAATAAGATACAGCTTTAAAACAATTGACTTCTCTCCCCACTACACGAACATTTGACTAGTTTATCCCAGTTTGCTGCACTTACAAGCTGTAGTACAAAGGGATAAACAAGCATGTCGTGATGATTTGTGGTGATGATCAATGCTGTGCAAAACTCAGAAGAATTGTGTTTATTGATAATAATCACTGAGGCAACACGTCACTATTAAACTCTCTCTGGATCACAGAGCAACTCTTCGAGTTTCTGCAGTGGTAAATTGCCAAGTACTGACTGGGGAAGGAGGTCCTCAACTATCAATACTTTTAGAGACTGTAAGTGAATTTTATCTGAAAGGGTAGAATCCCACCAACAGAGTTAATGTACTAAAGCTAATCCCTACATTTACATAATAATAATACTTAAGCTCTTTAATAACATTTGCTTTAATACTTACTGTGCATTTACACATCACAAAGTGCTTTTGCATGGTGCACACTCGTGGTCAGTAGTGTCCGACTCTTTTTCAGCCCCATGGACTGTATCTTGCCAGGCTCCTCTGCCCATGGGATTTCCCAAGCAACAATACTGGATTGGGTTGCCATTTCCTTCTACAGGCAATCAAACCTATGTTGCGTCTCCTGCATTGGCAGACGAATTCTTTATCACTGTGCTACCTTGGAAGCCTTAAAGTGCTTTTCTCTATTTTATTTTATTTTATTTTATTTTATTTTATTTGATCTTCAATTCTGTCACAGAGAGGACAGTAATTACTATTCTTCCTAAGGGTTCCATCTTGGATGCAAGGACATTAAGAACCCCTGGTTTTTGCAGTGATCCTCAATCCTGCCTTTCCATTCTAGTCACCTGGAAAGCTTTAACAACCTATTGATGGCTAAGTATTTAGAACCTTCATGAATGGAGTCTAACATCAGTGTTTTAAAATTTCTCCCAGTTTAACTGAATGTGAAGCAAAGTTAAGATATACTGAGAAGAGGGATTTCCCAAGATCACACACCAGAACAAGATTAACATATCAGAACTCAAATTGGAACCCTGAATTCAAGTCCTGCACTGTTCCCAAGGTCTTCTCCCCTATTTCTGCTTTTATAACAAGTTTACCCTGAACAAGGAAAGTTTAAAAAATTAACTTAGAACAGTTGCTGCAGGATTTAAGAAAATACAGAATTAGCATTTGAGCCGGAAGTTAACTTTGAAGACATATAGGATTTCATACCCATTGTTGTGGAAACAAAGACCCAGAGTTTAAGCTTGTTACCCAAATTCACACCAATCTGTGGCAGAATTGGGGCTGGATTCAGAGTTCCTCTTCCCAGGCTTTCCAGTACATTCCATTGTACTTTGTAAATAGTTTGCTTTAAAAAAATTGACTTGCAAAAGTCTTGGTCAGTCTGCAGTGTAATTCATTTTTAGTCTTCCACTCGACATCGTTGTGTAAAGATAAAGAAAGATAGAGCTATGAGGTCTGGGCCCTACAGCATCAGTTCCACTAAGCCCAGTTCAACAGCATGGAAGCACAATACAGTCTTGTATAGCAGAATGGAGGCAGCTCAGTATGGAGGAGGGTGGGTAGAAACTATGGGGCAAGGTCCCACACATCTTTGGAGGTAATCCATTGAAATACAATACCTACTTTTCTCCTATTTCTCTTGTCTTTTGTGTCTGAAATATTTCCAAGGGACAATTTTCTCATCCAATGAGTTTCTTGTAATACCCTCAGCATATTTTAAGAATTCAACAACTGTAACTTCTTAAATCATGGTTTAGGTAGTACCAAATTTGGTGAGAAACCAAGAAAGAAAACAAATAATAACAATAAAAATAAAATAGTGCGTGCATGCTCAGTTATATCCAACTCTTTGTGACCCTATGGAATGTAGCCCACCAGGTTCCTTGCTCATGGGACTCTCCAGGCAATAATACTGGACTGGGTTGTCATTTCCTCCTCCAGGGAATCTTCCTGACCCAGGGATTGAACCCACTTCTCTGGCATCTCCTGCATTGCAGGTGGACTCTTTACCACTGAGCCACCTGGTAAGCCTCCAAAATAAAAAAATAACAATGATAACAAAGAGAAAAAGGAAGAAGAGAAATTTTTATGCAGCACCTAAGATGTGCTAGATACTGGGTTAAGCACTTTAACTGGATGATCTCGTTACAAACAATGAACTCTCAACCACATCATGATGAGTCAAAAACACTGTCAATTTATCAAGTCTAATAATCAAATTTACCACAAAATAACTAAAATTCAATCCTCTATCCATTCCACATTTAATCAGAAATTAATTTTGTTTGAAACTGGAGCTGAAAAACACCAATGCTGTATAATTTATTTGGCCTCAAAACAAACACCTGAAACAGTCGTTTCAAAGGACTTATAGCCCTCTGAAATCATGGCGCTTGACTATAAATAGAATTTTTATTTTTGTTTTTGTCTGTTTAAACCCATAAACATATTGATCTACACACAGAATTGTTCTGAATTGTGTTCCTTACTTAACAGAAGAGATTTTTTGAATCTCTACTGCCATTCGATATAATTATTTGTATAATTCCAAAACAAAACCTAGCTATGTCCAGATATTTAGTTTTCTAATTAAAATACCATTCCACAAGAGAGGGCCAAGATCCTCACTAGAGAATTCAACTTTTTCTAAATTTCAAATTAACCAACATAGCTACCCATTCAAGTTAGTTTAATTATAATTAGCAACATTTATTAATCTACTCCTATAAAATAATATTAGCTTTTGCCAACACATTAACACGTTCAGATTTCTAATGACGTAACAAAGAATGCTTAAACTCTGATCAGCAGCTATTGAATATTTTTATTCTTTTGTTATTCTGAGGCAAGGGGAATAGCTAACAGCTCCTTAGATCGTATAGCGTGCTCTGGTGCTATCTGTGACATTTGTCATTTACTATATTCTGGCACTCGAGTTAAAGCTAAAATACTATATTATTTCTGTAAGACTGTCATGGAATTAGACTATTCATGTCACGGACATAGACATAGCTTAGAGATAGAAATCGAGTGATAGAGATAATCACTTCTTTAGAAGGAAATGATAAAACTCTAGGCTTCTCCTGAATCCAATTCTAAGACTTTTTTGTTTGCTATTTTGGTAAATTATCTGAGGGACAGATTGCATGCTGAAGATGCTCTTGCAGAAAACATGAAGTTTTTCCATGTAATAAAATGTTTGGCTGAACTGAGATAAACTATAAACAAAAAGTTTTGAGGCTGTGTGAACTGGCCAGAAAAAAAACCTAAGAAAAGAATTCCATTATCAACAAGTAAGTCTTGGAAAAAGCAATCTAAACTATTTATCTATCTACATACATAGCTATACATGCCGCCTTCAAATATCACAGCACACATAATGTATTATCCACATCACCGCTGGCAACACACACACACACACACACACACACACACACACACACCCCTGCACACCAACATGGGAGTTAGACTGTGGAGCTGACTCTCACTTGAATAAAACAACTGTATTTAAAAATGCCAGCAAAGCAATATTGATAACCAAATAGAAAATATGATCAAAATTATACCAAACTGTGATGCACAAGTTCTATAAAGCAACTGGGCATGATTCAGGAAAGAGCATTTTAAAAGACCAAGCTGCTGTCAGATGAGAACAACCTGTGAAGATAAGAACCACATTATCTGGCAAGATAAAGAATGAGAAGGAATATTTTCAAAGAATTTAAAAGCATGAACAGTGTAGGTAAGGTGAACATAACCATCCAAATCCTAAAATATTTTAATGAAGGTGAGGCATCTGAAATTTGAGAGAGAAATTTTGAACAGACAAGTAGTCCCACACATAGACCCTTCTTGGGAAATGCCCACTTGCCGGGGTCCAGCCCCGGTGGATCCAGGGAATTCGAAGGTGGGGACCGCGTCGGCGTCTTTGGAAAAATACATATTTAATTACAGATATAGAGAGAGATTAGAAACGGATAGTGTAGTAGGAAGATTAGTGGAGAAAAAGAGGCTGAATAACTTGGATTACGTGGAATAGCATCCACGCTCCAGATGGGAATTCAGCCAGAAAAATGAGGTGCAAGAAAGAACGACGTGGGGGTATCAGTCTTTCCAGAAACTGATCCGATTTCTTTATTTTTGGGTTTGCTTATATACCTTTTGTTACACATAGGGATGAATACAGAGTCACGTGGGGGTCAGCAGTCCTGACCTTTATCAAAATCAGGTGCTTTACATAAAAAGGTCTTAGGGATTTTATGATCCTTTCTTTCTGATAACCAAAAAACTTACTTCTTCCAAAGGTGTGTTTTCTTAAACCAGGCACCACCCTCCAAATAAAGTTACATTCCTATAGGGTGAGGGTGTAGTGAGTTACAATCAAGAAAGGAATTTATTTAACCCAAGGTTAACATGATTAATCTTAAAGGTTAATGCTTATTTCTCCTATATGCTTAAAGGTTAATACTTACTTCTTCCTATATGCTAGTTATATTCATTATAAGGGCAGGGAACATGGAGATTTAGCAGCAAACATCAGCCCAACAAATGAAAATCCTTTCACCAATGCTCCCCTTAAGGTCTATTTAGTCTTAAGATAGTGATAAAGTTACATTTTTACATAACAAGGACACAGTGATTTATAACAAAGCACAGTGATCGATTACAAAAGAGAAAATCCATTAACTCAAAAAGTCTAGTATTGCTAACCTTAAAAACTACTATATTTTCTTTTCTATATTCCAAATATATTGATTATTATTTTCCCAGGTGCCTAAGGATATGGAGCCCTGGCGGCAATCATTGACTCAACAAGAAGAAAAAGCCCTATGCTAATTAAGACTGTCAAAATACTCCAAAACTCTCTGTGCTGTTTATGGTTGAGAGGTAGTAAACAATCAGGTGCATAGTGGCAGGAGTATGGATAATCCTGTCACACAAGGTAGTCTGTCAACAGAGAGGTTTGACCTGAGACACCCTTGTCCTACCCAGAACAGGGAATTAGCAGCAATTATTGGCACAACAAATGAAAAACCCTTCACCAATATAATTCCTAACCAACCCACTATACTAATAATTTCCAACTCCCCAAAAGAATTTGCCTTTAGTAAGTCTAAAACATCTCGTGCCTCTCAGATTGGAAGGCTGTAAACAATCACATGTGGCCGGACGAACCTATACAGGCGGGCTAGATAACCTTCAGAGGAGTCCGTAAGCTGAAACACTCTTGTCATGCCCAGGAATTTTTATTGCCTTGGAGCTGCACGTTTACTCCTTCTCCGAGAGAAACGGTTATGGGGAGAGCCCCCCGTAAAGTCAGAGGTGTAGGTGAGAGCATAAAACAGACTCTGGTTTTGGGGTAGATGCTCGGGAACAGGGAGTTTCCTGAGGCTTGATCACACCTTTGCGTATGCCAAGCCTCCTCCCTCATGACCTTTGCCATGGGCGGAGTTCCTCACACTGGCCCCCCCGCACCCACTGCTGAAAATATTCTGAGAGTAGGTGCCCATGATTATGTCTGTATTTCATGGTCTGCTCCCCCAGCTCAGTGTGCCCAATCAAGTTTTTACCTGAGATTTTAAAAATTAAGACTATTTTATAGAGCAGTTTAAGATTCAAGCTACCAGCGGTATTTTTCACAGAGCTAGAACAAATAATGTCACAATTTGTATGGAAATACAAAAAACCTAAATAGCCAAAGCAATCTTGAGAAAGAAGAATGGAACTGGAGGAATCAACCTGCCTGACTTCAGGCTCTACTACAAAGCCACAGTCATCAAGACAGTATGGTACTGGCACAAAGACAGAAATATAGATCAATGGAACAAAATAGAAAGCCCAGAGATAAATCTACACACCTATGGACACCTTATCTCTGACAAAGGAGGCAAGAATATACAATGGATTAAAGGCAATCTCTTTAACAAGTGGTGCTGGGAAAACTGGTCAACCACTTGTAAAAGAATGAAACTAGATCACTTTCTAACACCGTACACAAAAATAAACTCAAAATGGATTAAAGATCTAAACGTAAGACCAGAAACTATAAAACTCCTAGAGGAGAACATAGGCAAAACACTCTCAGACATAAATCACAGCAGGATCCTCTATGATCCACCTCCCAGAATTCTGGAAATAAAAGCAAAAATAAACAAATGGGATCTAATTAAAATTAAAAGCTTCTGCACAACAAAGGAAAATATAAGCAAGGTGAAAAGACAGCCTTCTGAATGGGAGAAAATAATAGCAAATGAAGCAACTGACAAACAACTAACCTCAAAAATATACAAGCAACTTATGCAGCTCAATTCCAGAAAAATGAATGACCCAATCAAAAAAATGGGCCAAAGAACTAAATAGACATTTCTCCAAAGAAGACATACAGATGGCTAACAAACACATGAAAAGATGCTCAACATCACTCATTATCAGAGAAATGCAAATCAAAACCACAGTGAGGTACCATATCACACCAGTCAGAATGGCTGCTATCCAAAATCTACAAGCAATAAATGCTGGAGAGGGTGTGGAGAAAAGGGAACCCTCTTGCACTGTTGGTGGGAATGCAAACTAGTACAGCCACTATGGAGAAGAGTGTGGAGATTCCTTTAAAAATTGCAAATAGAACTGCCTTATGACCCAGCAATCCCACTGCTAGGCATACACACCGAGGAAACCAGAATTGAAAGAGACACGTGTACCCCAGTGTTCATCACAGCACTGTTTATAATAGCCAGGACATGGAAACAACCTAGATGTCCATCAGCAGATGAATGAATAAGAAAGCTGTGGTACATATACACAATGGAGTATTACTCAGCCATTAAAAAGAATACATTTGAATCAGTTCTAATGAGGTGGATGAAACTGGAGCCTATTATACAGAGTGAAGTAAGCCAGAAAGAAAAACACAAATACAGTATACTAACACATATATATGGAATTTAGAAAGATGGTAATGATAACCCTGTATGCGAGACAGCGAAAGAGACACAGATGTTTGGAACAGACTTTTGGACTCTGTGGGAGAGGGAGAGGGTGGGATGATTTGGGAGAATGGCATTGAAACATGTATGCTATCATGTAAGAAATGAATCACCAGTCTATGTTCAATACAGGATACAGGATGCATGGGGCTGGTGCACGGGGATGATCCAGAGAGATAATATGGGGTGGGAAGTGGGAGGGGGTTCAGGATTAGGAACTCATGTACACCCATGGCTGATTCATCTCAATGTATGGCAAAACCAATACAGTATTGTAAAGCAAAATAAAGTAAAAATAAAATTTTTTTAAATTAAAAAAAAAAAAAAAAGATTCACAGCTGGAGCAGCGACCGGCACTGGAGCAGCAAGCAGCCGAGAGGAGATACGTGATGTTCAAGGTCAGGAGGGGCAGCGGTGAGGAAATACCCCACATCCAAGGTAAGGAGCAGTGGCTGCAATTTGCTGGAACAGCCGTGAAGAGATACCCCACATTCAAGGTAAGAGAAACTCCACTAAGATGGTAGGCACTGAGAGAGGGCATCAGAGGGCAGACAGACTGAAACCACAATCACAGAAAACTAGCCAAACTATTCACATGGACCAGAGCCTTGTCTAACTCAATGAAACTAAGTCATGCCAAGTAGGGTAACTCAAGATGAACAGGTCATGGTGGAGAGTTCTGACAAAATGTGGTCCACTGCAGAAGGGAATGGCAAACCACTTCAGTACTCTTGTCTTGAGAACCCCATAAACAGTATAAAAATGCAAAAAGGTAGGACACTGAAAGATGAACTCGCCAGGTGGGTAGGTGCCCAATATGCTACTGGAGATCAGTGGAGAAATAACTCTAGAAAGAATGAAGGGATGGAGCCAAAGCAAAAACAACACCCAGTTGTGGATGTGACTGGTGATAGAAGCAAGGTCTGATGCTGTAAAGAGCAATATTGCATAGGAACCTGGAATGTTAGGACCATGAATCAAGGCAAATTGGAAGTGGTCAAATAGGAGCTCGCAAGAGTGAACATCGACATTCTAGGAATCAATGAAATAAGACGGACTGGATTGTGTGAATTTAACTCAGATGACTATTATATTTACTTCTGTGGGCAGGAATCCCTTAGAAGAAATGGAGTAGCCATCATAGTCAAGAGAAGAGTCTGAAATGCAGTACTTGGATGCAATCTCAAAAATGACAGAATGGTCTCTGTTCGTTTCCAAGGCAAACCATTCAGTATCATGGTAATCCAAGTCTATGCCCCAACTACTAATGCTGAAGAAGCTGAAGTTGAATGGTTCTATGAAGACCTACAAGACCTTTTAGAACTAACACCCAAAAAAGATGTCCTTTTCATTACAGGGGACTGGAATGAAAAAGTAAAAAGTCAAGAAACACCTGGAGTAACAGACAAATTTGGCCTTGGAGTACAGAATGAAGCAGGGCAAAGGCTAATAGAGTTTTTCCAAGAGAACGCACTGGTCATAGCAAACACCTTCTTCCTACAACACAAGAGAAGACTCTACACAAGGACATCACCAGATGGCCAACACTGAAATCAGACTGATTATATTCTTTGCAGCCAAAGATGGAGAAGCTCTAATCAGTCAGCAAAAACAAGGCCAGGAGCAGACTGTGGCTCAGATCATGAATTCCTTATTGCCAAATTGAGACTAAAATTGAAGAAAGTAGGTAAAACCATTAGACCATTCAGGTATGATGTAAATAAAATCCCTAATGATTATAGAGTGGAAGTGAGAAATAGATTTAAGGGACTAGATCTGATAGACAGAGTGCCTGATGAACTATGGATGGAGGTTTGTGACACTGTACAGGAGATGGGGATCAAGACCATCCCCAAGAAAAAGAAATGCAAAAAAGCAAACTGGCTGTCTGAGGAGGCCTTACAAATAGCTATGAAAAGAAGAGAAGCAAAAAGCAAGGGAGAAAAGAAAAGATATACCCATTTGAATGCAGAGTTCCAAAGAATAGCAAGAAAAGATAAGAAGGCCTTCCTCAGTGATCAGTGCAAAGAAATAGAGGAAAATAGTAGAATGGGAAAGACTAGAGATCTCTTCAAGAAAATTAGAGATACCAAGGGAACACTTCATGCAAAGATGGGCTCAATAAAGGATAGAAATGGTATGGACGTAACAGGAGCAGAAGATATTAAGAAAAGGTGGCAAGAATACACAGAAGAACTGTACAAAAAAGATCTTCATGACCCAGATAATAACGATGGAGTGATCACTCACCTAGAGCCAGACATCCTGGAATGTGAAGTCAAGTGGGCCTTAGGAAGGATCACTATGAACAAAGCTAGTGGAGGTGATAGAATTCCAGCTGAGCTATTTCAAATCCTAAAAGATGATGCTGTGAAAGTGCTGCACTCAATATGCCAGCAAATTTGGAAAACTCAGCAGTGGCCACAGGATTGGAAAAGGTCAGTTTTCATTCCAATCCCAAAGAAAGGCAATGCCAAAGAATGCTCAAACTACCACACAATTGCACTCATCTCACACGCTAGTAAAGTAATGCTCAATATTCTCCAAGCCAGGCTTCAGTGATATGTGAACCGTGAACTTCTAGATGTTCAAGCTGGTTTTAGAAAAGGCAGAGGAACCAGAGATCAAATTGCCAACATCCACTGAATTATCGAAACAGCAAGAGAGTTCCAGAAAAACGTCTATTTCTGCTTTATTGACTATGCCAAAGCCTTTGACTGTGTGGATCACAACAAACTGTGGAAAATTCTGAAAGAGATGGGAATACCAGACCACCTGACCTGCCTCTTAAGAAATCTGTATGCAAGTCAGGAAGCAACAGTAAGAACTGGACATGCAACATCAGACTGGTTCCAAATCCGGAAAGAAGTACATCAAGGCTGTATATTGTCACCCTGCTTATTTAACTTCTATGCAGAGTACATCATGAGAAACGCTGGTCTGGAAGAAGCACAGGCTGGAATCAAGATTGCCGGGAAAAATATCAATAACCTCAGATATGCAGATGACACCACTCTTATGGCAGAAAGTGAAGAGGAACTAAAAAGCCTCTTGATGAAAGTGAAAGAGGAGAGTGAAAATGTTGTCTTAAAGCTCAACATTCAGAAAACGAAGATCATGGCATCCGGTCCCATCACTTCATGCCGAATACACGGGGAAACAGTGGAAACAGTGGAAACAGTGACTGACTTTATTTTGAGGGGCTCCAAAATCACTGCAGATGGTGGCTGCAGCCATGAAATTAAAAGACACTTACTCCTTGGAAGGAAAGTTATGACCAACCTAGATAGCATATTGAAAAGCAGAGACATTACTTTGCCAACAAAAGTCCATCTAGTCAAGGCTATGGTTTTTCCAGTAGTCATGTATTGATGTGAGAGTTGGACTATAAACAAAGATGAGTGCAGAAGAATTGATGCTTTTGAACTGTGCTGTTGGAGAATACTTGAGAGTCCCTTGGACTGCAAAGAGATCCAACCAGTCCATCCTAAAGGAGATCAGTCCTGGGTGTTCATTGGAAGGACTGATGTTGAAGCTGAAACTCCAATACTTTGGCCACCTGATGTGAAGAGCTGACTCATTTGAAAAGACCCTGATGCTGGGAAAGATTGATAGCAGGAGGAGAAGGGGACGACATAGGATGAGATGGTTGGATGGCATCACCAACTCAACAGATATGAGTTTGGGTAAACTCCAGGAGTTGGTGATAAACAGGGAGGCCTGTAGTGCTGTGGTCCATGGGGTTGCAAAGAGTTGGATGTGACTGAACTGAACTGAACTGAAGTTTCACAGCAAAACTGAGATTAAGGTAAAGTAATTTCCCCTATGCCCTCTACTCCCACAAATGCATAGTCTCATATAACTCAATATTAAAAAAATATCAAACAACCTGATTAAAAAATGGACAGAAAACCTAATTAAACATTTTTCCAAAGAAGACATTCAGATGATTAACAGGCACGTGAAAACATGCTCAACATTGCTGGTTTTAGAGGAATGCAAATCAAAATCACAATGAGCTATCACCTCACACTAGTCAGAATGGCCATCATCAAAAATCTCCAAATAACAAATGTTAGTAAGGATGTGGAGAAAAGGGAATGTTTGCACCTTGTTGGTGAGGGGATATGAATTGGTGCAGCCACTATAGAAAATGGTCTGGAGGTTCCTCAAAAAACTAAAAATAGAGCTACTATATGATCCAGCAATTTCACACTTTAATGAATATCTGAAGAAAATGAAAACAGTAATTTGAAAAGATCCATGTACCTCAGTGTACATAGCAGCACTGTTTACAATAGAAGTCACCCAAGTGTCCATCAACACATAATAAAGAAAATGTGATTTTAGTCGCTCAGTCCTGTCTGACTCTTTGCGACCCCATGGACTGAACATGTGATATATATAGCATATATATCACATATATGTGTGTGTATCTGTGTATATATCACATATATACATATGTGTGTGTGTATCTATTTTTGGAAAATAGTCTTTTTGCACTAGCCAGAATTTCCACTGTGTAGAAAAGAGTGGTGAGAGGAGACATCCTTGCCTTTTATGGACTTTTCTTAAATCGGACCTAAGAAAAGAAAGTAGATCCCTCTCTGGAGATATATGGATCAGCAGCTTTGCTTCACATTCTGGAAAGTCAGAAATCGTGCCCACCCACGATGAGAAGCACTAGGAGGATCCTGACTAAGGAGAATAGAAAATTTGTTTTCCAAATCAAGAAACTTTTGAGAGTGAAAGTAGCGTGATTAATATTTAAAGCAAAAGAAGAACTGGCATAAACTGGGATATCTTGAAAAAACTCAGACGTATGTTCCCCTTCAGTCAGTTCAGTCGCTCAGTCATGTCCAACTCTTTGTGACCCCATGAACTGCAGCACGCCAGGCCTCCCTGTCCATCAACAACTCCCGGAGTTCACTCAGACTCACGTCCATTGAGTCAGTGATGCCATCCAGCCATCTCATCCTTTGTTGTCCCCTTCTCCTCCTGCCCCCAATCCCTCCCAGCATCAGAGTCTTTTCCAATGAGTCAACTCTTCACATGAGGTGGCCAAAGTACTGGAGTTTCAGCTTTAGCATCATTCCTTCCAAAGAAATCCCAGGGCTGATCTCCTTCAGAATGCACTGGTTGGATCTCCTTGCAGTCCAAGGGACTCTCAAGAGTCTTCTCCAACACCACAGTTCAAAAGCATCAATTCTTCAGCACTCAGCTTTCTTCACAGTCCAACTCTCACATCCATACATGACCACTGGAAAAACCATAGCCTTGACTAAATGGACCTTTGTTGGCAAAGTAATGTCTCTGCTTTTCAATATGCTATTTAGGTTGGTCATAACTTTCCTTCCAAGGAGTAAGCGTCTTTTAATTTCATGGCTGCAGTCACCATCTGCAGTGATTTTGGAGCCCCCAAAAATAAAGTCTGACACCGTTTCCACTGTTTCCCCATCTATTTCCCATGAAGTGATGGGACCACATGCCGTGATCTTAGTTTTCTGAATGTTGAGCTTTAAGCCAACTTTTTCACTCTCCTCTTTCACTTTCATCAAGAGGCTTTTTAGTTCCTCTTCACTTTCTGCCATAAAGGTGGTGTCATCTGCATATCTGAGGTTATTGATATTTCTCCCAGCAGTCTTGATTCCAGCCTGTGCTTCTTCCAGACCAGCGTTTCTCATGATGTACTCTGCATAGAAGTTAAATAAGCAGGGTGACAATATACAGCCTTGACCTACTCCTTTTCCTATTTGGAACCAGTCTGTTGTTCCAACCAGTCTATTGGAACCAGTCTAATGTTCCCCTTAGCTCTTGCTATAAACAGAGAGAACAATGAGAGGAATTACGGCTATTCTTATATATTTTTTTAATGTATTCAGTATTTGAATATTGCAGAGGCTGGTTTTGAAATAGAATAATATTCACTTTAATTGTTGTTCAGTTTAGTCGTTCAGTCATGTCTGACTCTTTGAGACCCCATGGACCACGCACGCCAGGCCTCCCTGTTTATCACCAACTCCCGAAGTTTACCCAAACTCATGTGTGTTGAGTCAGTGATGCCATCCAACCACCTCAGCCTATGTTGTCGCCTTCTCCTCCTGCCGTTAATCTTTCCCAACATCAGGATCTTTTCAAATGAGTCACCTCTTCACATCAGGTGACCAAAGTATTGGAGTTTCTTTCAGCTTCAACAACAGTTCTTCCAGTGAACACCCAGGACTGATCTCCTTTAGGATGGACTGGTTGGATCTCCTTGCAGTCCAAGGGACTCTCAAAAGTCTTCTCCAACACCACAGTTCAAAAGCATCAATTCTTCTGCACTCAGCTTTGTTTATAGTCCAACTCTCACATCCATACGTGACCGCGGGAAAAACCATAGGTTTGACTAGACAGACCTTTGTTGGCAAAGTAATGTCTCTGCTTTTCAATATGCTATCTAGGTTGGTCATAACTTTCTTTCCAAGGAGTAAGCATCTTTTAATTTCATGGCTGCAGTCACAATCTGCAGTGATTTTGGAGCCCCCAAAATTAAAGTCTGTCACTGTTTCCATTGTTTCCCCATCTATTGGCCATGAAGTGATGGGACCAAATGCCATGATCTTAGTTTTCTGAATGTTGAGCTTTAAGCAAACTTTTCCACTCTCCTCTTTCACTTTCATCAAGAGGCTCTTTAGTTTTTCTTTGCTTTCTGCCATAAGAGTGGTGTCATCTGCATATCTGAGGTTATTGATATTTCTCCCAGCAATCTTAATTCCAGCTTGAGCTTCAGGATATAAAAAAATTCAGCCTCACACAATGAGTGCATATGAGTACTATTCATAACCATTTTAGATAATTGGATTTTTTTCTTTGCTACTAAACTAAAACTACATGAGTGTTGGTTTTCAAAAGGTTAGTTGCAATGTAGAACCTAAAACTCTATCACTGAATATTTTTATAGTGTTACATTAAAATACATAGGTCTGTCTTGCACATTTAATTGATGGTTATTTTAACCAGCATATGTACTTTAGATGGGTGGTATTTATGACAAAGTAGAGTTAGAAATTTGCCAAACTTTATATAAACTATGCTGTATTTGAGCCATTGTGAAATCAACATGTATAGACATTCCTTTCCAATTTATTGGACTTACTATTAATGGATTTTAAATAGGAAATACTGGTAGTTTGTTTTGATTTATTTAATATGATTGCATGTTTTAAGTAAAGAAGGCAATCATCATTTATAACATTCTTTGGGGAGTACACAGTCTATCTTGCTATATTGAAGGGCTGATAAATAATGCATTTTGGCAAAAATCAGGAACTGGTAAGAGCAGCAGAAAGGCAGTGCAGTGCACCTGTGGGAGCATACAATTCACAGTTGAAGGTCTTGTCTCAGTACAGTCTTATGAAGAATTTTAAAAGGGGTACACATGGAATTACTAGATAAACTCTGACATACTGCAAACTTGTCAATTATCATATTTTGGAATTTACACTTAATTAAATGTTTATGGCTGATAAAAATTATTAGAGGCAAGGGACAGATTTGACATACATCTCTGGTAATTGATATTTATGTCATGGAAGAAAATGAGGCTTTACAGTAATGTGAGCCTTGGAGCAGATCATGGCTGTAGTTTGTTGATACCCAGGATATGTATTCTCTTTCATTTTCTGGAACAGCTCCCAGACATGGGGCAACATTTGTGAGTGAAAAACCACCCTCTGAGGTTCAGTGCTGCATATATATAATATATTATAGCGGTTTTATCAATATACATGTTCCTTAGTATCTAAGAGTTCCTTTCCCTTTATCATAATATCAACTGTTCATCAATTTATTGGCTCTCTGTTAATAACTATGAAGAAATAAGATACAAGTCATGGTCAGTCAACAAGGTAAGGTAATGCATTAGGTAAAAGAGTAATGCATCTGCAGTCCAGAACCAAAATATACATAAAGGTGACAACAGTAGTCAGAATCCCTACTTGACAACATTTCTCCTACGCCCACTCTGTAATGCAGATACTTTGCTTACTCCCACCCCTGACAGTCCCTCCCCTGCCCT
Source organism: Budorcas taxicolor (assembly GCF_023091745.1). Classification (NCBI taxonomy): domain Eukaryota; kingdom Metazoa; phylum Chordata; class Mammalia; order Artiodactyla; family Bovidae; genus Budorcas; species Budorcas taxicolor. The sequence goes on along the minus strand of NC_068911.1, from coordinate 139,136,097 downwards.
ACTGATGCCCCCTTGACCACCTGACCTCCTAATGTTTCTGTCCCCTGATGTCCTTTGCATCTCTTCCTAGCTTCTCTAGAATCATTTCTGACTTATCTATTTCCTTGTGGATCAGGTTTCCTTGTGCTGACTATGGAGTATGTAACCATTCTGACATGGCTTTAGAATCACTTCTCAGAAATTAAGCCATGCTAAGCAGTCCAAGGGCTTCACAGGCAGCACCAGTGGTAAAGAATCCGCTTGCTAATGCAGGGGACATAAGAAATGCAGGTTCGATCCTTGGGTCAGGAAGATACCCTGGAGGAGGGCATGCAACCCTCTCTAGTATTCTTGCCTGGAGAATCCCATGGACAGAGGAGCCTGGAGGGCTACAGTCCATAAGAGCATAAAGAGTTGGACATGACTGAAGCCACTTAGCACACATGCAAGCAGTCCAATAGGCTGGCCAGCAACCATGTAGAGTGCTGTGTGTGTGTGTGTGTGTGTGTGTGTGTGTGTGTGTGTGTGTGTGTTCAGTCGCTAAGTCATGTCCAACTCTTTGTAACCCCATGGACTATAGCCTACCAGGCTCCTCTATCCGTGGGAGTTCCCAGGCAAGAATGGAGTGGGTTGCCATTTCCTCCTCCAGGGGATCTTCCTGACCCAGGAATCAAACCTGCATCTCTTACACTGGCAGGTGGATTCTTTACCACTTGAGCCATCTAGGAAGCCCAGGGTTTCTGAGGCCTTGTTAAGTAGGGACTTGAGAGTACAAGCTGTGACAACATACCTATAACAAGTGTCCCAAAGAGCCCCCATCTTCCTTGATGACACACTGAGAGGGAGAAGTAGTACCTCTAGCTAATCTGGTCACATTCCTCTTTGCTTGACACCAGGCCTACCTACAGATTCTGTGGGCCATTTCTATGCTTAATACCAGGTGAAAACCTCACATAGTTGTTCCAAAGTAAAAGGAAATGTTACTAGAACAATGAAATGAACTATGAGATGAACAATGGTAATAAAAATAGCACATCACAGAAGGAAGCTGGTCTTATTTAAAATGAGATAAATTTAGATAAAAATGGCCAAAGACCTTGGAATCAGAGAAGCCATGAGTCAAGAGTTATTGAATCCATCCCCCCTCTTAGTGTAGAGATTTCTTGCACAAGAGCTGAAAAGTCAAATGCGTGTATAAGTACCAGTAGGTAATAAAAAAGCAATTGCCGTACAATAAGGAATGGTGCCCATGGTGGTAAACAGGAAAGTGCATGTCTTGTCTACATCAGGCAGTCCTTCCATAGCTCAGTCCAATCATTGTCTGTCTAATGTAAGTTTAATGTTGCTAGACCTTTCAATTTTTTAAGAACTGGAAATCCAGATTTTTGGTGATTTTTAAAAATTATTGAGTATTAGCAACTTATTCAAATGTTTTAAAATATTGCCTGAAATTAAAGAAAACCTGGAGGTGAACCAGACCTGATTCACAGTGGCGACTTTTTCTCTATGAAAAACCAGACTGATAGCACAATAAACATTTCAACACCTCTAATCCTGAATGCTTCCCTATTCTGAACCAAAGCTTTCAATATTAGTGTAACTTCCACTTAATATAACTCTATTCTCTGGATCAACACAGGAGAATCCTGTTCCTGTACTTGCTTTTTGTTCTTGAAATATGTCTTCCAAAAACAAAATACCTAAGCTTTTATTACCTCTTTCCTTTTCTAACCTTCTTTGTTCTCCAAACCATCATTTTTTCTTTAATTTTTTGTTGAGTTGCGCTTTTCTTTAAATTGTTTTCATCTTGCTCTTTCTGAAGTACCTACAATGACTCTCTATTGCCTTTTACTTCAAGAGCCTTCATGATCTGACCCATGGTTACCATATAAACCTCCTAGTTTATATCTTCTGCTCTAACATGTTGTTGTTATTGTCGCTGTTCAGTCACTAAGTCGTGTCTGACTCTTTGCGGCCCCAGGGACTGCAGCACACCAGGCTTCCCTGAATTTGCTCAAACTCATGTCCATTACGTCAGTGATGCCATCCAACCATTTCATCCTCTGTCACCCACTTCTCCTGTCCTCTATCTTTCCCATCATCAGGGTCTGTTCCAATGAGTCGGCTCTTCGCATCAGGTGCCCAAAGTATTCAGCTTCAGCATCAGTCTTACCAATGAATATTCAGGGTTGATTTCCTTTAGGATTGACTGATTTGATCTCCTTGCTGTCCAAGGGACTATCAAGAGTCTTCTCCAGCACCACAGTGTGAAAGCATCAATTCTTTGGCCCTCAGCCTTTCTTATGGTCCAACTATCACCTCCATACGTGACTAACATGTATATAATGTTATTAGTGGGAAGTAATTCCATTCCTGATGTTTCTTTCCAAGGGAGTGGAAGTCTACTGCATTCTGCTCCTGGCTTCTCTCTGCCACTTTCCCGGCTCCACCTTTGGAACACAGAAGTGATTTGTCTGATGAGTAAATCTGAGATGAATAAACTGGACATCACCGATCAGCTTTCCTTTCTCCTACTGGGACTGAGTGACCCACAGAGGACAGAAGTCCTCCATCAGAACAGAATTAGGCTTTGGCCTCTAGTCTTCTTTTGACTTGTATAGACTCTGTTTAGAGAACTAGGGAGCTATTAATTGAGCCCTCTGAAAAATATAACCACCACATTCCCTCTCAACTCTGAAGATTCAGCCCAACTCAGAAATTGCCCATTGATCATTGCGGCTAAAGGAATTAATTCCAGAGAATTTAAGTAACTTGCCCCCAAACTAGTTAGTCAGTAGTAGGCATGAGTTTGATGATGATAACAATAAAGTCCCTTATTTTTTCATTCTAAGTGCAACCATTAGGAGATACTTGATAGAGTTTTCAAAGTAGGAGATTAAGTAAGGCTAAGTTAGAGGAGGATCTTATTAGCATGCAAAGGAAAAAAATCTTTGGCAAAAACATCAGTGAGACTAAAACAGACTCATTGTAAGCCTGAAAAAGACCCCATTCAACTCCATCTTCATAATCTAGTCCACAGTCACTGGTAGATTTGAGGGCAGCTGTTAAACTTTGACATTTTCTGTACCCTTTCCATCCCAAACAACTTCAGCTAAGTCAGTTTTCAAATTTAAAGCATTTCTAGAAACAAGATACTGTTTAGCATAAAGGCAATTAAAAAAATGTGATGTCTCCTTATTGTCTTTTTCACCTTCAATATGTTTTACCAAGATTCATTACATTAGTAACATATGTGGAGAGTTAGTCAAAAAAGGACACAACATTCCACACATGGTCAAGGAGACTGTCTTTCCATTGATCTATATTGACATGAACTAGCAACATGGCTGACATTTCCCCTTCTTGGAAGTGAATGTTGTCCCGTTACTGAAATTCCTTCCTTGTGCTTCGTAAATCTGACAGTTTGAGCCTCAGGAAGTCCAATTATCAAAGTACCGGCTGGTATTACCTCTAGTGGGCTAGAAAATGAGCAATTCTGTGTTTCCAAGGACTCTGGCTATTTAGAATGAAAACAGAAAGGACCCCAAGGACCTATAAAAGATGCAAAATTATTCAAACAGTGAAATTTATTTTTTTTTTCTGTTCTTCAGACTACCAACTGAAGAATCTGCCAATCACTTTAGATTTTAATGTGCTGGGAATTAAAAGAATTACTATATATAGCAGCATTTTAGCTGGCAAAGAACTATCAGTTTAAAATTAAGACTTTTTTTTTTCCAATGAAGCACTTAGTGCATCAGAGAAACTATTCAGCAAGAAGCCTCTTTCTCCTTATCCCACCCTGAGGCCATAACCCCGGCCACTCTACCATAAACACAAATGTTCATTGATATAGAAGATCCTTTGAAACACATCCAAACATTTTTCTCCACTCCCTCTACTCACATGCTTCTAAAACTTTTAAATTTTATTTTTTAATTATAGAATAAGTGCTTTATAATGTTGTGTTGGATTCTGCCATACAACAGCAGGAATCAGCCATAATTATATACATATATATATATATCCTCTCCCTTTTTAGGCTCCTTCCTTCTCCCCACCCCATGCCTCTAGGTCATCACAGAGCACCAGGCTGGGCTCGCTGTGTTATATACCAACCACTCACCAGCTATCTGTTTTACACATGATAGTGTATATATGTCAATGCTACTTTCTCAATTTGTCTTTTCTTCTCCTTCCCACACTGAGTCCAAAAGTCCTTTCTCTATATTTGTATCTCCATTCCTCCCTTGCAAATAGGTTCATCGGTACTATTATTGTAGATTCCATATATACATGTTAACATATAATACTTGTTTCTCTCTTTCTGATTTACTTCACTCTGTATAACAGGCTCTAGATTCATCCACGTCATTACTACTGACTCAAATTCATTCTTTATTATGGCTGAGTAACATTCCATTCTATATACCACATCTTCTTTATCCATTCATCTGTCGATGAACATGCCCCTAATATTAAGATTTTTAAAAATGAACATACAGATAAATAAATATCACAGGCCTATGAAGTAAAATATAAGGAAAGATGGACACAGTCACAGAGGGTCCTAGCTGCTCATCAACTAGCCCATGGCAATCTAATCTTTCTCTTTTCTGGGCACAAAGTAAAACTACATTCCTCAGCCTTCCCTGCAGTTGTGAGAAGCCATATGATTGAGTTCTAGCCAATGGGATGCAGGCAGAAAAAAATGAACATCACTTCCAGACAAAAAGTATTTGTCAGTAGGTTAATACTTGATGTCACCATTTTGTTAATCCTTCCCCTGCCCAGCTGCTGCTGCTGCTGCTAAGTCACCTCAGTTAGGTACGACACCAGGCTCCCCCGTCCCTGGGATTCTCCAGGCAAGAACACTGGAGTGGGTTGCCATTTCCTTCTCCAATGCATGAAAGTGAAAAGTGAAAGTGAAGTCGCTCAGTCATGCCCGACTCTTCGCGATCCCATGGACTGCAGCCTACCAGGCTCCTCCATCCACGGGATTTTCCAGGCAAGAGTACTGGAGTGGAGTGCCATCCCCTTCTCCATCCCTGCCCAGCTAGGACCTTGTATTTGGGACTTTTTTCCTACTCACTCTGTTTTGAGGAGCTCTGATGGATGATTGTGTACTAATCCAAGCCTTTGACTTTATTCTCAATGGCCTTCAGAAATCTAGAATATGCTGATCCCATCCAGTGCTTTGATACAGGTAAGACAGATATCAGTCTCTCAGATAGCACTACGAAAAAGTTGGAATTTTGGACATGTGGCCCAATCCCTTCCCTCCCCAGAGAGAAGCTGGAATTTGGAATTTTTTTCATTCTCTAACTCAGTACTGAGCCAACAGGAAAGGCTATGGTGAGTCCTTGCATGTTAATCCAAAGAACTGCCTTTGCTTTTAAAAGCTCCCAAGGCAGGGTGCTGACCTATCAGCACTCACAGTCAAGCAAGGAAGAATCCCAGTATATGGTCTATGCCCACAGAAAAGTCGCAATGTTGGACACACAGTCTAATCTTTTCTTTCCTTATCTGGGGAGCTGGAAGTTTCCCATCATGTGGGACTGTACCAAAGGGAAGGATTATGGCAAAATGGAGCCTCAGATTCTCCGACCAGCTTCAGTGTGGCTTGTTTTGCTCTCTTTCATGATAGAATCATCTCAACTGATTTCTTGAGGAAAAAAGGGGAAATTGGTCCATGTATTGTTGTGGAATCAGTGTCCATGGGAGAGAAAATGACAGAAGTCTCCCTACTCCCTCGTTTTGCTCCATCTTGACCATTTCTAAGTACACACATCAGTGGCATTAAAAACACTCACAACTTTGTGCTACTGTCACTGCCACCAGTTCACAGAATTCTTCTCATGAAACTGAAACTCTATACTTTTTAAGCAACAATACACCACTCCTCACTCTCCCCTTTTCTTACGTTTCATGGGGTCCTCAAGGCAACAATACTGAAGTGGTTTGCCATTCACTTCTCCAGTGGACCATGTTTTGTTCCAACTCTCCACCATGACCCAACCATCTTGGGTGGCTCTGCATGGCATGGCTCATAGCTTCATTGAGTTACGCAAGGCTGTGACGCATGTGATCATTTTGGTTAGCTTTTTGTGATTGCAGTTTTTCTTTTAGAGGTTATGGGATTATAGTTTTTGCTTCTTATAGTTCTTGCATCTGCCCTGTGATGGATAAGGATAAGAGGTCTGTGCAAGCTTCCTGATGGGAGGGTCTGGCCATGGGAACAACTGGGTCTTGCTCAGTGGGCAGGGCCATGCTCAGCAAATCTTTAAACCAGTTGTCTGCTGGTCAGTGCGGCTGTGCTCCCTCTCTGTTAGCTGTCTGGCCTGAAGTGACCCAGTCCTGGAGTCTACAGGCTCCATAGAAGGGCTACTGGTGACCCCTGAAAGGACTTATGCCAACATGCACCTCCCAGGACTGCTGCTACTGGTGCCCTTGTCCCCATAGCAGGCCACTGCCGATCCAGGTCTCTACAAGAGGACTTCAACACTCGCAGGCAGGTCTGGCTCCGTTTCCTGTGGAGTCACTGCTCCTTTCCCCTGGGTCCTGGAGCACGCAACATTTTGTTTGTGTCTTTCAAAAGTCTCTGTTTCCCCCAGTCCTGTGGACGGTCTGTAATCAAATCCCATTGACCTTCAAAGTCAGATTCCCTGGAGATTCCCAGTCCCTTTGATGGATTCCCAGGTTGGGAAGTCTAATGCGGGGCCTAGAACTTTTACAACAGTGCGAGAACTTCTTTGGTATTTTTGTTCTCCAGTTCTCCAGGTAGGGTCACCTACCTGGTGAGTATGGGATTTTATTTTATCATGGTTGTGCCCCTCTTACAGTCTCATTGCAGTTTCTCCTTCGTCCTTGGACACGGGGTATGATTTTTTTTTGGTGGGTTCCAACATCCTCCTGTCAATGGGTGTTCAACAGCTAGCTGTGATTTGGGTGTACTCACAGGAGGAGATGAGCACACGTCCTACTCTGCCTCCTTGGCTCTGGGAGCTCTCTGGCACGGCCTGGGCCAGGGGGGTTGTATTGGCCCACCCACAAGGTCCAAACCTTCTGGTGAATGTGGCAGGTGCTCTAAAAGTTAACCACCATTTTACCATCTGTAAAATATCAATGAATTTGACTACTCTAAGTACTTATATTGGAGAAGGCAATGGCGACCCACTCCAGTACTCTTGCCTGGAAAATCCCATGGATGCAGGAGCCTGATGGGCTGCAGTCCATGGGGTCGCTAAGAGTCAGATACAACTGAGTGACTTCACTTTCACTTTTCACTTTCATGCATTGGAGAAGGAAATGGCAACCCACTCCAGTATTCTTGCCTGGAAAATCCCATGGATGGAGGAGCCTGGTAGGCTGCAGTCCATGGGGTCGCTAAGAGTCAGACACAACTGAGTGACTTCACTTTCATGCATTGGAGAAGGACATGGCAACCCACTCCAGTGTTCTTGCCTGGAGAATCCCAGGGACGGGGAAACCTGGTGGGCTGCCGTCTATGGGGTCGCACAGAGTTGGACACAACTGAAGCGACTTAGCAGCAGCAGCAGCAGCAGCAGCAAGTACTTATATAGGTGGAATCACAGGGTATTTGGCCTGTTGTGACTGGCTAATTTCATTAAAATAATGTCCTCCAGGTTCCTCTGTATTGTCACATGTGTTGCTTCTTGAGTCTTTGAAAATTATAAGAAAACCAGAATCTAAAGCCAGCAGTGAAAATGATAAAGATATAATTTAACGTACACATTAGAACTGTCAAAAATCTCAAAAACTGACAGTGCCAGGAAACAGAAAAAGAAAGAGGACGACATGGAACAGGGCTTCCCTGGTAGCTCAGTGGTAAAGAATCTGCCTGCGAATGTGGGAGACACAGGCTTGATGCCTTGGTCTGGGGGGATCCCACGTGCCCCGAAGCAGCTAGGCCCACGCACCACGACTATTGAGCCTGTGCTCTAGAGCCTGGGTACCGTGACTACTGAGCCCACGAACCACAACTACTGAGATCCACGTCTCCTGAGGTCTACAGCTACTGTGGTCTGCATGCCCTGGAGCCTGTGCTTCAGTGAGAGGGGCCATCACAATGAGAAGCCTGCACACTGCAACTAGAGAAAAGCCCACGTGTCAAGAAGACCCAGCACAGCCAAAAATAAATACACACTAAGACACAGAATATAGGAAATGGGAGATGTAACAAAAGAGAAAGGGTATGAGAATCCTCAGAATGATGATAAAGAGAGATGCTTGATGACAATGGTCCTTAGACAGACAGGGGCAACTGGTTCAGATGGAAGAAGGTCAGAGGGCTCTGGGAGACATCTTGTCAAGAAGATCAATTGATAAAAGACATAATACAGCTGAATATAATAAAAAGAGACAGACAACTAGAGGAATGTGGCCTCGAGTTAGAGCTATATGTTGTACATAGAAAATAAGCAAATATAAAAAGACAATTATTAAGTCCAAGGAAAGCAAATATGGGCAGAAAAAGAAAAGTTATCCTAGAATATCAACTATCAGTAGCATTTTATGGCAATAAAAACATTAACTCCAAATATTCAGTTCAGTTCAGTTCAATTCATTCACTCAGTCATGTCCGACTCTTTGCGACCCCATGAATCGCAGCAGGCCAGGCCTCCCTGTCCATCACCATCTCCCGGAGTTCACTCAGACTCACATGCATTGAGTCCGTGATGCCATCCAGCCATCTCATCCTCTGTCGGCCCCTTCTCCTCCTGCCCCCAATCCCTCCCAGCATCAGAGTCTTTTCCAATGAGTCAACTCTTCGCATGAGGTGGCCAAAGTACTGGAGTTTCAGCCTCAGCATCATTCTTTCCAAAGAAATCCCGGGGTTGATCTCCTTCAGAATGGACTGGCTGGATCTCCTTGCAGTCCAAGGGACTCTCAAGAGTCTTCTCCAACACCACAGTGCAAAAGCATCAATTCTTCAGTGCTCAGCCTTCTTCACAGTCCAACTCTCACATCCATACATGACCACAGGAAAAACCATAGCCTTGACTAGACGGACCTTAGTCAGCAAAGTAATGTCTCTGCTTTTCAACATGCTATCTAGGTTGGTCATAACTTTTCTTCCAAGGAGTAAGCATCTTTTAATTTCATGGCTGCAATCACCATCTGCAGTGATTTTGGAGCCCAAAAAAATAAAGTCTGACACTGTTTTCACTGTTTCCCCATCTATTTCCCATGAAGTGATGGGACCGGATGCCATGATCTTCATTTTCTGAATGTTGAGCTTTAAACCAATCTAACCAAAATTATGATATGACTAAATTAGATCAGATATATGGGAAGGGTATGTTCTCATTTGTCACAGCAGGAAATCAATAGATTTTGTATAATCTCTCCTAAAAATATATAGTAATATAAGCATGCTATTTAGGTAATGGAAGTAAATATCAAAAGAATCAGCTAAGATTGTTTAACACATTTGCTTCTAAGAAAGGAGAGATAGAAAAGATTAAAAAGTCAAGATAGAGGCTGTTATTCTTTTTCTTGTAAGAAAACTTTTAGAATTATTTGACTCTTTACATGCATTTAAAACTTGAGTGCAAATTTAAAACCTAATTAAAGACAATAGCCTTACGCTTACAAATCATGACAGACAGTGAGTAAATACAGCATTTTGTATTTTGATTGTTATATACAGCCATCTAGGAAAATAGACATATGCATGTTTTTAGTTATAAAGTCAACAGGTTCATGACAACTAAAAACAATATGCAATCCTGAATTGATCCTGGACCCAAAGACAGATCTATCTATCACATTATTGGAAAATTGCCAAAATTAGAATGAGGCCCATATTATTATTAAATAATATTCCATTAATGTTATTTCCTGATTTTTAGAATTGTACTATGGAGAATTTCTTTCTTCTTTAGAAATATACACTGAATAGTTTAAGGGTAAAGGAACATCTGGTCTACAGTTTATGCTCAAATAGTTCAGAAAAAAATATTTACTTCTATATCTGCTTTTCTAAACAGAAAGATTGCTCATAGACTTCGAAAACAAATATAAGGATATGGGGGTGGGGAGAGGGTAAGTGGGTAGGGATAGACTGGGAGTTTGGGACTGACATGCACACATTGCTATATTTAAAATAAAATGTCTTTCCATGAAAAAATATAATGAAATATGTTTGCATCCAAAAATAAATAAAAATAGAGAGGCTGATAAAGGGAACGTGGGAAAATGTTAACAATGAGTAAAACTGGGTAAAGGGTATATGGGAGTTCTTTGCACTATTCTTACCACATTTCTATAAACTTAAAATTATTTCAAAATAAGAATAATAAGAAGGCAATAGATGACAGTAATAAGCTGCTAGAAAGAGCCCAACACATTCACCCTCAGTTCATATTCAGTTCTCTAATCTTTATATGCTACTCTCATTTCTGTAAATATAGTGGTAAGAATAGTTAAAAAAAAAAAAAAAACTCAGTTATTTCAGTCGAGATATCACAGGAGCTCAAATATTTAAGTCCATCACCACATTCATTGAAAAACTCTAACAAGAGTTGTGAGGGAAATATTTCCTATTCTCTTCTTTAAGCCTATGTTTTTATCTAATACAGATCAGTTAACATGTATTTCTTTTACTTTAGCCTAGAATTGATCTAATCACTTTAGTCTTCAAAATGTAGATTGAAAGAACCAACTATTTTATTCCCACACTGTATCAGTTAGAATTGCATATGGCTTAAAGCACATTGATAAAACCTAGTTTTTCTTATGTGACAGAATGTCCAATGGCAGGTTACTGCTGGCGTTCACCCAGCTCAGTGGGCCAGGACTGGTATTCCTATGGTTCTCTTGATCTGTCCCTTATTCCCAAGATGGCTGTCACAGTTTTCAAGCATCAGTTTCAAGGCAGGAGGAAAGAGGCAGGAGCAGAACTAACCACATGGCTCCTCTACTTAGTAGTTTTCCTTTCACATCCTACTTAATAGAACTGAGTCACAAGGTCACAACCAGGGAAGGATGAGGAAGGCTGGCGGAAAGAACAATGAACAAAGCAGGATTGTCACAACTGGCTTCTTGGACCATGGGTTTTACTTGGGAATTCTTCCTCCTTAAGACTGAACCCATTACCACCCTGAATAAAACTGGGGCTCTGTTAGCAAAGAAGGGAGTAGAAAGACTGGAAAGCAACCAGAAGCGTCTCCCACACCTTCCTCATCCTAGTCATCAGACTACTGGTCACAGCCTAGAAGTCCTCTGCATGCCTGCTAAGTTGCTTCAGTCGTGTCTGACTCTTTGCGACTCCATGGACTATAGCCCTCCAGGCTTCTCTGTCCATGGGATTCTCCAGGTAAGAATACTGGAGTGGATTGACACACCCTCCTCCAGGGATCTTCCAAACCCAGGGATCGAACCCACATCTCTTACATATCCTGCACTGACTGGTGGTTCTTTACCACTAGCGCCACCTGGGAAGCCAACTATTTATTCAAGTAGATGCATATTAAGACCTTCCTGTCAGTTAGAGAGTCTTCCAAGCAGTTTTTAAATTCAAGAGCAATTTTATGAAAGAATACAGTGGTAAAGAGAAGGTGAGCTGACAGAATAGTTCTATAACTTATATGTCACATGAATAGTTGGAACCTCTGCAGCTTGTTCATCATAGTACCTGTTGCAGAAAAGTTAGGAGAAACTTTGGAAGCTGATCTGTGGCAATATTTTCAGCCAATATTTTACATTGTCTGAAGAACAGTTTTACTATTCTAGCAAACTATCCAATAGCAAAAGCTACAGTGGTTCATGTATCATCGACCATGTTTGCATAATTACACATAATTGCACAATTAGTCTTGCAACTACATTTTCATGCCTTTAGGCTATAGGAGGAAACTAAAGCCAGAGGAGAAAACAAGTTGTGTAGGAAGAACACTTAGCGTGAGAAAGGGAGAAAAGTGACAATCAAAGATTGCTCTAAAGAGCATTCACATACAAGACCATCAGAAGAAGAGGGGAAATGTCATACTTGTAAGATTATTTAATTCCTAAAATGTCCTTTTACAGTGTCTAGTGTATTGTTTACCCTATTAAACTTAACTGTATTTTCATTCTCACAATTCCTAATTGTTTTTTATTTGTGACCTATTGGTTCTTTACTCAGATCTGCTATTCCTATTTTGTAATTTCTTTTTACATATATATTTACATATATTTTTATTTTATTTATTTTCGGCTGTGCTGGATCATCATTGCGTTGCACGAGCTTTCTGTAGTTGCAGCAAGTGAGGTCTACTCTTTGTTAAGGTATGCAGGCTTCTCATTTGGGGGCTTCTCTTGTTGTACAGCACAGATTCTAGGCGAGTGTTTCAGTAACTGTAGCACTTAGGCTCAGTAGTTGTGGCTCACAGGCCCTTGAGCTTGGGCTCAGTGGTTGTGGAGCACAGGCTTAGTTGCTCCATCACATGTGGAATCTTCCTGGACCAGGAATCAAACCTATGTCCTCTGCACTGGCAGGTGGATTCTTATCCATTGTGCCACCAGGGAAGTCCTATAATTTCTTGTTCTTTTTCTTTTTTGAAGATCAGAAACCTATTTTTTAAAATCATTCAATATGTTTCTATTATTTTGCATTTTACTAGGAGTGAACCATCTGAATATTTTGCTCTCTTTTTTAATGGTAGTTTTCATAATGCTGAATTTGTATTATGGGTTGGTAGGCTAACCTTAGATGGAACAGGTTTGTTGCTGTTTTGTATTATCTTATTTTCTCTCTCTGTGACGATACGTCTCTCTATAAACTATGTGGTTGCCTCCACTCGGCCCCCAGGGAGACCCACCACTCAAGTCCAGAACCAGGTCTTAGACTGAAGGACAGTTCCAAGTGCAGAGTGATGGGGCTATTTTAGATCTAGCAGCAGAGCCAAACAAATCCTGCCGCTGGGCTTGCTCTACTTCCTCCTGCCAGCCCTGCAGGGACTCAGTTTTATAAAGCCACAGCTTCAAGCAGTGATCAGAGCTGTTTCCACCTCCTTTCACGGTCAGGGTGGGCCCACCTGGCCTTGGCCTTTACATGGGGAGGCTGGCCCTGGTGCCCCACCACATCAGTCACTTTGGTTTTCTTTCTGCTGCAGAAGTCACTCTCCTAACTCTGTCTATTTCTGAACCTAGAGCCCAGCAGGCCTATGCTGCAGTCCCGGCTTACTGCCGAGTGTTTCCATTTCTGGCGCATGAAAATGTTGAGTTATTGTTTGGGTTTTTGTTCCTCATTGCTAGGTCTTTTAGGTTTGGAGCAGAAAGGAAATGTTAAGAATATGCTCACAGTACCACTTGATGGGGAAGTCTGGAAAGAAACGAAAGTAAAGTGTGACTATAGATAAATCTGTTGGTCAGGAGTCAGAAGTTGAAGAGCATCACAGTGTCCTCAAGGATGGCCTTGTTTCCAAAGACACGAAGATAACCTAACCAAAGGGAACAACTGTGTCAGCCAAGGAATGAAAAATGCTCAAATGCATATTTATTGTAAGACTAACACAGGTACATTCCAAAAAGGAATAGAGCAAAGAGAAAAAGCATTGCCAGGATAATCCATGCAATTTTCCAGAGTCCATTCCATCAACCCCATGACCTTACACCTAGAAGAAATGCACCCAAGAGATTAATTATGATACTAAATTCCAAATTTTATTAAAGAATCCATCATCCCTGTAAACTGTCCTTTTAATTGCATGACTCAGAAATCTGCACTGAGGGTCCACCAGTCTCCAGGGCTTTCTAGGATTCTCTTCTCATTGGTGTTCATTCTGCATATTGAAAATTTCTTAAGTTGCTTTCATATTTATTGCCTTATTCCTACTGTCCAAATGCTGAACTGAGTTTGAACCCCATCAAAGAGCACATGTTCTCTCTTATAACAGTTCTCACTCATTTACAAAGGGCATCTCCCATTGCCCGGTGTATTTTCCCCATACCTCCAATTTCCTGCTCATGTTTGCTTCTCTTTCTCCCACCAGCTGTCATGTGTTTGTTTGTTTCCAGTCCTATGATGTCATCTATGCTGAAGATGCTACTGTTTTAGACTTTGAGGTCTAAAATTTTTTTTAGTCCTAACAGTCCTACTTCCTAGGTTAGCATTTCCTTCTGCCACCACATTTGTACCAGCTGGAGAATCCTTCCATCAGTATATTTCTGAAGTTACCACTGGTAACATTTCTCAAACCTTTAGTGGTTCAGGAAAGAGCAATATGTCTTATCCCATGCATTTCCTAGCTTTCTTTCAGGTTAAGAAGAACACTGCTTTCTCTACCTCTTTTCCTATAGTCAGTTCAGTTCAGTCTCTCAGTCGTATCCGACTCTTTGCAACCCCATGAATTGCAGTACACCAGGCCTCCCTGTCCATCACCAACTCCCGGAGTTCACTCAAACTCACACCCATCGAGCCGGTGATGCCATCCAGCCATCTCATCCTCTGTCGTCCCCTTCTCCACCTGCCCCCAATCTTTCCCAGCATCAGAATCTTTTCCAATGAGTCAACTCTTCACATAAGGTGGCCAAAGTACTGGAGTTTCAGCCTCAGCATCATTCCTTCCAAAGAACACCCAGGACTGATTTCCTTTAGAATGGACTGGTTGGATCTCCTTGCAGTCCAAGGGACTCTCAAGAGTCTTCTCCAACACCACAGTTCAAAAGCATCAATTCTTCGGCACTCAGCTTTCTTCACAGTCCAACTCTCACATCCATACATGACTACTGGAAAAACCATAGCCTTGACTAGACGGACCTTTGTTGGCAAAGTAATATCTCTGCTTTTGAATATGCTATCTAGGTTGGTCATAACTTTCCTTCCAAGGAGTAAGCATCTTTTAATTTCATGGCTGCACTCACCATCTGCAGTGATTTTGGAACCCAAAAAATAAAGTCTGACACTGTTTCCACTGTTTCCCCATGTATTTGCCATGAAGTGATGGGACCAGATGCCATGATCTTAGTTTTCCTATAGTAACACAACCTAATTCCTTACTCTTGTATTCCACTTCCATTTTCCCCTAGAGAATCCCTCTTTCTTTAGAGTCAAATTTAAGGGCTTTCCCCCCAAACTTCCACCCTTCCCTAAGTTATTCTCATTCCTCCTCTACCACGTCTAGGGTTGCACTGTTTGTCTGATTGATGTCATCATTTTCTTTATGTTCTCTCTCCACTGAGTTGCAAGACAAAATATATTTTTAAAGTTAGATCTATTCTTGTCCATGTTC
Source organism: Budorcas taxicolor (assembly GCF_023091745.1). Taxonomy (NCBI): domain Eukaryota; kingdom Metazoa; phylum Chordata; class Mammalia; order Artiodactyla; family Bovidae; genus Budorcas; species Budorcas taxicolor. The sequence continues at coordinate 139,120,882 of NC_068911.1, read as the reverse complement.
CAGACTTGCCACTTGTACATGAAGCTGCTCTTTACAGCAAGCTTTGATTCTCACCTTTCTCCCTTTCTCACTCTATGTGTTCTTTCTACACAATTTGTTTTTTCTTATGGAACTTCAATTTCCTTGTATAGACTAAAGGCATGAAAATGGTATTTATAAGAATAAGTGTGCAGTTAAGCATAACTGAAAACAAATTTAGGCATGTATGATCAAAGACCTCATGAACAAATCTAAAAGATAAGCAAACCTGATTAGGAGACAGTATTTGTCATGTACTTTAAAGATTATCTTACAGAGTAATAAGAAAAAGATTAATGATATAATAGAAGTGCAAACAGAGACTATGAGCAGATGATTCACAAAAAATACAAATGGCCATTAAACATGAAAAGATGTTAAATCTCACTAGTAACCATAGAATATAAGTTAAAACAATAATGGCAAACTTTCTATGCATTAGATTGCCAAAAATGGTTGATTTTCTTCTTGAACTTTTGCAAGGTTTTGGGGAATGAGTGCTTTCAGATATTAGTAGTGGGGATACAAATTGGCTCAACCAGTTTGTACTTTTGCTACAACTCATAAGTTCTACACAGATTTCTATCATAATATGGCCCAGAAACTTATATGTGGGTTCCATGCAGCACTATTTATGATAGAAGAAATTAGTAACATTTTAACTATCTGTCAAATAGGAAATAGCTAAACAAGTTAGATTTACAGTATTATAAGGCAATGGCACCCCACTCCTGTACTCTTGCCTGGGAAATCCCATGGGCGGAGGAGCCTGGTAGGCTGCAGTCCACGGGGTCGCGAAGAGTCAGACACAACTGAGCGACTTCACTTTCACTTTTCACTTTTATGCATTGGAGAAGGAAATGGCAACCCACTCCAGTGTTCTTGCCTGGAGAATCCCAGGGATGGGGTAGCCTGGTGGGCTGCCGTCTATGGGGTCGCACAGAGTCAGACACGACTGAAGTGACTTAGCAGCAAAAGGAGTACACTAAATCAATTTGCATCGGCATAGATAAATCATAAAACATAAACATTCATTTAAAAAGGCAAATTACAGAATAATATGTGTAATATGTTGGGGGCTTCCCAGGTGGCGCAGTGGTAAAGAATTCGCCCCCCATCAGTTCAGTCCCTGGGTCAGGAAAATCCCCTGGAGTAGGAAATGGCAACCCTCTCCAGTATTCTTGCCTGGAAAATTCCATGGACAGAGGAGCCTGGTGAACTAATAGGTCACCATTTGTCAAATACACATACACACATGATATTAAAACAATATTCTGAAAACTCATAATAGTAATAACCTCCAGGAATGGAGGAAAAGAATGTATCACAAATGGGAATCAGAGTAACAGCCAACATTTTAAAGAGCTTATTAAATATGATATAGTATTCAAGTGTTTTACATAAATTATTGCATTTTATCCTTAAAACCACCCTATAAGGTATGTATTAACAACATTTCCATTCTCCAGATAAAGAAACTTAGGCACAGACAGGTTAAGTAACTTGCCTAAAGTTGCACAGCCAGTTAATTGGTAGAGTACAACTTAAGCCAAGATAATCTGGCTATAGGCCTCCTTTAATAATGATGCTTGGGATACACACTGGGGGCAATAAGATAGTGCTCCAAGAGGACCTCATAGCCACTTTAACTGTAGGTTTCTGGTCTGTTGAAAGGAGAGTGTATTGAGGAATCATTTATATTGTTAAAAGTCAATTCCAAATAGGAAAAGCAATTACTGATACCTCTTAGATGGAACCACATCAAAAAGGAAAAGATGAATGAGTGAACAAAGAGAAGAAGGAAAGAAGGATGGGAGAGAGAGAAAAGGAGGGAGGGAGAGAGGAAGTTTTCTCCCATACGTTTCCTAGCTTGAAGGAATGAATGAAGGGAAGGAGAGTGGTAACTAAAAAGGAGCGAAAAGGACTCTTTATCTGTTTAGTGATGAATTTCATTGTGCTCTCTTATCAGACACTTCTAGTGATCTAATATCTATGCCATTATTAGAATTTATCTCAGCCCATATTGAGAAAAAGGAGATTAAAGGGAAATAAAACCCCTGGATAGTGCATACACTCTCCTGTCCACAAATGCGAGCACCGCCAGTCCAAAATTCTCTACAGAGCTCTTTCTTCTGTGAGCTGAGCCCTCCTTTGCCCTTGAAACTAATTCTTGGTGCACTATGACCACTTCTTTTCCATTATCCAGAGGTTAACTGGGGTGCAGTCATCCTCATTGTTTGGCTCTGATGGAGAGAAAAGACAATTCCAGTGAAATTTCAATTAAATCAAGGAGAGAAAGAAAAGTTCTTCTTAGTACCAAAAGTCATTCATTGTCCCCCTAGACCATCCAGGGGACAGTAGAGCATCTCTGTCCAGGAAGAGCTCTCTTTGATCACCCCAACTCCATAAGAAACCTGTTTTCCTAAAAACTCAATCAAAGAAAACCCTGCAATATGAGACCCTGAAAAGGAATTGTGTTTCCCCTTCCTTTCAGCATAGAGAAAGTTCCAGGCCCTCACACAATGCCCTAACTGTGTTCTTGGACTTGACCAATCATCCAGTGTCTGCTGGCAACCTCTTTGCAAGTGGCGTAGTAACTGAGGGATGTGAGACTTGAGCTCCCCCAAGTGGCTGGTCTGACAGAATGTGGTCCACTGGAGAAGGGAATGGCAAACCACTTCAGTATTCTTGCCTTGAGAACCACAGGAACAGTATGAAAAGGCAAAATGACAGGATACTGAAAGAGGAACTTCCCAGGTCAGTGGGTACCCAATATGCTACTGGAGATCAGTAGAGAAATAACTCCAGAAAGAATGAAGGGATGGAGCCAAAGCAAAAACAACACCCAGTTGTGGATGTGACTGGTGATAGAAGCAAGGTCTGATGCTGTAAAGAGCAATATTGCATAGGAACCTGGAATGTTAGGTCCATGAATCAAGGCAAATTGGAAGTGGTCAAACAGGAGATGGCAAGAGTGAACGTCGACATTCTAGAAATCAGTGACCTAAAATGGACTGGAATGGGTGAATTTAACTCAGATGACCATTATATCTACTACTGTGGTCAAGAATCACTTAGAAGAAATGAAGTAGCCATCATAGTCAAGAGAAGAGTCTGAAATGCAGTACTTGGATGCAATCTCAAAAATGACAGAATGGTCTCTGTTCGTTTCCAAGGCAAACCATTCAATATCACAGTAATCCAAGTCTATGCCCCAACCAGTAATGCTGAAGAAGCTGAAGTTGAACAGTTCTATGAAGACCTACAAGACCTTTTAGAACTAACACCCAAAAAAGATATTCTTTTCATTATAGGGGACTGGAATGCAAAAGTCGGAAGTCAAGAAACACCTGGGGTAACAGACAAATTTGGCCTTGGAGTACAGAATGAAGCAGGGCAAAGGCTAATAGAGTTTTTCCAAGAGAACGCACTGGTCATAGCAAACACCTTCTTCCAACAACACAAGAGAAGACTCTACACATGGACATCACCAGATGGTCAACACCGAAATCAGACTGATTATATTCTTTGCAGCCAAAGATGGAGAAGCTCTATACAGTCAGCAAAAACAAGATGTGGAGCAGACTGTGGCTCAGATCATGAACTCCTTATTACCAAATTCAGATTCAAGTTGAAGAAAGTAGGGAAAACCATTAGACCATTCAGGTATGACCTAAATAAAATCCTTAATGATTATACAGTGGAAGTGAGAAATAGATTTAAGGGACTAGACTGATAGCGTGCCTGATGAACTATGGAATGAGGTTCGTGACATTGTACAGGAGACAGGGATCAAGACCATCCCTATGGAAAAGAAATGCAAAAAAACAAAATGGCTGTCTGGAGAGGCCTTACAAAGCTGTGAAAAGAAGAGAAGCGAAAAGCAAGGGAGAAAAGAAAAGATACACTCATTTGAATCCAGAGTTCCAAAGAATAGCAAGAAGACATAAGAAAGTCTTCCTCAGCAATCAATGCAAAGAAATAGAGGAAAACAACAGAATGGGAAAGACTAGAGATCTCTTCAAGAAAATTAGAGATACCAAGGGAACATTTCATACAAAGATGGGCTCGATAAAGGACAGAAATGGTATGGACGTAACAGAAGCAGAAGATATTAAGAAGAGGTGGCAAGAATACAAAGAAGAACTGTACAAAAAAGATCTTCACGACCAAGATAATCACGATGGTGTGATCACTCATCTAGAGCCAGACATCCTGGAATGTGAAGTCAAGTGGGCCTTAGAAAGCATCACTACAAACAAAGCTCGTGGAGGTAATGGAATTCCAGTGGAGCTATTTCAAATCCTGAAAGATGATGCTGTGAAAGTGCTGCACTCAATATGCCAGCAAATTTGGAAAACTCAGCAGTGGCCACAGGACTGGAAAAGGTCAGTTTTCATTCCAATCCCAAAGAATGCTCAAACTACCACACAACTGCACTCATCTCACATGCTAGTAAAGTAATGCTCAAAGTTCTCCAAGCCAGGCTTCAGCAGTACATGAACCATGAACTTCCAGATGTTCAAGCTGGTTTTAGAAAAGGCAGAGGAACCAGAGATCAAATTGCCAACATCCGTTGGATCATGGAAAAAGCAAGAGAGTTCCAGAAAAACATCTATTTCTGCTTTATTGACTATGCCAAAACCTTTGACTGTGTGGATCACAATAAACTGTGGAAAATTCTTCAAGAGATGGGAATACCTGACCACCTGACCGGCCTCTTGAGAAACCTATATGCAGGTCAGGAAGCAACAGTTAGAACTGGACATGGAACATCAGACTGGTTCCAAAGAGGAAAAGGAGTAGGTCAAGGCTGTATATTATCACCCTGCTTATTTAACTTCTATGCAGAGTACATCATGAGAAACGCTGGACTGGAAGAAACACAAGCTGGAATCAAGATTGCTGGGAGAAATATCAATAACCTCAGATATGCAGATGACACCACCCTTATGGCAGAAAGTGAAGAGGAACTAAAAAGCCTCTTGATGAAAGTGAAAGAGTAGAGTGAAAAAATTGGCTTAAAGCTCAACGTTCAGAAAACTAAGATCATGGCATCTGATCCCATCAGTTCATGGCAAATACATGGGGAAACAGTGGAAACAGTGTCAGACTTTATTTTGGGGGGCTCCAAAATCACTGCAGATGGTGAGTGCAGCCATGAAATTAAAAGACGCTTACTCCTTGGAAGGAAAGTTATGACCAAACTAGATAGCATATTGAAAAGCAGAGACATTACTTTGCCGACTGAGGTCCGTCTAGTCAAGGCTATGGTTTTTCCAGTAGTCATGTATGGATGACAGTTGGACTGTGAAGAAAGCTGAGTGCCGAAGAATTGATGCTTTTGAACTGTGGTGTTGGAGAAGACTCTTGAGAGTCCCTTGGACTGCAAGGAGATCCAACCAGTCCATTCTGAAGGAGATCAGTCTTGGGTGTTCTTTGGAAGGAATGATGCTAACGCTGAAACTCCAGTACTTTGGCCACCTCATGCGAAGAGCTGACTCATTAGAAAAGACTCTGATGCTGAGAGGGATTGAGGGCAGGAGGAGAAGGGGACAACAGAGGATGAGATGGCTGGATGGCATCACTGACTGATGGATGTGAGTTTGAGTGAACTCCGGGAGTTGTTGATGGACAGGGAGGTCTGGCGTGCTGCGATTCACGGGGTCGCAAAGAGTCGGACACGACTGAGCAACTGAATTGGACTGAACTGAAGTGGCCCGTCCCATCACTTCATGGCAAATAGATGGGGAAACAATGGAAACACTGACAGACATTTTCTTGATCTCCAAAATCACTGTGGATGGTGACTGCAGCCATGAAATAGAAGACGCTTGCCCCTTGGAAGAAAAGTTATGACAAACCTAGACAGCATATTAAAAAGCAGAGACCTTTGCCAACAAATGTCCATCTAGTCAAAGCTGTGGTTTTTCCAGGATTCATGTATGGATGTGAGAGTTGGACTATAAAGGTGAGCACCGAGGAATTGATGCTTTTGAACTGTGGTTTTGGAGAAGACTCTTGAGAGTCTGTTGGACTGCAAGGAAATCAAGCCTGTCAGTCCTAAAGGAAATCAACCCTGAATATTCATCCGAAGGACTGATGCTGAAGCTGAAGCTCCAATAGTTTGGCCACCTGAAGCAAAGAGCTGACTCACCGGAAAAGACTCTGATGCTGGGAAAGATTCAAGGCAGGACAGATGACAGAGTACAAGATGGATGGTTAGCCTCACCAACACAACGGACATGAGTTTGAGCAAGCTCAGGGAGATAGTAAATGACAGGGAAGGCTGGCATGCTGCAGTCCATAGGGGTGCAAAGAGTGACTTTGGACACGACTGAGCAACTGAACAACAAAGTGGCTGAAACCTTCTGCTCACCCGGATGGGTAGGCTGGGTTTTTTCCTAGCTATTCTGAACTTCTCAACTCTGTGTGCAATCCATTTATCTTCTTTCGATGTGTTTTTTTAATAGTGTTTTCTGAAATAACATTATTTTGTGATGAGTTCTTATCCTGAAACATTGAATATCACAGTATTTATGACTGGGGTTAGCAAAGAATTTTTCTCAGTAATAGATTGTACAATCTGCTTATTCTTTTCTGTCTGTTTTTGTCAACCCACATGGCACTATTTATGTGAACTCATTTTTTGAGCTTTTTTTTTTTAATTTTTAGGGCTGTGATACAATTAACTTAGTACCAGACTTTCCAAATATTCTATGACAGAGGAGAGAAATGACTTGTGTGTGTGTGTAATTTACTCTAAACTAGTTCTCAAAACAAGTCATCTAGACCTATATAATTAAGAACAAAATAAGGGCTTCCCTGGTGGCCTACTGGTTAGGAATCCACCTGCCAATGCAGGGGACACTGGTTGAATCCCTGGTCCAGAAAGATCCCACATACCATGGAGCAAATAATCCCAAATACCACAGTTACTGACCCCACATTCAAGAGTCCATGCTCTGCGAAAAGAGAAGACACTGCAATGAGAAGCCCTTGAATTGCAGCGAAGAGTAGTCCCCAGTCACTGCAACTAGAAAAAGCCAGCACATAACAGCAAAGACCCAGCACAGCCAAAAATAAATAAAGTAAAATATTTTTTAAAAAAAAGAAAAAAACAAAATTTATTGAGTTTGATCCACATTGCAAGCATGCTAAGGCACTTCAGTTGTGTCCAACTCTCTTCAACCCCATGGACCGTAGCCCATCAGACTCCTCTGTCCATGAGATTCTCCACGCAAGAATACTGGAGCGGGTTGTCATGCCCTTCTCCAGGGGATCTTTCCTACCCAGGGACTGAACCCGCATCTCTTATGTCTCCTGCACTGGCAGGTAGAGTCTCTACCACTAGCACCACCTACATTCCTCACTCCCGTATAACTCAAGAGCACAAAACTCAGAGCCGCTTAGCCAAAGCTGGCAGTATTTCCTTCCTCCTCTGACTTAGGAACTCCTTCCAGATATAGAGCTAGCCTTGAATTTGGCAATTTTTCTTGCTGCAGCAGCATATTTTCTCATTTCAAAAAGAAAAAAGTTCTTTCTCTTAAAGAGTAAGATAATCGAAGTTGAAAGGCAAACCACAAATTGGGGCGATACTGCAATGACTATGATAAAGCACTTGTATAAAACTCTGGGAGAAAGATTATAACCTCGATCAAAAAAAGGTATAAATGTTCTTTCTAAAAGAGGAAACACTAATGAGCAACAAAATTTGCAAATACTTCACCCTCTAAAGAGATCAAAGAAATAAAAATTAAAACAAGATAGCATTTTGTCTACATGTTAACAAAGATGTTTGAAATGCTAAAATGATGCATTCACGTGCAGTAAAATAGACTTTGGACAACTTATTTTTGAATACAAGCTGACGGTTTTCAAGTCTTATTCCTCTCCCGCTGCTGCCCCACATCTGGGCAAGCTGGTAAGAAACCACAGATGCTCCCTTCTTTCATGCAGCTAAGTTCCAACTGTACAAGCCCTGGCCCATGCCTTGGAAGCCACATCTGTAGCCCCACCCATTAACCCAATAAAAGCCAAAAGCAGTCACATTTCTTGTTCTCTCAAGCCATTTTGAGACAGGCTTGCTACTTTTTCCAAAATGTCTCAAAGTGTGAGTGATAAACCTCTTTTTGTCCTCTTGGTGTGTGTGTGTTTGTGTGTGTGTGTGTGTGTGTGTGTGATCACCAGTCTTAACACCTGAATCAACTGTGGGTAGGTGGTCCATCTCATCTCTACAAAAACCCTGCTACTTGAGGTGTTAACTTCGCATGGTCAAGACAGTATTTGCCAGATCCTTAAGAGTGTAAAGCTGTGTTTTTCCCCTTTTGTCATCAGTAAGTATTTCCTAGAGAGATAACTATATAAAATCTGATTCTTTACATCACTTTCACTCACTAGTTTTGACACCCATTAATATTAATCATTACTCTAATTTTTGCCAAATGGAGATTTTCTAATATCATCAATTCTTCCACATGTAGTAATCAGCTTTCTATTCAAAGGACTTTCTCTAGCCTTCTTGTTTATTTATTTATTTATCTGACTTTATTGAGATATAATTGATACATCTCAATTACATGAGAAGTTTTTACCCTTTGACCAATTATTTCCATTTCCTCTACCTCCTAGCCCTTGCCAACTACCATATTACTCTCTGCTTCTTTGAGTTTGACTTTTGTAGATTCCACATGTAAGTGAGATCATACGGTATTTATCTTTCTCTGACTTGTTTCACTTAGCATAATGTCCTCAAGTTCCATCTGTATTGTTTTGAAGGGCAGGATTTCCTTTTTTTATAACTGAATCATACTCTACTATGTGTATGTATTCCAGATTTTCTTTATCCATTCATATGTAGGTGAACACTCAGGCTGTTTCTATGTCTTAGCAATTGTGAATAAGGCTGCAGCAAACATGGGGGTACAGGTATCTCTTCAAGATACTGATTTCATTGCCTTCAGATCTATATCCAGAAGTGAGATTGTTGGACCATATGGGGATTCTAATTTTAAATTTCAGGAAACTCCATACTGTTGTTAATTTACTTTCTTACCAACAATATGCAAGAGTTCTAATTTCTCCAAAAACCTCATCAATATTTGTTGTCTCTTGTTTTCGGTAACAGCTATTCTATCAGCTGTGAGGTGGTATCTGATTATGGTACTGATTTACATTTCCCTGATGATTAGTGATGTTGAGTATCTTTTCATGAACCTGTTTTGTATATCTTTGGGAAAATGTCTACCCATTTTTTAAATCAAACTATTTGATTATTTTTCCCTATTGAGTTATATGAGTTTCTTACATGTTTTGGATATGAACACTTTATCAGATATATGATTTGCAAACACTTTATCCCATCCTGTACATAACCTTTTCATTTTGTTGACACGCTGTGCAGAAGTTTTTTAGTTCGATATAGACCCACTTGTTTATTTTTGGTTTTGTGGCTTGTGTTTTTAGTATCATATCCAAAAAGTTGTTATCAAAACCAGTGTCAAGAAGTTTTTACCCTATATTTTCTCCCAGGAGTTTTACAGTTTCAGGCCTTACATTTAAGTGTTTAACGCATTTCAAGTTAAACATTGTGATTTTGTGAGTGGTATAAGACAGAAATCAAATTTCATTCTTTTGCTTGTGAATTTCTAGTTTTCCCAACACTTTATCAAAATAGAGTATCCTTTCCCCTTTGAATTTTCTTGGCTCCTTTGTCAAATATTAGTTGATGGTAAATGTGTGGGTTTTTTCTGAGCTCTCTGTCCTGTTCTATGGTTTCATGTGTCTATTTTTATGCCAGTATCATGCTGTTTTACATACTATTGTTTTGTGTTTCTGCAGTTGGGACCACAGCTAGTCAGTCACCTGACTATGAGCTTGTCTTGCCAAAACAGCTCTCCTTGGTCTTGAACTGTACCAAGTTTTCATGATCTCCTACCTGGTACCCAAGACTCTTATGGAAGCAGTTTTATATATAGTTTTTCACCATTTTTCCAATGTTATGCTGATGCCACACTGCCTTGATTATAGTATCTTTATAAGTTTTGAAATCAAGCATTATAAGCCCCCAAACTTTCTTTTTGTTTTTCAAAGTTTTTGGTTATTCCAAGCCCTTTGAATTTCCATATAAACTGGAAAATCAGACTGTCATTTGCAAACAAACAAACAAAAAACTGTTGAGATTCATACTGGATTGTAGTTTAGGGAGCATTGGCATCTTAATAATATCTACTATTTTAATTCATGAACACAGTATATTCCTCCATCTAGTTGTCTCTTTTAATTGCATTGTTTCCAGCAAGAAGTCTGTGGCTACCCTTATCTTTCTTCTCCTTTACATATAAACTTTTTCTCTGCCTACTTTTAAGATTTTTCTATCACTGTGAGAATTGGACTATAAAGAAAACAGATCACCAAAGAATTGATGCTTTTGAAATGTGATGTTGGAGAAGATTCTTGAGAGTCCCTTGGACAACAAGGAGATCCAACTAGTCCATCCTAAAGGAAATCAGTCCTGAATATTCTTTGGAAGAACTGATGCTGAAACTGAAACTCCAATATTTTGGCCACCTGATGCAAAGAACTGACTTATTGGAAAAGACCCTGATGCTGGGAAAGATTGAGAGCAGGAGAAGGGACGACAGAGGATGAAATGGTTGGATGGCATCACCAACTCAATGCACATGAGTTTGAGTAAACTCCAGAAGTTGGTGATGGACAGGGAAGCCTGGCATGCTGCCGTCCATGGGGTCGCAAAGAGTCGGACATGACTGAGTAACTGAACTGAACTGAAGGAAAACCTTATACTTGGAGTTCACTGAGCTTCTCGGATGTGGATTTAGAGTTTTATCACATTTAGAAACTTTTTACCCACTATTTATTTGCATCTTTTTCTATCTTCACTTACCTCCTTTAGGATCTCCCCTTATATGTATATTAAGCTGTTTGAACTTGTCCCAAGTTCACTGAAGCTGAGTTCACTTTTTTTCGTTTTTTTCTTTTTCTCCGTGTTTCATTTTTTATGGTTTTATTTTTATGCTTTAAAATTTACTAATCTTCCCTTCTGCAGTGACCAATCCACTGTTAATTCCATCCAACGTATATTTTATTTCAGACTTTTTTGTTGGCGGTTGCACCCTGCAGCACATGGGATCTTATGCAACCCATACCCCCTGCATTGGAAGCATAGACTCTTAACCTCTGGACCACTGGGGAAGTCACTTCCAGATATATTTTTATTTTTTTTAATTTTTTTTTAATTTTTATTTTTACTTTATTTTACTTTACAATACTGTATTGGTTTTGCCATACATTGACATGAATCCACCACGGGTGTACATGCGTTCCCAAACATGAACCCCCCTCCCACCTCCCTCCCCATAACATCTCTCTGGGTCATCACCATGCACCAGCCCCAAGCATGCTGTATCCTGCATCGGACATAGACTGGCAATTCGATTCTTACATGATAGTATACATGTTACAATGCCATTCTACCAAATCATCCCACCCTCTCCCTCTCCCTCTGAGTCCAAAAGTCCGTTATACCCATCTGTGTCTTTTTTGCTGTCTTGCATACAGGGTCGTCGTTGCCATCTTTCTAAATTCCATATATATGTGTTAGTATACTGTATTGGTGTTTTTCTTTCTGGCTTACTTCACTCTGTATAATTGGCTCCAGTTTCATCCATCTCATCAGAACTGATTCAAATGAATTCTTTTTAACGGCTGAGTAATACTCCATTGTGTATATGTACCACAGCTTTCTTATCCATTCATCTGCTGATGGACATCTAGGTTGTTTCCACGTCCTGGCTATTATAAACAGTGCTGTGATGAACATTGGGGAACATGTGTCTCTTTCAATTCTGGTTTCCTTGGTGTGTATGCCCAGCAGTGGGATTGCTGGGTCATAAGGCAGTTCTATTTGCAATTTTTAAAGGAATCTCCACACTCTTCTCCATAGTGGCTGTACTAGTTTGCATTCCCACCAACAGTGCAAGAGGGTTCCCTTTTCTCCACACCCTCTCCAGCATTTATTGCTTGTAGACTTTTGGATAGCAGCCATTCTGACTGGTGTGATATGGTACCTCACTGTGGTTTTGATTTGCATTTCTCTAATAATGAGTGATGTTGAGCATCTTTTCATGTGTTTGTTAGCCATCCGTATGTCTTCTTTGGAGAAATGTCTATTTAGTTCTTTGGCCCATTTTTTGATTGGGTCGTTTATTTTTCTGGAATTGAGCTGCATAAGTTGCTTGTATATTTTTGAGGTTAGTTGTTTGTCAGTTGTTTCATTTGCTATTATTTTCTCCCATTCAGAAGGCTGTCTTTTCACCTTGCTTATATTTTCCTTTGTTGTGCAGAAGCTTTTAATTTTAATTAGATCCCATTTGTTTATTTTTGCTTTTATTTCCAGAATTCTGGGAGGTGGATCATAGAGGATCCTGCTGTGATTTATGTCTGAGAGTGTTTTGCCTATGTTCTCCTCTAGGAGTTTTATAGTTTCTGGTCTTACATTTAGATCTTTAATCCATTTTGAGTTTATTTTTGTGTGCGGTGTTAGAAAGTGATCTAGTTTCATTCTTTTACAAGTGGTTGACCAGTTTTCCCAGCACCACTTGTTAAAGAGATTGTCTTTACTCCATTGTATATTCTTGCCTCCTTTGTCAAAGATAAGGTGTCCATAGGTGTGTGGATTTATCTCTGGGCTTTCTATTTTGTTCCATTGATCTATATGTCTGTCTTTGTGCCAGTACCATACTGTCTTGATGACTGTGGCTTTGTAGTAGAGCCTGAAGTCAGGCAAGTTGATTCCTCCAGTTCCATTCTTCTTTCTCAAGATTGCTTTGGCTATTCGAGGTTTTTTGTATTTCCATACAAATCTTGAAATTATTTGTTCTAGTTCTGTGAAAAATATGGCTGGTAGCTTGATAGGGATTGCATTGAATTTGTAAATTGCTTTGGGTAGTATACTCATTTTCACTATATTGATTCTTCCGATCCATGAACATGGTATATTTCTCCATCTATTAGTGTCCTCTTTGATTTCTTTCATCAGTGTTTTATAGTTTTCTATATATAGGTCTTTAGTTTCTTTAGGTAGATATATTCCTAAGTATTTTATTCTTTTCGTTGCAATGGTGAATGGAATTGTTTCCTTAATTTCTTTTTCTATTTTCTCATTATTAGTGTATAGGAATGCAAGGGATTTCTGTGCATTGATTTTATATCCTGCAACTTTACTCTATTCATTGATTAGCTCTAGTAATTTTCTGGTGGAGTCTTTAGGGTTTTCTATGTAGAGGATCATGTCATCTGCAAACAGTGAAAGTTTTACTTCTTCTTCTCCAATTTGGATTCCTTTTATTTCTTTTTCTGCTCTGATTGCTGTGGCCAAAACTTCCAGAACTATGTTGAATAGTAGCGGTGAAAGTGGGCACCCTTGTCTTGTTCCTGACTTTAGGGGAAATGCTTTCAATTTCTCACCATTGAGGATAATGTTTGCTGTGGGTTTGTCATATATAGTTTTTATTATGTTGAGGTATGTTCCTTCTATTCCTGCTTTCTGGAGAGTTTTTATCATAAATGGATGTTGGATTTTGTCAAAGGCTTTCTCTGCATCTATTGAGATAATCATATGGCTTTTATTCTTCAATTTGTTAATGTGGTGAATTACATTGATTGATTCGCGGATATTGAAGAATCCTTCCATCCCTGGGATAAAGCCCACTTGGTCATGGTGTATGATCTTTTTAATGTGTTGTTGGATTCTGATTGCTAGAATTTTGTTGAGGATTTTTGCATCTATGTTCATCGGTGATATTGGCCTGTAGTTTTCTTTTTTTGTGGCATCTTTGTCAGGTTTTGGTATTAGGGTGATGGTGGCCTCATAGAATGAGTTTGGAAGTTTACCTTCCTCTGCAATTTTCTGGAAGAGTTTGAGTAGGATAGGTGTTAGCTCTTCTTGAAATTTTTGGTAGAATTCAGCTGTGAAGCCATCTGGACCTGGGCTTTTGTTTGCTGGAAGATTTCTGATTACAGTTTCAATTTCCGTGCTTGTGATGGGTCTGTTAAGATTTTCTATTTCTTCCTGGTTCAGTTTTGGAAAATTGTACTTTTCTAAGAATTTGTCCATTTCTTCCACGTTGTCCATTTTATTGGCATATAACTGCTGATAGTAGTCTCTTATGATCCTTTGTATTTCTGTGTTGTCTGTTGTAATCTCTCCATTTTCATTTCTAATTCTATTGATTTGATTTTTCTCTCTTTGCTTCTTGATGAGTCTGGCTAATGGTTTGTCAATTTTATTTATCCTTTCAAAGAACCAGCTTTTGGCTTTGTTGATTTTTGCTATGGTCTCTTTTGTTTCTTTTGCATTTATTTCTGCCCTAATTTTTAAGATTTCTTTCCTTCTACTAACTCTGGGGTTCTCCAATTCTTCCTTTTCTAGTTGCTTTAGTTGTAGAGTTAGGTTATTTATTTGACTTTTTTCTTGTTTCTTGAGGTATGCCTGTATTGCTATGAACTTTCTTCTTAGCACTGCTTTTATAGTGTCCCACAGGTTTTGGGTTGTTGTGTTTTCATTTTCATTCATTTCTATGCATATTTTGATTTCTTCTGTGATTTGTTGGTTACTCAGAAGTGTGTTGTTCAACCTCCATATGTTGGAATTTTTAATAGTTTTTCTCCTGTAATTGAGATCTAATCTTAATGCATTATGGTCAGAAAAGATGCTTGGAATGATTTCGATGTTTTTGAATTTATCAGGTTTAGATTTATGGCCCAGGATGTGATCTATCCTGGAGAAGGTTCCATGAGCACTTGAAAAAAAGGTGAAATTCATTGTTTTGGGGTGAAATGTCCTATAGATATCAATTAGGTCTAACTAATCTAATGTATCATTTAAAGTTTGCATTTCTTTGTTAATTTTCTGTTTAGTTGATCTGTCCATAGGTGTGAGTGGGGTATTAAAGTCTCCCACTATTACTGTGTTGTTATTGATTTCCCCTTTCATACTTGTTAGCATTTGTCTTACATATTGCGGTGCTCCTATATTGGGTGCATATATATTTATAATTGTTATATCTTCTTCTTGGATTGATCCTTTGATCATTATGTAGTGTCCTTCTTTGTCTCTTTTCACAGCCTTTGTTTTAAAGTCTATTTTATCGGATATGAGTATTGCCACTCCTGCTTTCTTTTGGTCTCTATTTGCGTGGTGTATCTTTTTCCAGCCCTTCACTTTCAGTCTGTATGTGTCCCTTGTTTTGAGGTGGGTCTCTTGTAAGCAGCATATAGAGGGGTCTTGTTTTTGTATCCATTCGGCCAGTCTTTGCCTTTTGGTTGGGGCATTCAACCCATTTACATTTAAGGTAATTATTGATAAATATGATCCCGTTACCATTTACTTTATTGTTTTGGGTTCGGGTTTATACACCATTTTTGTGTTTCCTGTCTAGAGAAGATCCTTTAGAATTTGTTGGAGAGCTGGTTTGGTGGTGCTGAATTCTCTCAGCTTTTGCTTGTCTGTAAAGCTTTTGATTTCTCCTTCGTATTTGAATGAGATCCTTGCTGGGTACAGTAATCTGGGCTGTAGGTTATTTTCTTTCATCACTTTAAGTATGTCTTGCCATTCCCTCCTGGCCTGAAGAGTTTCTATTGAAAGATCAGCTGTTATCCTTATGGGAATCCCCTTGTGTGTTATTTGTTGTTTTTCCCTTGCTGCTTTTAATATTTGTTCTTTGTGTTTGATCTTTGTTAATTTGATTAATATGTGTCTTGGGGTGTTTTGCCTTGGGTTTATCCTATTTGGAACTCTCTGTGTTTCTTGGACTTGGGTGATTATTTCCCTCCCCATTTTAGGGAAGTTTTTGACTATTATCTCCTCAAGGATTTTCTCATGGTCTTTCTTTTTGTCTTCTTCTTCTGGGACTCCTATAATTCGAATGTTGGAGTGTTTCATATTGTCCTGGAGGTCTCTGAGATTGTCCTCATTTCTTTTAATTCGTTTTTCTCATTTCCTGTCTGATTCATTTATCTCTACCATTCTATCTTCTATTTCACTAATTCTATCTTCTGCCTCCGTTATTCTACTATTTGTTGCCTCCAGAGTGTTTCTGATCTCATTTATTGTGTTATTCATTATATATTGACTCTTTTTTATTTCTTCTAGGTCCTTGTTAAACCTTTCTTGCATCTTCTCAATCCTTGTCTCTAGGCTATTTATCTGTGATTCCATTTTGATTTCAAGATTTTGGATCATTTTCACTATCAATATTCGGAATTCTTTCTCAGGTAGATTCCCTACCTCTTCTTCTTTTGTTTGGTTGGGTGGGCAACTCTCCTGTTCCTTTACCTGCTGAGTATTCCTCTGTCTCTTCATCTTGGTTATATTGCTGCATTTGGGGTGGCCTTTTTATATTCTGGTAATTTGTGGAGTTCTCTTTATTATGGAGCTTCCTCACTGTGGGTGGGGTTCTAAGTGGCTTGTCAAGGTTTCCTGGTTAGGGAGACTTGTGTTGGAGTTCTGGTGGGTGGGGCTGGGTTTCTTCTCTCTGGAGTGCAGTGGAGTGACCAGTAATGGGTTATGAGACATCAAAGGTTTTGGAATAACTTTGAGCTGCCTGTATATTGAAGCTCAGGGGAGTGTTCCTGTGTTGCTGGAGAATTTGCATGGTATGTCTTGTTTTGGAACTTGTTGGCCCTTGGGTGGAGCTTTGATGAGCTCCTATTGCTTTATGTCCCCTGAATTCAAGAGTTCTCTAATGTTTTCAGGCTTTGGACTGAAGCCTCCTGCTTCTGGTTTTCAGTTTTATTTTTACAGTAGCCTCTAGACTTCTCCATCTATAGAGCACCGATGATAAAACATCTAGTTTAAAGACGAAAAGTTTCTCCACATTGAGGGACACTCAGAGAGGTTCACTGAGTTACAAGGAGAAGAGAAGAGGGAGGGGGTAGTTAGAGGTGACTGGAATGAGATGCGGTGAGATCAAAAGAGGAGAGAGCAAGCTAGCCAGTAGTCACTTCCTTATGTGCGCTCTATAGTCTAGACCGCTCAGAGGTATTTACGGAGTTATACAGGGAAGAGGAGAGGGAGGAAGTAGACAGAGGTGGCCAGGAGGATAAGAGAGAGGAATGAGAAGGGGAGAGACAAATCCTGCCAGTAACCAGTTCCTTAGGTGTTCTCCACCGTCTGGAACACACAGAGATTCACAGAGTTGGATAGAGAAGAGATGGGGGAGGAAAGAGACAGAGGCCACCTGGTGGAGAAAAAGGAGAGTCCAAAGGAGGAGATAGTGGTCAAGCCAATAATCTCGCTCTCAGGTAAAATTGGGTAGTGAAGTTTGGGTTTTTAAATGTATGAAATTGACAACAAAAACCAAAGAGCAAAGATTAAAAATCTAGAGTAGAGGTTGGATTTTCAAAAATACAATATTAAAGAAAAGAAGCAGAAGGAAAAAGGAAGAAAGAAAGAAAAAAAAAAGAATTATTAAAAAAAAAAAAACAAGAATTATTAAAAAAAAAAAAAACACACACCAGCAACCACCCAAAGACTATATATGGTGTTTGCCTTAAAAAAAAAAAAGAGTTTTTTTTTTAATAGTAATAGTAGGTTATAGAAATAAAAATTAGAGGAGAAATAAAAGACTTAACAATTTTTTTAAAAGTTAGAAAAAAAAAAAGGAATGATTTTTAAAATAGTAAAAATATATCTGGCCCTTCTCTGATGTTGTGGGCAGTGTGGGGTCACTTCCAAGGCGGTTCCCTCTGTTTAACTTCTTCTGTTTGCTGGTTTTTTAGGCTCACTAGTTCAGTCGCGCTGTGGGGAGGGGGGATGCTGCAAACAAATAGCACTGTCGTGTGCACACAGTGTCTCAGCCCCGCTGGACCTGTCCCTGCTCGCGGCGCACAAACCGCTCCGGCTCTACGATGCTCAGCCGGGAACTGTCTGAGGCCAGCCCTAGGCTGCGTGCACTTCCCCAGTCTAAGCCGCTCTGGTTCCGCGCTCAGGTAGCCCTCAGAGGCACAGATTCGGTTGGGACTGCGTTTTGTGCCCTTCCCGGGTCCGAGTAGCTCAGGAGTTTGGCGAGCGCGATCGCTGAGACTTGTCGCCTTTTCTGCGTCTGCTGCTCAGTTTTCTGGGTGGACCGCTGGCGCCCCTTGTGAGGCAGATGGTGACTGTCCAGCACCCCCAGAAGTCTTAGCAAAGAAGCCTGCTTGCAGTTAGGTAAGTAAAGTCTCTCCGGGTCTGCAATTGCCCCTTTCCAGCCCTTACAGCTCTGGCTGCCTGTCCCTGGCAGGGGATGGTCTGCAGCCGGCTTTTTCCGTTCCGTCCTTTGTTCTGTGCTCGGTCCTGGCGGTGTCTTATGTTCGAGCTTTTCGTGCGGTAGCTATCCCACAGTCTGGTTTGCTAGCCCAAGTTAGATCGTTCTGGTTGCGCGTGGGGCGTTCCTGCCCGATTCTTACAAAGCACTGCAGCCCGCGCCTCCTGCGCGTCCCTGCCCTGCCCCCACTTCCCAGTGGCGGATGCAGGCGTCTGTGCTGCCTTTCCGCTGGGGGAGTTACTGTTGGGCTTGTAATCTGTTGGTTTTAATTATTTATTTATTTTTCCCTTCCTGTTATGTTGCCCTCTGTGTTTCCAAGGCTCGCCACAGACTCGGCAGGGAGAGTGTTTCCTGGTGTTTGGAAACTTCTCTTCTTAAAATTCCCTTCCCGGGACGGGCTTCCCTTCCCGGGACAGAGCTCCCTCCCCACCTCCTTTGTCTCCTTTTTCGTCTTTTATATTTTTTCCTACCTGTTTTTGAAGACAATGGTCTGCTTTTCTGGTTGCCTGATGTCCTCTGCCAGCCTACAGAAGTTGTTTTGTGGAGTTTGCTCAGCGTTGAAATGTTCTTTTGAGGAATTTGTGAGGGAGAAAGTGGTCTTCCTGTCCTATTCCTCTGCCATCTTTGATTCTCCCAGATATATTTTTAATCTTGAGAAGTTTGTTTGAGTTTTTAAAACTTTTTCATGACTCTCCTTAATTATTCATACTTTAACTTACTGTCTCAGATATATAAAATATAATTACAATATCCAGTTTTGATGTCCTTGTCTACTAATTCTATCACCTATGTTATTTCGGAGTCTATTTCTATTGACCAATTTTTTTCCATAATGGTTCATATTTTCCTACTTCTTTGTATAACTGCTAACTTTTTATAGGCTATCAAACACTGTTAATTTTACCTGTTGGGTACTGGCTTTTATTTTCCCATATTTATACAAATATTCTTGAGCTTTGTTCTTGGAGTAACAATACTTAGAAAGATTTCAAGTTTTTTGAGGCTTGCTTTAATACTTTTTTATGTGAGACCAGAACAGCTTTTAATCTAAGGACAATTTTGTCCCACTGATACACAGCCTTATCCTTCTGGTATATAACTCTGACATCCATAACTCACACCATCTATCCACCCTGGCCAGTGGGATTACAGGCTCTTCTAAGCCCTATGTGAATCCCAGTGATTTTTCCTTCTAGTCCTTTTATTTGGTTCTTTCCCAAAACTTCATAATTTCCTCACACTAATATGCCGTTCAGTACTCAGGTGAAAACTCTGATGCTCTTCAGATCTTTAGAGCTCTACTTCTGTGCAGTTATCTCTTTGCTACTCTACCCCGTGAGTCCCAGTTGCTGTGGCCCCACTGGACTCACACTGCCTCCTCCTCATAGGCTCCAAGGAAAATCCAGTTCCTAGTCTGTCTTGTCCAAAAGCAAACATTTTCTTAATGGCATTTTGATGAAGCAAAAAGGAAGAAAGAAAGAAAAAGTAAGAAAATAAATACTGTTTAAGACAGAGAATGGGGATTTCCCTGGTGGTACAGTGGATAAGCATTCACCTCCCAACATGGGGGACATAGGGGACCCCTGGTCTGGGCAGATCCCACATGCTACGGGGCAGCTAACCCCATGCGCCACAACTGCTGCGTCTGTGCTACAGGGCCTGTGTGCTGCAGCTACTGAAGTCCACACGCCTAGAGCCTGTGCTCTGCAGCGAGAGAGGCCACTGCAGTGAGAACCTCTGCACCACAGCTAGACAGCAGCCCCCACTTGTCCCAGCAGCAACTAAAGAAAGCCCACCCACAGCAATGAAGACCCGGGGCTGCCAAAATAAATAGATAGATGAATTTTTAAATGAAAAGAAAGTGAATGGAAAGGTAGGGAAGGAGAAGTGGCAAAATTGCTTATGGAATTTTTAATAACATTGGAGAAGGCTTATGATGCTTAACTTTTTAAAGAACTCAAAAGTGTACATACAATACAGACTCAATTATGAATACAGAAACACACACAGTGGCTCAGATGGTAAAGAATCTACCTGCAATGCGGGAGACCCAGGTTCGATCCCTGGGTCAGGAAGATCCCTTGGAGAAGGAAATGGCAATCCACTCCAGTATTCTTGCCTGGAAAATCCCATGGACACAGGAGCCTGGTGGGCTGCAGTCCATGGGGTCGCAAAGAGTCGGATATGACTGAGCGATTTCAAACACACATACACACACATAAAAAATCTGGGCCAAGAATAAGGTACTTGAAACACTGCCTTTTGGAATAGAATTTTTCTTATCTTTAGTTTTCCTATATTTTCTATCATTTTAAAAGGCAATAATTAAGTGGCATTTTCATGATAAGGAAGAAAAAATACAACTGAGATAAACTGCATTCACCTTAAAATAAGAAGGAAAATAATGAGAAAAAGAGATCAAAATGTCTCAAATTTTGTCATAATTTTTTAAGTAGAATGCTTCTACAAGTTTTCATATGGAGATTGGAAGGTCCACGTATTTAACTTCCCAAAACATCACCACTCACCACCATCGTCATAACTAAAAATGTAGCCATCAAGATATGACCTGTAATTTCAAACAAGATGCTACACAACACTAGGTTAAACTGCCTTCTGCCTTAAACACTGACCTGAAGATTCTCCAGTGATAGTCAGTGATCAAAGACCCAATGGCATCTGAAATGAATGCCAGAAATCAGGCTCCAGCTCTCCAAATTCTTGATTTACTGAGATGATGCTACAAGTAGGTTTTCAGAGGGGATACTGAACTTGACTGTAACATTTAAACTCCATTAAAAAAAAAGAAAAAGGGAACAGTATTTTAAACATCCCCAAGAACAAATAAGTCTGTAGGGATTACTGCCTTTAGAGGCCTAATTCTCTTTGCTGGACTTAGATTTTGCGTGTCCTCCAAACACGCTTCCTCTACCATTTTGTATCGATGAATTCAGTGTTTATAGGATTTAAAGAGACTTTGTGTAAAGATAGTTTACCTAAACGAACATAAACAAAATAAAAATAGTCTTTCCCCCCGAAAGCAAACATTTTGCCTCTTTGTTCACTGATTTCCCAGTAAAACTCAGCACTGCTGCTTCTATGTAAACCTTGGATTTGCCATGGCCAACTCAGTTTTCTGCTCTTCTGTTCATACATATTAAAAGACTCAATGACATAATTGGCTTTGCTTTTCACTCAGTTGCTTAGGGCTTATAAAAATAAAACACAAATACCCACAGCTGTTCAAGGCAATCACTCAGCTCTTTGAGAAAAAAATTACAGATACAGGGACAGGTGGCCTCAGTCCCAGCACAACATTCAGAATCAAGGGTACAGGGACTGCAGCTGTGTTTTAGGGGAAAAACAAAGTTCCTGGCTTTCTGAGCTAATTATAGTTATCATATGGACATACAAGATCAAGAGAGTAATGTGTCTTGAATTTGGCCAACCATTATCCAAAGCCTTTGTCTATGGGAATACCTCAGGATTTCTGATTATCCGAAGGAGATAGTTCAGCAATCCAGAAAATGAGGAGTTGGCAGCACACTGACTTCTAGTGGTGAGGTTGGTAAAGAATATACCAGGACCTGGCTCCAGACCTGATCCAGTCCTGGTTCTCTCTTTGTGGCTGCCCTCGGTCATCTCTTTCCTCTCTACTGTACATGGGATATGTACCCATGTACACAATGTATCAGGTACACTGGATCCTACCTGCTCAAGTGTCTTCATCCGTAAAGCCAGTGGAAAGGACTCTGAACTCAAAGCAAACCAGGTTCCTTTTTTCAGTTTAGAAATTAACAGCAGGGAAATACTATCTTCCTACCCGAGAAGACCAGTGCTGAGAGTTGGGTATGTTCTGAAGTTATGTCCACATGAGTTTTCAGATGTCCTGGGACTCACAATGTGTGTGGTCTGTGTGTGCAGGTAAAGGTGTATAGTTTGTATAATAAGACAAAAATGGAAGGTGGATTAAAAAGAAGAAAGAAAAGTAGAAAAAAATATGCCAGGAGATCTACCCTGCCCTTTCTGCAGCTTGCCTAATTACAATAATTTGGCTTTCTAAGTACAGTTGAGCAAAGGCATGAAGACAAGGGCTTCCCTGGTGGGTCAGACAGTAAAGAATCTTCCCACAATGTGGGAGACCCAGGTTGGATCCCTGGGTGGGGAAGACCCCCTGGAGAAGCGAATGGCTACCCAGTATTCTTGCCTGGAGAATTCCATGGACAGAGGAGCCTGGCAAGCTACAGTCCCTGGGGTCCCAAAGAGTTGAACACAACTGAGCAACCAGCACGTACATACACGCATGAAGACAGAGCAAGGGAAGGTGACAGTTCAGATGGCTTTGAAGGAGAATAACTAAGTGGGTGATACTGTCTGTTTCTACGCTTAGTATCCTCAGGGCTCCCAGTCCAGTAAAGCTTCCAGCTGCTACCCAGAGGATGTGAGATTGCAGAAGTCATGACTCACTTCCAACATGGCTGTCCTAGCTGCCTTCAGTTGTGGCTACTCCCAGAGCTTGCCTTATGAGCCCTTAAATCTCAGAACTCCTGCACAACAGTTTTCAGCTTTGTTTACATTTCTAGCTTCATCACAGAATACGGTTGGAGCCCCTATTCCACGTCTCAGTTCTATTGCCACAGCCCTGTTCATTCTTCGTTGAAGTGGCAAGTGACTCAAATAGCAGCTTAAATCTTAATGCCATCCTTCTGTCTTAGATTACCATAAAGCCTTTCTAAATAATTCAAACATTGATTTGGGGGCTATATTGGCACTGTTCAAACATTTTTTATGCAGCCTACTTAGCCGTATCTGACTCTTAATGACACCATGGATCCTCTGCCCATAGAATTTTCCAGCAAGAATACTGGAGTGGGTTGCCATTTCCTTCTCCAGGGGATCTTCCCAAACCAGGGATCAAACTTGCATTTCCTGCATTGGCAGGCAGATTCTTTACCACTGTGTCACGTGGGAAGCTCGACCTTCATTCATTCTTAATTTTCAATGGAAAAAGAATTTGAGAATCATCAAGATGATACAAGGAAAAAATCCAACAAAGGGAAAAGCTAGTGATAATTTTCTTATGTTAATAAATGTTTGTTAAGTGAATGAATATATGTCTAACAATAGAACTCCATTACCAAATCAAGTCAAAACTAGTAATGCACTCATAAAGATCATTTCTTCCAAGCTTCAGTTTTTTTTGGTGCATCCTTAAATTTTGTACCTGAGGTGAGTGCCTCACTTGTCTTACTCTAGCCTGGGCCTTGTTTAAAACTCAGCAATTTTCTAGTTTCTAGTTTTAATCATACCTCAAAAATCACATCACTTTTCTATAAGCATGTAAGGAGAATCTTACATCTGCAGATCACTTCCCAACCCATCTGGAGGCTCTTTATGATCTAAGCCCTTTGCATTTGCTGTTCCTTACCCGGCATTACTCTTCCCATCTTCACATGGTTGGCTGCCTCTCATCCTTAACAGATCGTCTTATCAGAGAAATCTTCACCAAACTACTTCTAAAATTGTTTTTTTAGTAACTTTCACTTATTATTTGGGACACAAAATTCTGTTTCTTTCATAGCAATTTTAAAAATTGCATTTATTCACTTATTTCCTGAGCTCTTTATCACGTGTACTTCCCAGCCCCCATTACTCTATAAAGTCCCAGAGGATAGGGACCTTATCTTGTTCTCAACATATATTGATTGAATGAGTGAAGAAACTAAGGGAGACTTGGAAACACTCATATAAGCTGGAGACCTCCATGGGCAGAAGACTTTCGTTATGCTTCCTGTTGAACATCTGGAATGCAATCACCTTTCCAGTTGCCCCAGCACCCCCCAGAGACACGTGAACTCCTGAAAGTAAATCAGGTGGTAAGCATGGTTTGGGAGATGTGGTATAGATGGGGTTCATTTATCATTGAAAACTGGCAAGGGGGTTTGAAAGAAAAAGTACAAGTCAGGGTAGAAGTTGAATGTGTAATGAGAGGGAAGAGTGTTGTGGGCCAGGGCCAAATGGGAGTCAAAACCAGGCTATAGAGGTTTCCATAGAGCCTGTCAACCAGGGAAAACACTGGCCCTGATCAAACTAGAGAGGCCAGGACACAAATTACCCTAGGCTTCACCGTGGAGTGCAATCAGGTCTGGCACTAATCGGGTAGAGAACTGATAGCACTAAAGAGCCAGAGGACATGGTTTATGAACACAAGGACATCCTCCTCTCAATACCATAAGATTATCTGAGCAAATACACCAAGACACCATCTTGCAGTGAAACAAGAAGGACGAAGAAAGACCAAAGACCAATAAGATTAGTTAAATTGGTTTTTTTCCTATTCATAGATTCCTTTTTGTTTTTCTTTTCAGTAATACTTTTTGTTTTTCCTTTCAGCAATACTTTTTGGGAGGCCTTTTTGAAGAATTATACAATAAACAAGTGATGAGCTGTTAATACATTAAAAACAGAGAAGGATAATTTAAAAAATGCTATTATCAGAGCTGATCTGATGCTCAACAGAAAAAAATGGAGAAGGGATACTATCATTTTGACTCAACATGCTTAACTTTAGGTTTAAATCACTGAATTGGATTAAGTTTATTTTTCTTCTGAAAAGAAGATCACTTCAATTTTGGAGAACTATGAATCTACCTTTCCTCAACACATTCAAGTGATAGTGTAAGAAAATTAAAAGATTTCACAGCAAATGAATAAAAGAACTCTGATGGGCTATGATTTGGAAACATCAGTCTATATAGCTGATCTGAATACTACCTATTAATGCTTTTTGTCTGGTTCTAGAATGCTTGACTTATAAACTTCTAGAGCTGGGCAATTTCTTTGTAGTCATGTGTTTCAACCTTCCTTATTTTACAAATGAGAAGTGAAAGTGAAAGTTACTCAGTCATGTCCGACTCTTTGCGACCCCAGGGACTATACAGTTGTAGAATTCTCCAGGCCAGGATACTGGAGTAGGTAGCCTTTCCCTTCTCCAGGGGATCTTACCAACCCAGTGATCAAACCCAGGATTCCTTACCAGCTGAGCCACAAGGGCAGCCCAAGTATACTGGAGTGGGTAGCCTATCCCTTCTCCAGCAGATCTTCCTGACCCAGGAATCTAACCAGGGTCTCCTGCATTGTAGGTGGATTCTTTACCAACTGAGCTATCAGGGAAACCCCACAAATGAGAAAAGAAATATTTGTTCATCCCAGTTTTGTTTCTTTAAGATGCCATCCTTACCTCAAAAGTCTGGCCAGAATTCATATAGAGGTCCCTGCTAAGTCACATGGATCCTCCACCTTCACTTGCCCTGCACTCCCATCCTGTTTCAGGCTCTCCCTCTCTAATAATGCTTCATCCAGACTCTCTATCCACTGCATAACTGAGTGTGGTATCTCCCCCTTCAGAGGTTCTGACTGCAGAGCCAGACCCATTTCTAAGCAGTTGCTCTCACTATGGCCCTGCAGTAAAACAATCCTATAAGTAGCTTCTAGGTAATCATCTTCCTGGTTTGACCTGGCCCTCAAGACCTCACACCAGCATATGGACTGGTATTCTTGCCTGGAGAATCCCATGGACAGAGGAGCCTGGTGAGCTACAGTCCGTAGGATCACACAGAATAAGACATGACTGAAGCAACTTAGCATGCATGCATGGAAGGCAAGATTCTCAGGTCTGTTCTGACCTTGGCAATGAGAATAACTATGTTTTTTATTTTTCCACATCTTAAGCTCTTCAGTTAGATCATAGATTCCTTGAAACAAGGGTTATTCATTTTTATATTCTTCTCCATATTATCTAATACAGCTCCTGGCATATAACTAGTGATGAAAATATTGATTAATTGATTTAAATCACTCCCAGGTCACCAATGCAACCCCACACCATATTCTGAGTGAGAAGAGTAGGCAGCTGCCAGATTGATATAAATTTAGAGTTTAGGAAAGCTCTCCCAACCCAAGGACTGGTTCTCTCTGCCAAGATCCCTAAAATAACCACATTACTCACTCCTTTGAGTCAAGGCCTTGAAAATTCTTGTTAAAATGCAAATGTCATCTGAGAAGGATAACATGAAGTTATCAATACCTATTAATAACATAGAATATGATTAGCTTAGCAGAGCATATGAAAGATCCAGGGCATGGAAAAGCAGGCTTAAGTCAGTCCCCAAATTTAGGACCTGGTGAGATCAGGAACAGTATCTTGGCAATAGGTGGATATATATTGAAAAGAACAAGTATCTCAGAAAACTCAAATGAGGTAATAGTAAAAATGCATGATACAAAATGTGCAAATGATTAGTAGTCATATAATAACTATTTTTCGGGCACAGACTCTGTGTCAGGTGGCTTTCTAGGTGCTTTATACATTTTCGCTCACTTTTCATTTCTTCATCTATAAGATAGGTATAATTATTATTCCACATCTTTAGTTGAAGAAACCAAGAGAGAGAAACATTAAGTGATTTACCCAATGTCATGAAACCAGTAATGGGCTAGCGTTAGAATAAGCTCTCTGGTTCTAGAGTCTCTATGTTGAACCTCCAAGCCACAGCATTTGATTGTTGTTTTCATAATATGGTCATGATTTTAATCACAGAAAGACAGTTGATCATTCATTCCTCTTGAACTCACTCACCTACAATCTACAAGCCTCTCTATGTCTATTCTTTTCCAGTCCACCTGAAACCTAACCCAAGTTCTCTTTCTCTTTTAGGAAGCACTCACTCTCTGCCAAGCACTATTCCAATATTGCATCTCATTTAAGCCTCAAATAATATATTAATGATTTCTACATGAAAAAATTAAGGCACAGTAATGCTCATGGAGAAGGAAATGGCTTAGAAAGCAACAGTTAGAACTGGACATGGGACAACAGACTGGTTCCAAATAGGAAAAGGAGTATGTCAAGGCTGTATATTGTCACCCTGATTATTTAACTTCTATGCAGAGTACATCATGAGAAACGCTGGACTGGAAGAAACACAAGCTGGAATCAAGATTGCCAGGAGAAATATCAATAACCTCAGATATGCAGATGACACCACCCTTATGGCAGAAAGTGAAGAGGAACTAAAAAGCCTCTTGATGAAAGTGAAAGAGGAGAGTGAAAAAGTTGGCTTAAAGCTCAACATTCAGAAAACAAAGATCACGGCATCTGGTCCCATCACTTCATGGGAAATAGATGGGGAAACAGTGGAAACAGTGGCAGACTTTATTTTTTTGGGCTCCAAAATCACTGCAGATGGTGACTGCAGCCATGAAATTAAAAGATGCTTACTCCTTGGAAGAAAAGTTATGATCAACCTATATAGCATATTGAAAAGCAGAGACATTACTTTGCCGACTAAGGTCCATCTAGTCAAGGCTGTGGTTTTTCCAGTGGTCATGTATGGATGTGAGAGTTGGACTGTGAAGAAGGCTGAGCGCCGAAGAATTGATGCTTTTGAACTGTGGTGTTGGAGAAGACTCCTGAGAGTCCCTTGGACAGCAAGGAGATCCAACCAGTGCATTCTGAAGGAGATCAGCCCTGGGATTTCTTTGGAAGGAATGATGCTAAAGCTGAAACTCCAGTACTTCATGCGAAGAGTTGACTCATTGGAAAAGCCCCTATGCTGGGAGGGACTGGGGGCAGGAGGAGAAGGGGATGACAGACGATGAGATGGCTGGATGGCATCACCGACTCAATGGACATGAATCTGAGTGAACTCCGGGAGTTGGTGATGGACAGGGAGGCCTGGTGTGCTGCGATTCATGGGGTCGCAAAGAGTCGGACACGACTGAGCGACTGAACTGAACTGAACTGAATATCTGATGGAACATTTGACTACATTAAAAAAAAAAGAATAAGAAATTAAACATTTCTCCAAGGCCACAAACAATTCAACAAACAAAGGGCAACTCCGTGGGGAAAGGGAAGGGTGGAGGGACAAGATAGAGGTTTGAGATTAAGAGGTACAAGCTACTATGTACAAAATAAATAAGCTACGAGGACATATAGGCTTCCCTGATAGCTCAGCTGGTAAAAAAAAAAAAAATCCGCCTGCAATGAAGGAGACCTGGGTTTGATCCTTGGGTTGGGAAGATCAACCTGGCGGAGGGAACAGCTACCCACTCCAATATTCTGGCTTGGAGAATTCAATGGACTGTATAGTCCACAGGATTGCAAAGTCACACATTACTGAGTCACTTTCATTTTCACTTTTCACCTTCACAAGGACATATAGCAAAACACAGAGAATACAACCAATATTTTATAGTGAAACACAACCTTTAAAAAATGTGGATCACTGGGACTTTCCTGGTGGTCCAATGGTTAAGACTCTGTGCTTCCATTGCGGGTTCGACCCCTAGTTGGGGAAGTTCCATATGCTGCAAGGCACAGCCAAAAAAAGAAATTCTGAATCACTATTTTGTACATCTGCAACTTATATAATATTGTTTATCAACTATAACTCAATAAAAAAGGAGGAGGAACAATTCAGGAAAATATTTACAGCACATGTAACAAAGGGCTAATTTTCTTCATTCACAAAGAGCTCTTAGAGGTATCTCTCCTCAAAGAGGAAATATTGGCATGGGATATAAACAGACTAAGTCTATTTTATTGAGCTGGCCAAAAAATTCATTCTGGTTTTCTGTACTATCTTATGGGGAAACCCAAACAAACTTTTTCACCAACCCAATGAAAGGTCTGCACTTAGAGATAAGATAGTGGAGTACACCAAAATTGCAACTATTTTCAGAACAGCCATCAGTGGAAAAGGCCGTAACCTACCAGAAAAGTTTTCTATAACTAAAGATAAAAAATGAACCACAATCAGATGCAAGAAACTTCCTGCCTTCCCCTCTCTACCAGAAAGGGCAGAGAGACTCTCAATCATTAGAGACAACACTAGACTCTTATCAGCCCAGAGATGGCGCAGAGAATACTACATAACAAACTCTGCTAAAAACACTTGTCCATTTCTGTAGTTGTTCAGTTGCTCAGTGTTGTCCAACTCTTTGTGACCCCATGGACTGCAGCATGCCAGGCTTCCCTGTCCTTTACTATCACCCAGAGTTTACTCAAACTCTTGTCCACTGAGTCAGTGATGCCATCCACAAACAAGGTTTGATCAGTGTCTCCTTTCTTCTTCCAAAGTCTACAAAGATTTCAACATACTTTAGCACCACTTATACCATCAGCCCTGGGTTCAGTCACTCAGTTGCGTCCTACACTTCGTGACCCCATGAATCGCAGCACACCAGGCCTCCCTGTCCATCACCAACTCCCGAAGTTTACCCAAACTCACGTTCATTGAGTCGGTGATGCCATCCAGCCATCTCATCTTCTGTCATCTCCTTCTCCTCCTGCCCCCAATCTCTCCCAGCATCAGAGTCTTTTCCAATGAGTCAACTCTTCACATGAGGTGGCCAAAGTACTGGAGTTTCAGCGTTAGCATCATTCCTTCCAAAGAACACCCAGGGCTGATCTCCTTCAGAATGGACTGGCTGGATCTCCTTGCAGTCCAAGGGACTCTCAAGAGTCTTCTCCAACACCACAGTTGAAAAGCATCAATTCTTCGGTGCTCAGTTTTCTTCACAGTCCAACTCTCACATCCATACATGACTACTGGAAAAACCATAGCCTTGACTAGATGGACCTTTGTTGGCGAAGTAATGGCTCTGCTTTTTAATACTCTGTCTAGGTTTGTTAGTTTCCTTTATATATTTATCTTTTCATAATTTGCCATCCCCTAGAAGCTCACAGTGCTTTTCCTTTGTTTTGTCATTACAAGTTTATTATTCTTTATTGTGCTCAGTCACGTCCGATTCTTTGCGACCCCGTGAACTCTAGCCCACTAGGCTCTTTCGTTCATTGTTCCTTATTAAGATGCTATAAAAACCTGGCTGACACCTTGATCTTGGACATCCCAGCTTCCAGGACTGTGAGAAATAAATGTTTGTGGTTTTAGCCACCTAGTGTATGGCATTTTGCTATAGCAGCCCAAGTAGCCACACAAGTCCCTTCGCCCTGGAGCTTTCCATGACTTTGCGAAGGACAGGGAAGCCTGGCATGGACTGCAGTCCATGGGGCCCCAAAGAATCGGAGATGACCGAGTGTCTGAACAACAACATGCAACTTCTTTTCTACTCTTACGCTTCCATTGAGGTTCTCATGTTCTTACATGCCTACTGTGCCAAGAATGCAAAGCCCTAGCTGATGTTTACTGGGACCATTTCTCATGGTTATCTATAACCTGTGGAGATGAGGCAACGTTTTCCTCTGGGACAAAGAACAGACTTCCTTACGGCTTGCTATAAAATCAAATACAATTGCTTATAATACAATTTACAGTTGATGTTCATCATCAGTGGATTCAGTGTTTCTCTCCTGTAACACAACCCACTACATGTGCAAACATGCATCTGAACCCTGTGTATCACTGCTATGGGACTTAGGAAACACAGGGACGGAAACAGATATGCTGACTGATGCTTACACTATTAACCAGGCTGTGAGTAACATTGCCCTTTGTATCTTACCCAACAATCTTGTGTCTTCTGCCAACATCCAGGGAGCTATAATAGGCTAAGTTATTAGCAGGTAAGTAGAGTAAAAGCAAATGTACCTGATGGTGGAGCTTCTTCTCCACTTCTATTCCATTGCCCACACATTCTTTTGAAACACTCTTTCTTCCTACTTTTGCTTCTTTGTTTCTTCTTTTTCTCTTTATTTGCTTATCATAGTTTTTAAATTCCTTTTTCCCTACTAATTTCAAAATTATACTTTATGTTTTAATTTTTTTATTATCCTTAGGTTATTCTTATGTGCCTCCAAAAAAAGGTTTGAAGAGTGTCTCCTTTCTTCTTTCAAAGTCTACAAAGATTTCAGCATGCTTTGGCACCACTTATACCATCTCTTTTTCCTTGTTACAGTTCAGTTCTGTTCAGTTGTGTCCGGCTCTTTGCGACCCCATGAATCGCAGCACGCCAGGCCTCCCTGTCCATCACCAACTCCCGGAGTTCACTCAAACTCACGTCCATCAAGTCGGTGATGCCATCCAGCCATCTCATCCTCTGTCATCCCCTTCTCCTCCTGCCCCCAATCTCTCCCAGCATCAGAGTCTTTTCCAATGAGTCAATTCTTTGCATGAGGTGGCCAAAGTACTGGAGTTTCAGCTTTAGCATCATTCCTTCCAAAGAACACCCAGGACTGATCTCCCTCAGAACGGACTGGCTGGATCTCCCTGCAGTCCAAGGGACTCTCAAAAGTCTTCTCCAACACCACAGTTCAAAAGCATCAATTCTTCAATGCTCAGCTTTCTTCACAGTCCAACTCTCACATCCATACATGACCACTGGAAAAACCATAGCCTTGAGTAGACGGACCTCAGTCGGCAAAGTAATGTCTCTGCTTTTCAATATACTATCTAGGTTGGTCATAACTTTCCTTCCAAGGAGTAAGCGACTTTTAGTTTCATGGCTGCAATCACCATCTGCAGTGATTTTGGAGCCCCAAAATATAAAGTCTGACACTGTTTCCATGGTTTCCCCATCTATTTGCCATGAAGTGATGGGACCAGATGCCATGATCTTCGTTTTCTGAATGTTGAGCTTTAAGCCAACTTTTTCACTCTCCTTGTTACAGTTGCCTTTTAATTTAATTTTACCTCATTTTCATTTTCCTCCCCTTTTATTAGTTTTTTTCTTTGTTCACTTGCTATACGTAATTGTTCAGGTTTACCATATGTTTACCAATCATTTTGCTCACCATTACCTCTTGCATCCCAATCCTTCCTTTTAGTTTTAATTCTTTTCTTAAAACAAAGTATATTCTTGAGTAGTTCTTTTAGCAAAGGTTTGTGACAGGTAAATTTTTTTCAGTCACTTTATCTGAAATACCATTATTTCATCCTCACTCTTTAGAGACTGCAATAGCAAATGTTTTTCACACAGCATGCATAAGGATAATCAGGGGGGAATTTGCCAAATGCAGATTTTCTTGGGTTCATTCGAGATTCTAGGTTAGTAGTTTTGGAAGGGATGGGACAGTACTAAACTTTTTCAGCTACCAGTTAAAGTGATTCTGATGTAGCTATGTCAAAGCCACACTTTGGGAAGAAAAAGAGCTATAGACAAATGCAGTGGGGAACCTGTTTAGTTTGTCTTTTTTACATTTTTCTCCTTATAAAATTTATACATACACATTAAAGGGATATTAGAAAAATAGAAAAATGAGAAAGAAAAAGTCAATTAATTATGTCCAAACATAATTGCCAGTAATATGATTATTTACAATTGATGTTCATTATTAGTGGATTCTAAATTTGCAAATGCACCTACTCTCTAAAGTTTATTTGGAACTCCAAAATCAATACTTGTGGGTATGATATAGAGTGAAAAATGTTGAGCAGTCTACTGGAGCTGCACTGGTTTCCAGATCAGGAAGGTCACTCTTCGCCTTCTATTTCAGCTCTCCTGCAAAGAAGACCAGAGGATGAAGCCAGTAGGGGGCAGTGTGGTGTAGCGAAAGAAGCTCTGGTTCTGCGATCACCTGGACACGGTTTGAATCTCAACTCTGGTACCTGTGATGGGAGGGTCTCAGGCAAGTCACTTAACACCTCTGAACCTCATGGTTTTCTACGAGGACGATTTGTTTTTAGTATTTATGATTATGATGTATGTGAGAGATGTATATGCAAGAACGTATTTCTCCTAGCAACAGTGATTCAGTATTCACTAATTCAGTGTTTCCAGACTTTATGGAATATAACTACCAGTTTGAAAGTGGACTGCATTTTCTCCCAGACTTTTTAATATGCTTCAGTTTTTTGCACTATTGCTGTTGAGATCTGTATGATATATATTTCTTACCCAGGTCAGCCTCTCCCATTCCTCATCACCATCTCTATGGCAGTGGTTTCCACCTGGCTGCACATCAGAATCACCTGGGGACCTCTTACAAAATCTTGATGCCCAGACCCCATCTCCAGAGGTTCAGATTCAGTTGTTACAAATTGGGCCCCGGGTATCAGTAGCTTTGAAAACTCCTAGGTTGTTCCAGAGCAACCTGGAGCAGAGCCTCTGTTTCATTTCTTTGGTGAAGAAGCAAATGGTCTCAGTACACCATGGAGCCACCCATTTGGCAGCCCCCTGTTCCTAAGGAGTAGTTACTCCCCTACGCCCAGCCCTGCTCTGGCCGTGGCCCATTCTTCCGCCCACCAGTGCCTGGAATCACACCTAGCGTCCTTCCTGGGACAATGTTGCTATTTGTGCTGCTGAGTTCATGCATAGTAAGTCAGTGAGCTACTACAGTAGTGAGCTACGTGATGCTTTTACTGGGAAAATGAAAGTCACTCAGTTGTGTCCGACTCTTTGCCATCCCATGGACTATACAGTTCATGGAATTCTCCAGGCCAGAATACTGGAGTGGGTAGCCTTTCCCTTCTCCAGGGGAATCTTCCCAATCTAGGATCGAATCTAGGTCCCCCACATTGCAGGTGGATTCATTACCAGCTGAGCCACCAGGGAAGCCCAAGAATACTGGAGTGGGTAGCCTATCCCTTCTCAGGTGTATCTTCCTGACCCAGGAATCGAACCGAGGTCTCCTGCATTGCAGGTGGATTCTTTACAGCTGAGCTACCAGGCAAACCCCTTTTACTGACCTGCTCCTTAATCTCCCTTCAACAGTGCTGCACAAGCCTAAAAGAGAGAATAGACTTTCTGGAAGGTCGAAGGTAATGGAAGTGAAACACAGAGCAAAGAAAAGTGCAAACCAGACACCAGAGATGAGGCTCCACAGTTCAAGGAAAAAGAGCCATCACTACCAAAGCAGTCTGTGGGCAGACCCAGACCTCTGCCTTCAGCTCCTTTCTCTCGTAAGCAGTCCACGGGACACTCTCAGGAGAAATCTCCCAAAGTCAGAATAATATTCCAGGAAAGGTGTCTACCATTGTAAGGTAAAAAACAGGCAGCTTTCTTCCTGACAGATTCAGCAAGTAATCATTGAATCAAATGTAGACACACAGAGAGACAAAGAAAATTCTGAGTTCAGTCTCAGCTCATACCAAGGAGTTAGAGAAACAGTTTCCTAGATGTGAGTTAACATGGGCCTTACATATACCGAAGATACTGTTTACCTTATCACACAAAACAACCTCACCACCCCACAACTGCTTCCTGTCTTCCTGCTCACAAATCCTTCCCAGGTTTGTAATTTCTGCATCTTTTTCAAGCATCTGAGATGGCCACATCTGGCTCCACAAAGAAATAGCAAGGCGTTGAAATCACTTGCTTTTCTATTATAAACTTCCCTGGTGGCTCAGATGGTAAAGTGTCTGCCTACAATGCAGGAGACCTGGGTTCAATCCCTGGGTCGGGAAGATCTCTTGGAGAAGGAAATGGCAACCCACTCTAGTATTCTTGCCTGGAAAATCCCATGGATGGAGGAGCCTGGTGGGCTACAAGTCCAAGGGGTCGCAAAGAGTCAAACTCACTCTTGTGAGTCTTCCTGCTCACAAATCCTTCCCAGGTTGGTAATTTCTGCATCTTTTTCAAGCATCTGAGATGGCCACATCTGGCTCCACAAAGAAATAGCAAGGCGTTGAAATCACTTGCTTTTCTATTATATCAAATCATTGTCTTAGGTAGGGCATCTATCTCCAAGACTAGGTTTGTCAGTAGTAAAAGGCAACATGAGGTTTATTATCCTTCCCTACTCCACCCTGGATGGTTGGGATGGGGGCAGGGTATGCAGAAATGAGAAGAGGAAAGAGAAGGTTTCAACTCTTTCTCTATATTTTATGGCTTTGGATTTTGATACAGTTTTGTATTTTAAGATGTTTACTAAACATTATTATAGTCTCAGGCTATAAAAGTGAAAGTGTTAATCAGTCGTGTCCAGCTTTTTGCAGTCCTATAGATGGTAGCCCACCAGGTTCCTCTGTCCACGGAATTCTCCAGGCAATAATACTGGAGTGGGTTGCCATTCCCTTCTACAGGAGATCTTTCAATGCTATAAAATACTGTAATTAAGTATTTTTAGTTGCTGAAAAAAATCTTATTGACCATGGCCTACTTAACTATGTAAATGTATATTGTTTGTTTCCAATTTTTATTATCTTAAATAATGCTGCATTAAACATCTCTGTATTCAAAACACCTTGCTTAGGACTATCTGCTGAGGACGGATGCTGAGAAATAGAATTGCTGAATTATAAGACAGATATATTTGTTAAATTCTTGATAAATATTGGCAACACTCATCCAACAGATGTGTACAAGCTTGTATCTCTGCCAGAAAACTGGATGGGGATGATTTTTAAATGATAAATGGCGTAATCAGAACTGCATTTTAGAAGCATGTCTGGCTTCATGTCTAGGCCTGGTTAGGTGGGGTTTTGGTGATTCAGGTGTAGATGGTAAGGGCCTAGTAAAAGCTAGAGGGAAGGCTTCAATAAGTTAGCCACCAGACAACCAGGATAAAAGTCAGGTCCATATTGGCCTTAGAACCACCATGAATATAACACAAAACTGAAAAGAGCCTGAAGCAGTATCTTATTCTGTACCACAATTGTGACATGATGCTGTGTCTGCCAGATTTGGTTGGAAATTAATGCAGCATCTGAGGATCCCTGGGCTTCCCAGGTGGCGCTAGTGGTAAAGAACAAGCCTGCCAATGCAGGAGATGTAAGAGATTGATCCCTGGATCAGAAAGATCCCCTGGAGGAGGGCCCAGCAACCCATTCCTGTATTCTTGCCTAGAGAACTCCATGGACAGAGGAACCTGGAGGGCTGCGGTCCATGGGGTCACTAAGAGTCTGACACGACCGAGCAGCTTAGCAGCACACACACAACTGAGTACCCTTGAGGATGTTTTCTATCCACATAAAGTTATATTGTGCACAAATGCCATCTACATGGATATCAGAGTAGCAAGAAGCACACAATCAAGCTTTTATTTTTTTTTGATAAAGTTGAAATACTTTCCTGTATTTCTTATTCCTAAAATATGCCATGCTCACTCTCATACTTCTAATTTTCAGGCTGATTTTCCCATGTTCTAGATTTAATGTCTTCAAAATAAATTTTTCTCAAAGAGTACTTTAGAACCTAAAAATAGTAGCTATAGCACCAGAGTTCCCTTTTACGTCACTAAGAGAGAGAATTTTTATAAATCATTTTAAATTGTCCACTTGCAACTAACAAGAACTTAAATCTCTTTTTTAAAGACAGTAAAACTTGCATTTTAAATTCCATTACACAGATTATATTGATCTAAAGCTCAGATCTCAGATATATTAACTCTAACCATTACAGCAACAATTTTAACCAAAAATAATTATCATCAAAAAATCATCAAAATTATAATAATCATCAAAAAGGAAAAGATGCTTATTTCATGTAGCCTAATTTTGCTTTCCTTTACCTCTCTGGAAATTTTCCTAAAAATTAAAATTTTCAAAGCTGTCTATGGGGACAACATGACACAACATTTCTTTTCAGGATAAATCTTAGATGTTACTCCGTCTATCCATTTACTATGCATCTGTCTAAATTGGTTCTTGTGTAAGAGATGCTTTTCATAAAAAAATGTAAATGATTACTTTTATAAAAAATTCTGGTCCATTCACTTAAAATTTTCAGTTTGATTAAAGAATACACCAAAAGTCATGGAGTGTTGGGCACTTTCAAAAATATAATCAGGTGGGAGGGAAGTTCAAGAGGGAGGAGATATATATATAGTCATGACTGACTAGCAGTGTTGTATAGCAGAAACCAACACAACATTGTAAAGCAATTCAGTTCAGTTCAGGGGCTCAGTCGTGTCTGACTTTGCAACCCCATGGACTGCAGCACACCAGGCTTCCCTGTTC
Source organism: Budorcas taxicolor (assembly GCF_023091745.1). Lineage (NCBI taxonomy): Eukaryota > Metazoa > Chordata > Mammalia > Artiodactyla > Bovidae > Budorcas > Budorcas taxicolor. The sequence continues at coordinate 139,083,678 of NC_068911.1, read as the reverse complement.
ATCACCAACTCACGAAGCAGATTCAAACTCATGTCCATTGAGTCGGTGATGCCATCCAACCATCTCATCTTCTGTCATCCCCTTCTCCTCCTGCCTTCAATCTTTCCCAGCATCAGGGTCTTTTCCAATGTGTCAGTTCTTTGCATCAGGTGGCCAAAGTATTGGAGCTTCAGCTTCAGGATCAGTCCTTCCAATGAATATTCAGGACTGATTTCCTTTAGGATTGACAGCTGGATCTCCTTGCAGTCCAAGGGACTCTCAAGAGTCTTCTCCAACACCACATTTCAAAAGCATCAGTTCCTCGGCACTCAGCTTTCTTTATAGTCCAACTCTCACATTCATACATGACTACTGGAAAAATCATAGCTTTGACTAGACAGATCTTTGTCAGCCAAGTAATGTCTCTGCTTTTTAATATGCTATTTAGGTTGGTCACAGCTTTTCTTCCAAGGTACAACCATCTTTTAATTTCATGGCTGCAGCCACCATCTGCAGTGATTTTGGAGCTCCAAAAAATAAAGTCTGCCACTGTTTCCACTGTTTCCTCATCTATTTGCCATGAAGGGATGGGATCAGATGCCATGATCTGAGTTTTCTGAATGTTGAGTTTTAAGCCAACTTTTTCACTCTCCTCTTTCACTTTCATCAAGAGGCTCTTTAGTTCTTCACTTTCTGCCATAAGGTTAGTGTCATCTGCATATCTGAGGTTATTGATATTTCTCCCAGCAATCTTGATTCCAGCTGTGCTTCTTCCAGACCAGCCTTTCTCATGATGTACTCTGCATAGAAGTTAAATACGCAAGGTGACAATATGCAGCCTTGACGTACTCCTTTTCCTTTTTGGAACCAGTCTGTTGTTCCATGTCCAGTTCTAACTGTTGCTTCCTGACCTGCATATAGGTTTCTCAAGAGGCAGGTCAGGTGGTCTGGTATTCCCATTTCTTGAAGAATTTTCCACAGTTTGTGGTGATCCACACAGTCAAAGGCTTTGGCATAGTCAATAAAGCAGAAACAGATGTTTTTCTGGAACTCTCTTGCTTTTTCGATGATCCAGCAGATGTTGGCAATTCCTCTGCCTTTTCTAAAACCAGCTTGAACATCTGGAAGTTCACGTACTGTTGAAGCCTCGCTTGGAGAATTTTGAGCATTACTTTACTAGCGTGTGAGATGACTGCAATTGTGCAGGAGTTTGGGCATTCTTTGGCATTGCCTTTCTTAGGGATTAGAATGAAAACTGACTTTTTTCAGTCCTGTGGCCACTGCTGAGTTTTCCAAATTTGCTGGCATATTGAATGCAGCACTTTCATAGCATCATCTTTTAGGATTTGAAATAGCTCAGCTGGAATTCCATCACCTCCACTAGCTTTGTTCGTAGTGATGTTTCCTAAGGCCCACTTGACTTCACATTCCAGGATGTCTGGCTCTAGGTGGGTGATCATACCATCGTGATTATCTGGGTCATGAAGATCTTTTTTGTACAGTTCTTGTGTATTCTTGCCACCTCTTCTTAATATCTTCTGCTTCTGTTAGGTCCATACAATTTCTGTCATTTATTGTGCCCATCTCTGCATGATATGTTGTAAAGCAATTATCTTCCAATAAAAAATTAAAAAGTGATTACAATAATAAATACTTTGTTGTTGCTGTTTAGTTGCTAAGTCGTGTTTAACTCTTTTGCAGCCGTGTGAACTATAGCCTGCCAGGTTTCTCTGTACGTGGGATTTCCAGGAAAGAATATTGGAGTGGGTTGCTATTTCCTTCTCCAGGAGATCTTCCAACCAAGCAATCAAACCTGCATCCGTTGCGTCTCCTACATTGGCAGGCAAGTTCTTTACCACTGAGCTACCAGGAAAGATCAATAAATACTTAAAATAGTAGAAATAAGAATACATTCAATTTCTTCAACTAATTTTCTGCAGAATATAACTGGCTTTCCTTTAATATCAACTCTGGTTTTAATTACTTGGATGAAGAATAAGGTTTTTGACTATTTCTTTGACTGTCAAATACCAGGAAGATAATGCTTTATATTGTGTCAAATAGTGAAATACAAAAACTACTTTGCTCCCCAAAGTACACTAAGTGTCGCGCTTTACCAGATAGCAATGGATTACTGCCCAGTGGCCTGTGGAGAAACCTTCCCTTAATAAACAGTTTTCTCTAAGATAGGAATAGAAGCAGAAATGGTCAGCTACTATTGAAGACTCTACCTATAGTCCTAGAAGTGCGATCTGTCAGCTCCCTGTTATGTTCCTCGTCTAACCCTGTTGCTCTTCTGGAAATCAATGATGCACAGATCATGCATCCTATGAGTCATAACTGCCCACCACTACTCTGTTATCCTTTGCTCTCCAGGGCAACCCCAAAATGCATTTCCAAATGAAAATTACTTCCTAATTTAGAATAGAGAGAGAGAAAACTATTGAACAAAAAAAAAACTGGTTTGCTTAGCAATTTTCAAAATTTTAGCAGAAAGAGTAGATTCAGAAGAAAAAAGACCTAATCTACAGGCTTGCTCTCCAAGACAGTTCTCAGCTCCTCTCTGCTCCCCACACACTCTTCAGCACCCTCCCAGTCTCAAGAGGCCAGCAAGGGCCAATAAGTGCTTTGGGGGTTTCAGTAGTGGTTGGTGGTAGGCCTGAGTTGATGTGTATGTGAAGCCCTTAGAACAGCACCTAGCACACCATTAGCAGAGTGTGCTAGCTATTCTCATCATCAGGATTATTATTGTTATTAGGCAATGGTGAATCAGTCTTATTCCTTCTCAATTATTCTGGAACATTGTGGAAATTCTGAGCCAATGAAGAAGACTCCAGAGTGTCTCATCACAGATAAATGTACAGGGTCCTTAAGTGCCTCTGATCTCCTCCACTGGCCAGGCAGAGCCTCTAGCGGCTTGTGTTTCCTCGTGAGAGGCCATGATGGCTCTCTTGCTGCTGCTGTAGCACCAGCACCACGGCCTCCCCACTATACCACAGTGACGTGACGAAGAGCAGGTGCAGCTTTCATGACAGCTGCCATGCCCCTCCACTGCTGCTCATACCGCCCTTGCTGTGTCATCACGATGACGAAAGGTGATCTCATCGCCAGGATTATAGCCCTTCTATACGCTCACTGGGCTTCCCAGGAGGCTCAACGGTAAAGGATCCACTTGCCAATGCAGGAGATGCCGGAGAAGTGGGTTTGATCCCCTAGGGTTAGGAAGGTTCCCCGGAGTAGGAAATAGCAACCCACTCCAGTATTCTTGCTTGGAAAATCCCATGGACAGGGGAGCCTGGAAGTCTATAGTCCATGGGGTCACAAAGAGTTGGACATGACTGAGCAACTGAGCATGAACACGATGATTCATTGAAGTGTAGTATCTCTTCTTTATAGGTTATCTTCACTCTGTTTTATTTGTCAAGGTGATGCTTATATAATGACAACTATCTTTCCTATATTACCCTAAATATTGAGTAGAATATAGACAGACGGATAGAAGATAGATAGACAGATAGATGATAGATAAAGAAAGGTAGCGGGGTAGGTAGAAGGCTGATCAGTCACATAGTTCCTCCTCTCTAAAATCTTACAGTGCTACTGAGGAGCTATTATTCTCACGAAATAACTAGATAAATGACACAACACAGTCAACTGTTTGCATGTGTAATACAAACTACCAATGTTCAAAGTATTCTAATATGAAAGAGATCATTTTGGGGGGGTCCAAAATCACTGAAGATGGTGACTGCAGCCATGAAATTAAAAGACGCTTGCTCCTTGGAAGAGAAGCTATATTAAGCAGCATATTAAGCATCAGAGACATTACTTTGCCAGCAAAGTTCTGTCTAGTCAAAGCTATGGTTTTTCCAGTGGTCATGTATGGATGTGAGAGTCGGACTATAAAGAAAGCTGAGCACTGAAGAATTGATGCTTTCGAACTGTGGTGTTGGAGAAGACTCTTGAGAGTCCCTTGGACTGCAAGGAGATCCAACCACCAATCCTAAAGGAGATCAGTCCTGAATATTTATTGGAAGGATTGATGCTGAAGCTGAAACTCCAAGACTTTGGCCACTTGATGGGTAGAAATGACACACTGGAAAAGGCCCTGATGCTGGAAAAGATTGAAGGCGGGAGGAGAAGGGGACGACAGAGGATTAGATGGTTGGGTGATATCACCGATGGACATGAGTTTGAGCAAGCTCCACGAGATGGTGAAGGACAGGGAAACCCAGCATGCTGCAGTCCATGGGGTCGTAAAGAGTTGGACACGACTGAGTGACTGAACTGAAGAGTTAGGGAAGACAGCATAAAGTGCCTGGTTGCTACTGAGCTACTATTTGAGAATCAGGTAAAATATTGATTGAAAGAATGGACACAGATAAGTGAGGAAGTAGGAAGAGAACAAAATGGCAAAAGTGGAAAAGATTCCACAGACTACTGATTTTGAGCTTGGGACGTGAGAGGGAAGGGAAAGTTAAAAGCCCCAACCATCTGAAATAAAGACCTCATGCTAGAAAGAAAATGGGGGAATATTCACTCATTCAGTTGTAACTAACAATAATTAAGGTAATGCTTGGCATTGCTGTTAGGCGGAATTCAAGCCAAGTTCTGTGACTAAAGAGAGTCTCTTACAGAACAACAATCATGACAGGTATGGCGGAGGAGGTAAGTCTGGAAGAAGACCTAATAACGTCCCCACATACACGCCTGCCTACTGTCTCCCATCATCAACCCCCACCACTAAGACTAAAATTATTTTGGAGGTGCTAATTTCAAAGTAACTGTGGGAAGTATAAAAGAGAAAACTGAGGACAAGCCAAGGGTGGCAAAACAAAACATACCCTTGAAGAGGAAGAAGCAGGATGTAAGGCTGGGAAACAGGGAGGAAACAAGCATCAAGGGTATCTGCAGCGATGGCAGGGCCCTTGATATGGCAAGCAGGAAGGAACAGGACAGGAAAATTCCCCGTGACAGAAGCAGAGCACACGGAAAGGCTGAGACATCAGCTGACTCGTGGTTTCCATGTGGCAGCTGAAGAGTTACACGTGTCATATGCTTTTCTGCTCAGTACACCTCCCAGACAGGCCATGTGAGAAGGAATACCCGAAAGACAGTATGGAGTCACAGGGCAAGGACAGTTGGCTACCTGCAAATAGTTATTCACACCTTCTTCTTTGGTAGAGATCCAATCTATAGTCAAGTACATTGCTGCCTGAAATACAGACCATGTTTCCCAGACTTCCTCGTAGATAGGTACGGCCTGTAGCTAAGTTCCAATCAATGAGGTACAAGCTGAAGTATCAAGTGGGTCTATTAGAAAAGAACCTGAAAAGAAACAATCTTGGAAGACTCCTTAAAATAAGCCCCTGATTAGCTTCATCTTAGAGGAAAAGTGAAAAGTAACTAAATCTTACTTCAAGGTTAAATGGGACCATACCAGAAGTAGAGACAATCACCATCTGGTTAAATATTGTGCTATAGAAAGTTCTTTGGAAGGAGATATGAATGGTCTGAATAGGCAAAGTGGGAGTAGCATCAGTAATAGTGAGCAATTTACTAGGGAGGTAAATGGCAGAAAGTACTAACAGAAAATGCTAATATTTGCCTATTCTCAGAAACCTTCCAGGAAATGATTATTTCAATAAAGATTTCAGATACCATGTCAAACTAGCATGGCAAAAACTAGAAAGCAAGTGGACCTTTCAGTATCTCGTAAATCATGCCGTTTATGTAGGTGACTGATAAATAAAGGGAGGTAAACAAGGGAAACACCTTTAAATCAGCCAAATATTTCGTGAGTACTTACATACTAGGCATTCAAGGATGAATAAACGTAAGTCCCACTTATATGTCCATTTTATGTATTTCATATCATATGTCCATCAGACTTCCAGTTTGCTTTTGTTTGTTTGCTTTGTGGGGTGGGGGTTGTTTGGGGTTTTGGCTGCACTGGATCTTCACTGTGGTGCACTAGCTCTCCAGTCGAAGGGCTTTAGTTGCCTTGCAGCATGTGGGATCTTAGTTCCCCAACCGAGGATCGAACCTGCATGCCTTGTATTGAAAAGTAGATTCTTAACCAGTGGACCACCAGGGAAGTCCTCTCAATTTGTTTTATTCCCAAAGAAGAGGATAGCTTCCAATTCACTACTAAGAAGCTCTTCAGTGGGACAAATTATTATAGGTTGGTCTCAACAAATCACAACTGAGCTCCTTTAAGCTCTGAACCTAACACCCCCTAGAAACAGAACACTTAATATGCCAAAAACATTATAATTGTGTTTACTGTAAAATAGATACAGAAACTATCTTATTTAATTCTGAATCATAGTCTAGCCACTTTCTAGCTCTTCTAAAACAGAGGAAATAACATTCCAACTCCAATTAGCTTAGCAATGAAGATAGTGAATTAAACCAGAACAGTGAACAAGACAGAAAAGACATATTCAGGAACCTCTCATTTAAATTGAAAATGAGATGTTCAGCTGAGGACAAGGAAGGAAAATTCATGCAAAGACAACATTGGAGTTATGATAGCTCTAATGTGCTACCATAATGACAAACTTTTAACCCATGATTAATTTAACTGTTCACAAGTCAACCTGCCAGTTATGTCAAAATAAGTTGCCAGAAAAATAAATTCTGAAAACATTTCCAGCAGATGTGAGAACAAGTGAGAAATGGGGTGGAGAGAACAGGGATGGTGGGGAGATTAGTCAGAGAAAATGGGGCTTGAATGTAAAGCAGAATTCTACTCACCTGCCAATTCACTGGCCTTACGTCAGCCCAATGAACTCTTCAATTCAAAGTACCTCATAAAGAAATAAGTAGTCTAACTTCCTGGAAGACATTTGGTTGTTCAGATTTGGGACTAATTATTCATAAAATCAAAACTAGCAATCACCTACTAGATAGTGTGACTTGAGAGACAAGTCCATTTGCCCCTAAATTTTTGCACTTCTGGCTTGACATAGGACCTGAAATCCTCACTATTATAACCTTCCATTAAATGAGATCATTCTCTGGAAGGTCCCTGGGAAAACGTAAGTATTTGTACTTAATGTCTGGTGCATGCTTAGTTGCTCACCTCTGACTCTTTGTGACCCTTTGGGCCCACCAGGCCAAGCTCCTATGTCCATGGGACATTTCAGGCAGGAATCCTGGAGTGGGTTGCCATTTTCTTCTCCAGGGAATCTTCCTGACCGAGGGATCGAACTAACATCTCCTGTGTCTCCTGCATTGGAAGCAGATTCTTTGCCTGTTGAGTCATTCTTTACAGGAAGCCCCTGTGTCTGGTACCTACTGCCAAGCCATCTTGTTACCTTCCTGCCTAGATAACTTTTATCGATCACGACTGGAGTTTTCCAAAATTGCCTGGGCTAATTCTGTGACTAAGCCTGTGGATTATGACAAATGACTAAACCAAGAGAATATGTGTATTGTTATATATATGGCTCTTTAAGAGATACTGACGTATACTGTAAATACTGCTTACACTAATATTCTACTCACCATCAGGACTTAACTTCATTGTAAGTCAAGGAAGATCTCTACTTGAAATTTGCTGAGAATAAACTTCCAGTGTTCTCACCAACATACATACAATGAGCACTATGAGAAATGATGGATATGTCAATTAGCTTGATTATGGTAATCATTTCACAATGTGCACATGTTTTAAAACATTGTGCTATATGTACATTTTTATATGTCAATTATATTTCAATAAATCTAGGGGATTTATTGAAATATAAACTGATTGGAATAGACATTTCTCCAAAGAGAAATGACTAATAAGCACTTAAAAAATGCTCTACATCACAAATCATATAGAAATCATGTTCAGTTCAGTTCAGTTCAGTCGCTCAGTCGTGTCCAACTCTGTGCGACCCCATGAATTGCAGCACACCAGGCCTCCGTGTCCATCACCAACTCCCGGAGTTCACTCAGACTCACGTCCATCGAGTCAGTGATGCCATCCAGCCATCTTATCCTCAGTCATCCCCTTCTCCTCCTGCCCCCAATTCCTCCCAGCATCAGAGTCTTTTCCAATGAGTCAACTCTTCGCATGAGGTGGCCAAAGTACCAGAGTTTCAGCTTTAGCATCATTCCTTCCAAAGAAATCCCAGAGCTGATCTCCTGGTTGGATCTCCTTGCAGTCCAAGGGGCTCTCAAGAGTCTTCTCCAACACCACAGTTTAAAAGCATCAATTCTTTGGCACTCAGCCTTCTTCACAGTCCAACTCTCACATCCATACATGACCACAGGAAAAACCATAGCCTTGACTAAACAGACCTTAGTCAGCAAAGTAATGTCTCTGCTTTTGAATATGCTATCTAGGTTGGTCATAACTTTTCTTCCAAGGAGTAAGCGTCTTTTAATTTCATGGCTGCAATCACCGTCTGGAGCCCAAAAAATAAAGTCTGACACTGTTTCCACTGTTTCTCCATCTATTTCCCATGAAGTGATGGGACCGGACGCCATGTAGGGAAAAGTAAATCAAATTGAGATACCACTATACACCCATTAGGATGGTTATTTTTAAAGGAAATAACAAGTTTTCATGATAATAAGGAAAAATTGGCCCTTTTCTGGCTAAAATGATGAGATTGCCCCATTTTCAAGCAGCATGATTAACAATAGCAAGAGGCGGAAGCAATCCAAGCATCCATCTACGATGCTGTATATACATTCAATTGAATATTACTTAGCCTTTAAAAGAAGGGAAATTCTGACACATGCTATAAGATGGATGAACCTTGAAGACACTAAGCCAGTCACAAAAGGATACTGTATGTTTCCAGTGGTATGAGGTTCCTAGAACAGTCAAATCCACAAAGACAGAAAATAGAACTGTGGTTGCTAGGAGGCTGGGGATAGAAGAGAACCGGAAGTTATTGTTTAATGGGTAACATGTTTCAGTCAGGGAAGTTGATTATTTTCTGCAGATGGATTGTGGTGGTACCTCCACAACCATGTAAATTTACTTAATGCTCCTGAACTGTACGCTTAAAATTGGTTCAAGTGGTAAATTTTATGTTATATATGTTTTACCACGATAAAAAAAAAAGTCAGTTACAACAAAACACAACCCACAACTGAAGCTATACTCTCATACAGAACTTCCCCAAAGTAAAGCAGGGCATTGGCCTAGTGCCCAGTTAACTGTAAATTTTGAATTACTTTCAGAGCTTGGCCATAATACAAGCTATATATAGGGCCACATCAAGATTCTAATGCATTACGTCTGGGGTGGAGTCTGAGCATTTTTTAATATTCCCCTGGTGGTTCTAATATGTAGCTGTGTTTAAAGGCTGCCATTCTACAATTTCACCATAGCAGATTTAGAGGCAAGAAAACAGTTATCTATCTTTTTTGTTCATGATTAACTCAACTCTAAATGAACAGATTTTATATAATGAAACATGGTGATCTTTTTTTTACATTATGCTATATTGACATACAGCAAGAAATTGAATAAAGTCTTTAAACTTGATTTAGAGACTTATTACTTAAAAAAAGAATTGATGGAGTCTTTTAAAGTTAAGTTTTTAGGGACTTCCTTGGTGGTCCAGTGGTTAAGACTTTGCCTTCCAGTGTAAGGGCATGGATTCCATCCTTGGCCAGGGAGCTAAGATTGCACACGCCTTGCAACCAAAAAATAAGTCCAAAACATAAAACAGAAGCAATATTGTGACAAATTCAATAGACTTTTAAAATTGCTCACATCAAAAAAAAATCTTTAAGAAAAATTAAGTTTTTAGACACCTTTCCCCAATTTCTTCTGTTAACTTACTGTTGAAATTTCCTAGATGTCCACAGAATACTTTCTAAGCTGGTAGGAAAATGTCACCTCACATGTTGTTTTGGTAGATGCTGAAATTGTAAAAAAAAAAAAAAACAAAAACCTGATTATTTGTTCATGAGTATATCACAGTTTATATTTTAAGTCAGCTTCCACCTGAAATAATCACTGTCTTTTCAGTGAAAGCACAACACAGTAATTGTATACCATTTGCATCTACAGATTCATTCATTATTAACAACTTTATGATTTTACATATCAATCAGCATCTTTCTGAAGACAGGAAATTTTTTTTATTACATACTAAGTCAACAGTCGAAAGAAACAGGCGATTCTTGATTAAGTGCTGACACATGGTATCATGGGAACACTGAATAGAAGCTCAAAGACCTGGTATCTAGAATATGTGCCACTCAGTCTCGTGTTTAGAGCTAAGTACTCACTGCCCCAGCTGAATGAAAGAAAGTACTCTCAGTCAAAAGGTTATGCTTCTTCCCAGGGTCAATCTACATACAATGACTCATGGACCCAGATCTCTTGCCTCAATCCACACATCTCTGAAGGCCCATCTTCAGAGATGGCACATCTTCAGAGATGGCGCATCTCCCACTTCAGAGTTTCCTGGCTAAACACATCACAATTCAACCTATCTCTCCCCTATCTCTCTTCCTGCTTTCCTTGCTCCCAAGAGCAAGCTCTAATAAATCATTGGCAACAGAATCATCATCTCGATTCTGTTTCCATGGAAACCAGACTTGCATCACCTATTCTCTCAACTAGCTCTGTAACCATAGTAAAATCACTTAATCACACTTCCCTCTGTAACTGAAGAATATTTACTGAGCTTGGAACCAGTGGAAATTTCCAGTCACACTAAACAATGTTTTGCACTGGCAGAGGAGACCTGCCCTCGGGACTCACCTGCTGTGACCAAGCTTATACATTTTCCAGTCTAACCCTTTGCATCCCACCCACCGCCACCCCCCCCACCTTTAAATGGCAAGAAGGGGAAATTCTGTGTCACTACCAGGCACTGTCTTTACGGTCCATCCATTCCAAAGGAGCCTCTGACCTTCCACTTGATAGAAAATGTCCTAGGATAGGGGTAGCTTGGGATGATCGTGGTTTATTACCTGGGTTTACACTAACAGACTCGTGTGCCAGAAATGTCAAGTCCCAGGCAAATCTGGTCACCATAACATGGGTCCATATACCCCTCAGTCCTTGGATTTGCACAACTGATCATCTTCCTGGTGATTCTGGCTGCTGGACTGTACACAAGACAGAGGGTAAGTAAGTCCCAAATCACATGTCTAGGTCAGTTCTCTTGTTTATCACAACTGTGCTTGTTAGTTATCCAACTGTGTGTCTAATTTTATCTCCTCAAATAGACTGCAAGTGCCACATGGGTCCATGTGACCTGTTCATGGCTGCATGCTTAGTGCTTAGCAGAGCACCTGGCACACAACCAGTGACTAATAAATATTTGTTGGATAAATGAGTGAAGTGGGATGGAAGGAGATGTGTAACACCTGGGACCTACTCAGAGGGTGGAAGACTAAAAGAGTAAAAGTGCAAGTTACTCAGAGTGAAAGGAGATAAATAGGGACTGGAAGACTAAGCGGGCATTCGAGCTTGCAGCATGCTTCCACTTTCCTGTATCATATCACTATATTACTGAACTACTGTCAAACTTATGGCTTACTCCAACACTCAGATTTGACACACATTCATAATTTTCTACCAGATCAAATACATTGTGCCTGGAATATAGTCAGCCCATTTAAAAAAACATAATAAATAAGTGTTGTCTGAATGAATGAGCTGTATCACTCTTCTTAGGATTACTATTTCAAGCAAGTTCCCTGACAAGGAGCACTTTATCTAGAAGAAATCCTAACAGATATTTGGTCAAACCTTCTGATTTCTCTCTCAAGGCAACTGCATATCACATCTTAGTTCCCTTAAAGTATCATTACCTATAGATTTCTAGTTTTTTCTAACTGGCTACTACTAAAATAAAGCAAGCCCTTTCATAGCACTTGAAGACACAATGAAATTCTCCTTTTGTATATCTCCACGACCATAATAAAAATGTTTATAGTATAACTCGTGCCCACATAACTGCTTTTTGATCTTGTTGATGCTTTACCCTGAAACTGACCTGAATTGAAACATATGCTAAAAAAAAAAAAAAAAAGAAACTTCCTTGTTCTGTGAAACTACTAACCAGTAAATGGTATCCATTTTGAACAACTCACAGAAACAGAATTCATACTGAAAACGACATCTTTTAGATTCTGGTGTAACGATCATTTTGGAACATGAAAATGGATTTTGCCCACTTGAGATACCAGAATCGATTTCTGTCCCTGTTCTTTGCTCTTATAAGTGACTTTTATCTTTGGATGACTTAGAGCTCTATGGAAACTGAACAGCTTCATTTGTCAAGCTGAGAGTTTATTTTACCTCATCAACCTATTTAATACCATATAAATATTTATAAAATTGCATTGATGAGTTCACTGCTGTAGCTTATAATAAAAACCATATGAACAAAGTGATATAAATAAATAAGCAAACAAGCCAGATGATAAACAGTTGGTAGATTAAACAAGTCAAAGCTTCTTTGTTTCACGCCTATCTTCACTGCTAAATTATGAAGTTTGCAGCCCCCTACCTCCACTATCAAGGCTTCTTAGCTGAGATAATGGGGTGCTTAAAGTTCCTAGCATCATTGCACTCGGAACACAAGATGATCTAAGGCATCTGTTCTCACAGCATGACCCATGGACCACTGGAGATCAGGGATACTCTTCCGGGAAAGTGAAAGTCAGTCATGTCCAACTCTTTGCAATCCCATGGACTATAGCCTGCCAGGCTCCTCTGTCCATGGAATTCTCCAGGCCAGAATACTGGGGTAGGTAGCCGTTCCCTTCTCCAGGAGATTTTTCCAACTCACGGACTGAACCCAGGTCTCCCATATTGCAGGCGGATTCTTTACCATCTGAGCCACCAGGGAAGCCCACCCTTTCAGGGGGTCATAAGACAAAAAATTAATTTTATAATATTACTAAGACATCATTTGAGGGGCTTGCCTCACCAAGGTAACATTTCTATTGATAGCACAAAACGATAGTGATTCAAAGTGCTGGAACATAAGTACATAATAAAAGTGGTGCTGTACCAATGGTTATTATAGTCTTTACCAAAATGTGCTTATTGAGGGGAAAAACAGGTTCATTTAAGAACGCCTTTGATGAATCAGTAAAAATTATTAGTTATAGTCTATCTGGGTGGTTAGGTACATGTCTTTTAAATATTCCATAAAATGAAATGGTAAGTAAACATAAATCTCCTGAGTATTACACCTGAAACTTATGTATTAAGTTTATTAAACTTTATACAATATTAAACTTAATATTGTAAACCAAATATAACTCAATAAAAAATAAATCAAATAAAATTAAAAAGAACTATTGCACACTAAACTAAAATAGTCTCTAGGAAGAGAATTTGCACAGTTGATTTGTGAACTAGACTTTTTCCTATAACCTCATTTTTCTTGAAAAAACAAAAAAGAGCAAGGTATGCTTCTTCAGATTTATATATTTGGCAGACACTTTATTGAAAATAAACAAAATGAACCTTTAACTTCAAGGAAAACAACTGACAGTATTGTTACCAATGATAAAGTGCAAGCTTTTTCACTTGAAAATTAGAATTTTAGAAAACTGTATCCAACACTGTGAACTTAACAGTTTGCCAATACTTTAAGAACTTTCTGATACAATTAGCAGTAATATAAATAATTTTTTGATATTGTATAATAGGTGTCAACATTTGGAAGCTCTGCATATCTCGGTGAAATGGCATTTTCCCAAATGATCAATGCATATTAAGTTACAAAATCATGCAAGGGTTAAAGATTCATTCAAAATGCAAAATAAACCGATGGACCTTGAAGTAACAAAGTATAAAATGATCACTGGTATAATTTTAGATTTCACATTGCAACTATCCTTTAAGAAACTACCACTTGTCAAGTTTCAAAGTAATTTCAAAAACAAATGTCCACAATTACTTGACAAGACTTTTAAAATACTTCTTGTTTGTTCCGCTTGACATCTACTCAAAGCCACAGATTGAGTCCTGAAAGAGATATGTTGTTTGGCCATAAAAAGGAATGAAGTACTGACAATTGCTACAATAAGGATGAACCTTGAAAACATTATCCCAAACAAAAGAAGCCAGATCAGAGGCCACACATGGCAAGATTCCATTTATACGAAAGGTTCAGGACAAGCGAATCTATTAGGTTCATGAAATAGATGAGTGACTGCTAAGGAATTGGGTAAAGGAAATTGGGAAGTTGCTGCGAACAAGTATGGGTTTCTTTGGGGGATGGTGAAAATGTTCTAAAATTAGAGAGTGGTAAATGTTGTACAACTTTGTGATTATACTAGAAAATCGCTCGATTCTATATTTCTAAAAGGGAAATTTTATGGTATGTAAATTAAATCTCAACTAAAAATTACATTAAAAAAGAAATTATGAACCTGGTGCATGAGTTTCCTAGGGCTTCTGTAACAACCACAGAACTGTAACTTAAAGCATCAGAAATTTATTCTCACAATTCTAGGGGCCCAAAGTCTGACATCAAGGTGTCAGCAGGGCTGTGGTCCCTCTGGGATTTCTGGGGAGAATTCACCTTTGTCTCTTCTAGTCCTGACGGCTGCTGATGTTCCTTGCTCATATTACTCCAAACTCCGCCTCTCTCTTCATATCACTTTGCCGTATGTGTGTGCGTGACCTTCCTCTTTCCTAATAAGGACACTTGTGAGTTATTATCAATCTACCACACCTGGGTTTATGTATAAATAACTGATGTAATATGGCAGCTGTAGATGTGTGCCATATAGATTTGTCAGTCAGCTGAAGCCCAACTCAAGTTAGCTGACAGCCTCCAACTACAACACCTTCAGGATTTGCCACCCTCTGCCTGGCAACCCCAAGCCAATGACCGTGCATGGCAGGTATGCAAGGGACTGGTCATCTCCCAACATAGGACCCCTCTATCCACAGTCCTTATGCCAGAGCCCTCCATTGAGCTGAGTGAGGGTTAGCCCTTTCCTCCTTAACTTATCTCCCTTTTTTTACCTGCCTGTTCCTATTTCTGTTTATATCTCACAGAGTCACTCCCATCACTTTCACTATCAACCTGGACTTGACCTCTTTTTCCCAGAGGATTCAAACTCAGTCAGTTGATCCTGAGAGTGGTCCAAAACAATGGATAGCAAAAGGGACTTTCAGGTTTAGGTTACTCACTGCCCAGCTGCAAATGAGGACCCCGTGCCCCAGTGGCATGGATAGTTCCCAGCAAAAAATGGCGCTATTGGTTAAACTTTCACCAGTGGTGACCCAAGAGCGTGTCCTGATGCAGGAGACTTCTCTGGCCACTGCATTAATTCAGGCATTTGCGGGTGAACTATACACACAAGGACAACGGAACTGGCTGGTTAATATTGTAGGGTATAAAGGGGCAATGAGAAACTGAAGCCACTTATTTTAAAACTAAGCATGTGGAGACAAAAAACAGTTTCCAAAGAGATATATCTCCCACAATCAGAGAACAGATAGCTGTGGAGCCAATTTAGGATAGCCAGTCTTCAAAGACTATTGTATACTCAGCCAAGGTAAGTCTGTTTTACTAAGATCAGGGCTCTGGTTAGAAAATACAGGACTTTAAAATATGGGATAAGAATGAAGTCTCCCATAAGACTTTGGCTCTGTAGACCAAGCCCTCACAGACTACCTATCCCTCCCTATGAAGACAGCATTTCCTCCATGAGGCTCCCTTCTGAGTGAGCACCTCCCCTATGAGAAAGACACTATGGAGATGTCTCCCTTTGCGTGTCAACCAGCATCCCATCTCACAAACTGTTTCCACCTCCTCAGCTGTCTGATCAATAACTAGGGTGAAATCCCTGGAAACATGTTGGAAATAATAAGGGAAGAAGAGATTACACCCTAAAGGACCGGCAAGGATTAGCTAAGACATACAGGTAGAAGACAAAGGACTGGATTTTTGAGTGTGCTTGATCAATTCCCATAAAAGCAAGAGTTTACTGGCTTAAGAGACACTGTCTCAGAACACAAGATTTAGCACCCTGGCAAGGACCCAAAAAGATGATAGAAACTCACTGGTAGGGTGACTTTAAACACCTGGAGAAAGCAATGAGCTATGCTAAGTAAGTTTAAATGCATGAGTTGCCCTGAAAAGCAGTGGCAAAAGTCATTTAAAGCCTCAGGGAATTGAACATGCTAGAATGCATATATATGTGGGGCCAGAAGACAACCAGAGAGTAATATTCCACAGGAGAACCGGGAGGACGCACTGTTCACAAAGGCCATCAGAAATGCAGTAGGGAGCACTTAGAACTCATTTACTCACTTCATCTTCACAAAGACCTGCAAAGGTGTGCTATTACCCCACTTAATATGAGAAATATGAACCTGAGAAAGATTTAATTACTTGCCCCTAGCTATGTAGATATTCCTAACTGAGCCAGGATTTTAAGTAAACCTTCTGACCCTCCACAGGAGCCCCCTGACCTATTTCTGCTCTCTGAGTGCTGGGGCGCTTACAGAGGTAACAGTGCTCCCTGACTTACAGTCAAGTTCTTGCCTTTGGATTCTGACCTTTCCTAGATTCCTCTGACCCTCTGTTTCTCTTTAGTATTGTGACTTAGCTTCGTCTGTCTTGAATCTGAGCCCCATGTCTGTGATTTTGTTAGATATCTCTTGGTGGGGTGCATAAAGGTAGAGTTTTTAATGTATGTAAAAAAAATTGATTTAGTTTGGACTTGCATAATAATGTAGAAATTAAGCCATATGACCTAAGAAAAAGAAATACAACAAAAGGAAATGCAGTTGGGAGAGGAAATGCACCAGTGTCACTAGGAAGCTCAGTGTGGTCCATCTCTGCAGATTAGGGCTGACCATAGGAGAGCCAGTCAGAGAGGCTCAGAGATAGCAGTGGCGATAATGGGTCCCTGAAATGGTAAAGACCAGGCACATAACTGCCCAGCAAGAGCAGAAGATTGAAAAGATAGGCCTGAGATCAAGCTTATGCAAGACAAGAAAGCATATGTGAGCTGCACGGGGAAGTAGTTCAGACTCCGATTTGCCTTCCTTGGTTGCATCAATGTTCCTCCTTTAGCTTACACCTCATGGTGATATGGAGGGTCCCACAGGAACAGCTGAATCAAGAGGAGAAAACCTGACCTAGGTTCACAGATGGATTGGCTCTGAATATTGGTGAAAGCTGAACATAAATGGAAGCTGCATTACATCCCATCCAGGGGTGACTTTGCAAGACAGTGGTGAGAAAAAAAATACAATGACAAGAGCCTCACTTGGCACACCTGATCACTCACTTGTGTGGAAGGAGAAATGGTCCAAGGTGAGAATACATACAAAATCATAAGCAGTAAAGAATGGCCTGATAGGGACTTCCCTGGTAGTCCAATAGCTAAGACTCCAAGCTCCCAGTGCAGGGGGCTTAGGTTCCATCCCTAGTCAGGGAAATAGATCTCACATGCCAAAAATAAGCGTTTGCATGTCACAGTGAAAGTCTGGCACAGCCAAATAAATAATTAAAACAAACAAACAAAAAAAGAAAGGCCTGATAAGGCTGGTCAAGGGGTTGAGAGGAAAATTCTGAGTGACTGGAGGAAAGAGTCCTGGAGAAGAGGCAAGTGGATGGACAGATGGTGATGGGTACAAAGTGTAAAAACTTTTATGTCAAATGTTAACGTCCACCAGAAAGCATGGAGGTAATAAACAACAGTGCAGATAGAATGGTGACATTAGATAGCTTTCATCATTAATCACTTGAGAACAGTAAGATGGACATACAAATAGAGTACCCACCACGTCAGGCATAGAGGCTGCACACGGTCCCAAGAGCAAGAACTTTTACTTACCAAGGCCAATCGAGGTACTGCTATCTCTGAACGTCTAAACTGCCAACAATAGAGACCAATGTTGAACCCATGATTGGGCACTATTTCTTAATGAAACCAACTATTAACAACCACTTGGTGGCCAGTTGACTACTCTGGACCCCCTGTGTCCTTGAAAAGCCAGTGATTCGTTCTCTCAAGAACAGATACTTGTTTCAAGTAAAGGCAATGTCTTTTCTGCCTCCACTTTTCCTGCCAACATCCCTGATCTGAGGGCTTAGAGGGACTAATCTGCAACCATAAAACCACACACAACATA
This sequence comes from Budorcas taxicolor, assembly GCF_023091745.1. Classification (NCBI taxonomy): domain Eukaryota; kingdom Metazoa; phylum Chordata; class Mammalia; order Artiodactyla; family Bovidae; genus Budorcas; species Budorcas taxicolor. The sequence goes on along the minus strand of NC_068911.1, from coordinate 139,065,608 downwards.
GCATCCAACCTACCTCACAGCAAAGGAAGTACAGTAATGAGCTCATGACCATGGGAATCACTGGTCATAATACACACAGTACCACCAAACAGCAATGAGTCTGAAACAGCAGTGACATGGCTTATTAAGGTGTAAGCTTAAAGGCAATAGTCCATAACAAATCTTGATGAAGGTGTCCTCAAAAATGTGCATGAAGAGGAGGATTTGCACAGCTCAAGGTAAGGACTATGGTAACCAAGAAGATACAGCTCCTGGCTCTAAGAGGAATTCACTGGTCAGCAACCAGGAGTGCAGTTAACTTATCATCTCTAGCTGCAGAATCTTCAGGATCCACTAAGTATTTGAGCTGAGCCCATGAGTCTCTCAGACAACCCTCAGCCTACCACCGAGCCATTGCTACCCAATGTGGAACTCTTCTATGGGTCACTGGAGCTCCCTTCTGGCTGGCCAAGACTTTATCAGACTGTACAAGTCTGTGTCTCTCCCCACCCAACCCTCTTTCTTTCCCCCTTCTCCTTTCATAGCTATCAGACATGTACTACATCTGAAGAACTTTTCTGCCTACTCTTGCTCCCTCCCTCTTTATATTTCACAGGCATTTTTATTTGACAGGAATGTTTCACAATAAGTCTCTAGTTTCATTTCGAACTCTATTTATGTTTTTTCTTGGAATATATGCAATAATTAAATTTTTCTCAATTAAATAAAGATAACTTACATTTCCTACCTCACTATTACCCTGCCAATGGGCCTCTACTTAACACCATGCAGTGTAAGCACTTGTTAATGACTTCAATATGTACCTATAAAAAGTCCAGTGAGTAAAGTCAGTTGTGTCTGACTTTTTATGACCCCATGGACTATACAGTCCATGGAATTCTCCAGGCCAGAATACTGGAGTGGGTAGCCTTTCGCTTCTCCAGGGGAATCTTCCCAACCCAGGGATCGAACCCACGTCTCCCACATTGCAGGCAGATTCTTTACCAGCTGAGCCACAAGGGAAGCCCAAGAATACTGGTGTGGGTAGCCTATCCCTTCTCCAGTGGATCTTCTCAATCCAGGAACTAAACCGGGGTCTCCTGCATTGCAGGCAGACTCTTTACCAACTGAGCTATCAGTTCAGTTCAGTTCAGTCGCTCAGTCGTGTCTGACTCTGCGACCCCATGAACCGCAGCACGCCAGGCCTCCCTGTCCATCACCAACTCCCGGAGTTCACTCAGACTCACGTCCATCGAGTCAGTGATGCCATCCAGCCATCTCATCCTCTGTCATCCCCTTCTTCTCCTGCCCTCAATCCCTCCCAGCATCAAAGTCTTTTCCAATGAGTCAACTCTTTGCATGAGGTGGCCAAAGTACTGGAGTGTCAGCTTTAGCATCATTCCTTCCAAAGAAATCCCAGAGCTGATCTCCTTCAGAATGGACTGGTTGGATCTCCTTGCAGTCCAAGGGGCTCTCAAGAGTCTTCTCCAACACCACAGTTCAAAAGCATCAATTCTTCAGTGCTCAGCCTTCTTCACAGTCCAACTCTCACATCCATATATGACCACTGGAAAAACCATAGCCTTGACTAGACAGACCTTTGTTGGCAAAGCAATGTCTCTGCTTTTGAATATGCTATCTAGGTTGGTCATAACTTTCCTTCCAAGGAGTAAGCGTCTTTTAATTTCATGGCTGCAATCACCATCTGTAGTGATTTTGGAGCCCCCAAAAATAAAGTCTGACACTGTTTCCACTGTTTCCCCATCTATTTCCCATGAAGTGATGGGACTGGATGCCATGATCTTCGTTTTCTGAATGTTGAGCTTTAAGCCAACTTTTTCACTCTCCTCTTTTACTTTCATTTTCATCAGGGAAGCCCAAAAGTCCAGAGTTATTTATTTTTCAACAATTATTTATTGAATGCCTACTCTGTGTTAGATACAGGCATTGAAAATACAGTATTAAAGAAACCAGAAAAAAATCCTTCTCTTCATGGAACTTACATTCTATGGGGTTAGAGAGACAGTATAATAGACAGACTGCCAGAAATAAGCCTATCTGTACTACATTGCTCTCTTATCCTCAATAGAATTACCTTTCACCATATGATAGCACAAAAATTAGCCTCAGCTTTTTATTATGGAACAATTTAAGAAAAAGCCATATGTTAAATCTCTGCTGCACTTTTTGGTAGAGCAACTAATTATAAAACCAGTTTGTCTACATTAGGAAAAGCACTTATTAAAAATGCACATAGGCTGTGTTCCAACAGTTTTATTTCTAGGAATTTATCTCAAGAAAATAATCATGAATATTCAAAAGCTTTATCCACAGGAACAGTAGTTGCAGAGTTTTTACATACTTGCAAAAAATAAACTGAAAACCATCTAATATATCTAGAATTATTTAAATAAACATGTGACCATGCATGCAAGGGAGTACAGCAAGACCATTAAAAAGAATGTTGTTCATGGACTTCCCTGGTGTTCTAGTGGTTAAGGCTCCACGCTTCTAATGAAAGGGCACGGGTTCAGTCTCCATCAGGGGACTAAGATCCTGCATGCTGCCCAGCGAGGCCTAAAAAAAAAAAAAGTACCTTATTCAAAAATGTGGCAAGAAAAGATGATTACAATGTATTTAGTGGTGAGAAAACTAGTCACAGAACAATCCTCCATACACTATTTACAGGATCATCTCATTAAAATGTATCTGGAAAAATATACACCAAAATACCAAAACTGTTATTTCTGGATGATTTTAACTTTGTCCATAGCTTCAGGTTTTTCTATAACAAACAAGGAAATTTATTTTTCTCTTATCTTAAATTTCTAAAAGTTTTGCTTTCACTTTTGTTTTTTGTAAAGAAAATCACTCAACATCTCTGACTTGAACATCAATAAGTAAATGTGACAAATGACTTCTAGATAGTTGATATCCTAGAGATAAATATTTTGATAGCCACAGCTCTTTCCCTCATAGCATTTTAGCTGTAAGAGGTGAAAGTGTCCTGTGGCGCCAAATAACTAGCCTAAAGAAAAACTACTACCCAAACACCAGTGTCCCCAGAAGCTTCTGGTCAGAATGCAGAACAGGCACTTAGCTGCTGAGGAATACAATGCTCCTTTCAACATTCATTGATTATTGATTATAATAGATCTAACCTATGTTACAATCTTCTCCCATATGAGGTTTGCCCTCTCTCCTACCACTCCTAGTTAAGAAAAAACACACACACATGCACGCACACACACAAACTCATAGGATCCTTCAATGGCAAGTTATTAGAGAGGACTTTGTAACAAAATTCAAGGAAGGAAAAGAACCTCTTATTCATAACAAGTCAAAAACTGCTTGGAAAGTGACAAGAGATTAACTCTTCCAGAATCCCAATGCTATGTGTTTGAATTTTAATATATAATTTATATATTGTTATAAATGTATAATTATTTTTTTCAAACAAATTGTAAAGAAAAAAAAAGGGATGCTGCCACTTCAAGTGTATATCCCTCAGTGAATTCACCCTCTTCATCCTCAGGATCTTCTACTTAAATTTCAAAATTTGAAAAAAAAAGATTCATACACCACACCAAAGTTTTGAAAATTAAAAGGTAACTGGGAGAAATAAACAAGAGCTAGATTTCAAAGTATATGGGCTGAGTCCTGCAGAGGAGGCACGGGATGGCCAAGTGAGGGAGAAACATGCCACCCACCTGGGTTGAGAAGACTCCCACCAAACAAACAACTTAACCTTAAACCTAAAACAACTAGGAAAAAAAAAAGAACAAATAAAACCCAAAGTTAGTAGAAGGAAAGAAATCATAAATATTGGAGGAGAAAGAAACAGAGCCTAAAACAACATACTATATGATATCATATATGTGGAATCTAAAAAATACTACAAATATATGTATCAAAAGAGAAACAGACTCAGATTTTTTTTCAAAAAAAGCTTATGATTACCAAAGTGGAGAGGAAAATGGGGAGGAATAAATTAGGTGTATGGGATTAACAAATACAAATTTCTATATAACAAAACAGATAGGCTGCAGGGATATACCATGTAGCACAAGGAATTATTCTCATTAACAACCTATAATGAAATATAATCTGCAAAACTACTGAATCAATATGCTATACGTTAACATAATATTTTAATTTTAATTTCATGGCTGCAATCACCATCTGCAGTGATTTTGGAGCCCAGAAAAATAAAGTCAGCCACTGTTTGCACTTTCCCCATCTATTTGCCATGAAATTAAAAGACACTTACTCCCTGGAAGGAAAGTTATGACCAACCTAGACAGCATATTAAAAAGCAGAGACATCACTTTGCCAACAAAGGTCCGTCTAGTCAAGGCTATGGTTTTTCCAGTGGTCATGTATGGATGTGAGAGTTGGACTATAAAGAAAGCTGAGCACCGAAAAATTGATGCTTTTGAACTGTGGTGTTGGAGAAGACTCTTGAGAGTCCCCTGGACTACAAGAGATCCAACCAATCCATCCTAAAGGAGATCAGTCCTAAGTGTTCACTGGAAGGACTGATGTTGAAGCTGAAACTCCAATACTTTGGCCACCTGCTGCAAAGAGCTGACTCATTTGAAAAGACCCTGATGCTGGGAAAGATTGAGGGAAGGAGGAGAAGGGGACAAGAGAGGATAAGATGGATGGATGGCATCACCGTCTCCATGGACATGGGTTTGGGTGGACTCTGGGAGTTGGTGATGGACAGGGAGGCCTGGCATGCCGCGGTTCATGGGGTCACAAAGAGTTGGACACCACTGAGCGACTGAACTGAACTGAACTAACATAATATTGTAAATCATCTTATACCTCAATTAGAATATTTTCAAATAAACATCTGATGAAAATATAAACTTTTCCTTAGGAAGTCATTTTTGTGCTGTGATAAGATGGGTAACTAAGTGAATCTATATAAATAACACTTCATCCTGGGGCATCAACCAACACAGGAGAGACTATTCATAATAATGCAAATATAGAAAACAATCATTCCAATATAATCATGAGAAATGCTTTGCAATGGGCCCCAATGTAGAAAGTTGGCGAATTCTTTAATGCCAAAGAGCACTATCTTGATCTAACACAGGGTTTTTTAATGATCTTTCGAAAGCCTAAGAATTATGTTGCAATTCCACTGACTTACCACTACAGAAATTGTCTTTCATTCATATCAGTAACGAAAGTGATCAACTAGAGACCTGTTTAATTGATGTCTGGATCCTGGGCACCCACCATAGGGCTAGGCACATCAGTTCAGTTCAGTTCAGTCGCTCAGTCGTGTCTGACTCCTTGCGACCCCATGAATCACAGTACGCCAGGCCTCCCTGTCCATCAACAACTCCCGGAGTTCGCTCAAACTCACATCCATCGAGTCGGTGATGCCATCTAGCCATCTCATCCTCTGTCGTCCCCTTTTCCTCCTGTCCCCAATCCCTCCCAGCATCAGAGTCTTTTCCAATGAGTCAGCTCTTCACATGAGGTGGCCAAAGTACTGGAGTTTCAGCTTTAGCATCATTCCTTCCAAAGAACACCGACGGTTGATCTCCTTTAGAATGGACTGGTTGGATCTTCTTGCAGTCCAAGGGACTCTCAAGAGTCTTCTCCAACACCATAGTTCAAAAGCATCAATTCTTCGGCGCTCAGCTTTCTTCACAGTCCAACTCTCACATCCATACATGACTACTGGAAAAACCATAGCCTTGACTAGACGGACCTTTGTTGGCAAAGTAATGTCTCTGCTTTTGAATATGCTATCTAGGTTGGTCATAACTTTTCTTCCAAGGAGCAAGCGTCTTTTAATTTCATGGCTGCAGTCACCATCTGCAGTGATTTTGGAGCCCAAAAAAATAAAGTCTGATACTATTTCCACTGTCGATAATTTACTTTATATGAGAGCCCCCATTTCAGATTATTAAACGCTTTTACTATAAAATAAAAACAAAAATTAGATATTTTCAATCATCACATTTATTCATATTGACATCACATGACTTTTGTTCTAATACACTGAGAAGTCCACAGATTTTCTGCCCCACCCCACCACCCACAGAAAAAGCATTATAAAGAAACACTGCACAAACTCAAACTAAGGGACATTCCACAAAGAAATTTGTACACTTCAAAATGTCAAGTTATAAAATACAAAGAAAGGCTGAGGAACTGTTCCATATTGAAGGAAACTAGAATCATGACAATGTGTGATCCTGAATTAAATCCTGGACCTATAGAGGATGCGTTGGAGCAGTCTGTAAAATCCAAGTGAGACCGGTCGAGTAGAGGGTAATAATCATATCAATGTTAGTTTCCTGATTTTGATGAGGTACACTGTGGTTATGTAGGAGAGTAATTTTTTTCTTTTTTGGCTGCACCAAGCAACATGCAGAATCTTAGTTCCCTGACTAGGGAATCAAACCCAGACCCCCTCTAGTGGAAGGATGAAGTCTTCACCATCGGACCGGCAGGGAAGTCCCTGTAGGACAGTCATTTTAAACAAGAACTTTCACTATGACTGGTACCATTATCAACACTTCCTGGCTTTATCGTACATGTAAGATTAGGAAAATGGGCAACTTGGATATGAGTCTCAGTTTAGTTACTTGCAAGGAATTCATAATGAAAGTAATGTGTTGACACTGAAAATGAGAATTCACAAAGCACAATGAAAAGAATGCCAAGAAGGGCAGTAAAGAAAATAAGAGTCAAAAACAGAGGAAGTATAAAGCATTCAAGTATGGAATAAGAGCACTCACAAAGGCAGATATCCAGTTGATTGTGGATCTAGGGTAGTAATCAAGGGTAACAGGTATATGACACATAAACATCTAACCTCACACCTAATAGCTTTTATCATATTTGTCATCAGAAGATCAGTGTTCTGTTACCATTTTTATCAAAAATTAATTATAAATACTACTCAGCAATTTAAAAAAGAACAAATACTGTTACATGCTATATGAATAACCCTCAAAAACATTACAGGAAATGAAAAAAAGTCAGACACAAAACACAACACATTATATGGTGCCCTTTATATGAAAAGTCCAGAAAAAGCTAAACTATAAAGACAGACAATATATTAGGGGCGGCCTGAAATTGGGGATGAGGAAGGGAATGGGGATTATTTGTAACCCTCATTTGATTATAGAAAACAACTCATCTTTAAAATCGCCAAACTGAAGCTCAGTGCCTTAATTTTCTCATTGGCTATTTAGTCACAATTACAGTTCCTAGCTCAAAAGGGCCCTTTGAAGATCAAAGGAGACAACACAGGTCAAAAGTCTAAAACAATGTCTGGTACATAGGGGCTCAACATGTACATACACATGTCCAGCTTAAAAATGCATGTAAAAAAAATGCATGTAATAAATGGTAAACATAGAGAAAAGTACAAGCTCATACTTTAAAGATTCAGCATTAAGTATAGTTCACCCTAATCAAGGTAAATAATTTAAAAGACTTCAGGAGAACTTTTAAAATATGTACAATCAAGTACAAGAACACATGAAAATTATTAAATATACTGTTATTTCCCTAATATTTGCGGTCTCAGTGAAGTATAAGGAAATGTTGAGACTCTTCCTCAGCCTTTCACCTTCTTGACATTTTGATGGGTAATTTCCTATTTTTTTAATTACATGATTTTTCACAGTTTTCCACATTTTTTCTATACATAAAAGTCCTTTATTGAAAATTAGCTTCAACTAACATTTTTACTTTATTAACATTTTTATATAAGGAGAAGTCTCTTATTTAAGAGACATATATAAGAGAGACTTCTCCTTATATAATCCAATATAATCCTGAACCAAAACTCTAGAAGCCAATACTGGTGAGAAAGGCACTGACAGATACGTACGCTCTTCCACGTTTTCTCATTCTTTAAAACAGCGCTATGGTATTGGAGGCACCAAGTTCTCTTCCAGTAGGTGCCAAATAATGATACAGGTACTGCCTCCTGAACTCAATCTGTTCACGGACTCTTTCCATACAGGTATACAAAGTGAAAAACTGCTAACTCACCACTCCACCAGACAAAGGAAAAGTTGTTTAATTTTAATCCTTTGAAACAGCTACTTCATCAAAGATAGCCTACGTATCTTTGGTTAAATTATTTTCTCACCGGCATCAACATTTATACTCCCCTATATTATCTGTATGACGATTTATAAAATGAACTTCTGTTTTCCTTATTCTATCATTTCTTAAGTATTCCCAGATAAAGTTCCTAACGTGAAGAGAAAATAGAGGCAAATTTCAATATTTGAAAAATTTTATCGTGTTAACTTTGAAAACAAATTTACTCTTTAAATTGCATTATAAAAAATACATTACTCTTCACATTCATTTTACATGGAAATATATAATCATTTGAGTATTTAAATATAGTTTCTCTTTAGCAAAATCATGTCAGTCAGAGCCTGAGTTACACAAAAATTTAAACACACAAGTCCAAAACACACTTTACACACTGTCTACATACTACAAAATTTGGAATAATTATAATAAACATTTATGCAAGATACTGAGCAAGGCAAGATTAATAAAACACTGACTATGGCAATCACTTGATTTTTTACTATTAAAAGAATTTAATGCATACTTGAATACACACACAGAAAAATCCAATTTTTATCTAATATATAAATTAAGCCCAAACAAATTTTGACAAAGGGACACACTTGTGTCCTACCAAACTCTGAAAGTTATTCACTACTTAGTTTAAATTATAACATTTACAATTTCAAGATTTCAAGCCTGTCTAAAATAACAATGACTACAGGAACTTAGTAAACATTTCAAAATGCTTTTTAAAATCATCAGGACTATTTTATACTTTAAACTTTAGATATAAACCTTTTCTTAGGGAAAAAAAAAAGTACTTAGAAGAGTTTCCAATGTGAAAATGGTAGTAAATTTTCTTCAAGTTTTTGGTCAGTTGAATTATAAGAACTTTCCCCTCTGCATGATGTAATCACAGACGATATGATACATCACAATTACATGGTACATTTTTTTCCATATGATCTCTTGCTTTTAAACTGACACTAAAAGCTTGCAGAATGTCTATTAACAGTACTCAAGAGAATTACATGTCTACTTCATAGGGAAAAAAGACACCAATAACCACAAGTAGAATATTTTTATGAATTAATTGCTTATTTACTTCCTAATCAGTAGGACAGTTTTCTTTCTAAATTAAAATTGGAGGATTATTCCAAATTAGCAGCTGACAGTGATATTTTAAGAAAATAAAATATTTGAATATAGGGTAAGTTGAAGTTGCTCTGCAACTAAAAATAAAAACATCTGTCCATCTTAAAACCAAATTACTGCTTTAAAGTTAGAAGTAAAGAAATTATTTGGAAAACTCACCAGTGGCCACAGAACTGGAAAAGGTCAGTTTTCATTCCAATCCCTAAGAAAGGCAATGCCAGAATGTACAACTACTGCACAATTGCACTCATCTCACATGTTAGCAAAGTAATGCTCAAAATTCTCCAAGCCACACTTCAACAGCACATGAACTGTGAACTTCCAGATGTTCAAGCTGGATTTAGAAAAGACAGAGGAACCAGAAATCAAATTGCCAACATCCGTTGATAGAATAAGCAAGAGAGTTCCAGAAAAACATCTACTTTGACTACACCAAAGCCTTTGTATGGATCACAACAACTGTGGAAAATTCTCAAAGAGATGGGAATACCAGACCACCTGACCTGCCTCCTGAGAAATCTGTATGCAGGTCAAGAAGCAGCAGTTAGAACTGGACACGGAACAACAGACTGGTTCCAAATCAGGAAAAGAATATGTTAAGGCTGTATATTGTCACCCTGCTTATTTAACTAATATGCAGAGTACATCATGAGAAATGGCAGGCTGGATGAAGCACAAGCTGGAATCAAGAGTGCTGGGAGAAATAACCTCAGATATGCAGATGACACCACCCTTCTGGCAGAAAGCAAAGAACTAAAGAGCCTCTTGATGAAAGTGAAAGAGGAGAGTGAAAAAGTTGGCTTAAAGCTCAACATTCAGAAAACTAAGATCATGGCATCTTGTCCCATCACTTCATGGCAAATAGATAGGAAAACAATGGAAACAGTGAGAGACTATTTTAGGGGGCTCCAAAATCACTGCAGATGGTGACTGCAGCCATGAAATTAAAAGATGGTTGCTCCTTGGAAGAAAAGCTATGACCAACCTAGACAGCATATTAAAAAGCAGAGACATTACTCTGTCGACAAAGGTCCGTCTAGTCAAAGGTATTGTTTTTCCAACAGTCATGCATGGATGTGAGAACTGGACTATAAAGATGAGCGCTGAAGAATTGATGCTTTTGAACTGTGGTGTTGGAGAAGACTCTTGAGAGTCCCTTGGACTGAAAGGAGATCCAACCAGTCCATCCTAAAAGAAATCAGTCATGAATAGTCATTGGAAGGACTGATGCTGAAGCTGAAACTGGAATACTCTGGCCACCTAATGTGAAGAACTGACTTAATGGAAAAGATCCTGATGCTGGGAAAGATTGAAGGCGGGAGGTGAAGGGGAGGACAGAGGATGACATTGTTGGATGGCATCATCAACTCGATGGACATGAGCTTGAGTAAGCTCCGGATATTGGTGATGGACAGGAAAGCCTGGCGTGCTGGGGTCACAAAGAGTCAGATACAACTGAGCAACTGAACAGAACTAAAAGATACAACGTAACACCATAACATACCCACAGGCTAAATAATGGCACCTGAAATAAAGCTACATTTAGAAACCAACTGTTACACTGTACCTAATTCTGAAGTAACACATTTTTATTTCTGAAAACATGGTACACTGATCGTTTCAATTAAATATGGTTTATACAATATAGAAGCTGAAATTCATGTTTCCCTTTTGGTATCAATGACAGAAAAGGATCCAGTTTCCTTGACTTAGCAGAATAACCAAATGAACCTGTACCAGCACAACCAGTGTCCCTGAATAAAAGATCTGAAGATCTTTTGAGTACGTCAGACCTAAACTGCATATCTTGACATCTTTCATTTGAACTATTAAAATCAGTTAGCAAGTTGAAAGAAGGCCAAACCAATGTACAAATACAGCTTTTCACTAGCGAAATGGGGCTCCACTTAGGTTATCAGTTTCATTGGTGGTGGTGGTTTAGTTGCTAAGCTGTGTTCAACTCTTGTGACCCCATGGACTGCAGCCCGCCAGGCTTCTCTGTCCATGGAATTCTCCAGGAAAGAATACTGGAGTGGATTGCCATTTCCTTCTCCAGGGACTCTTCCCCACCCAGGGATCGAGCCTGGGTCTCCTGCATTGCAGGCGGATTCTTTACCGCTTGAGCCACCAGGGAAGCTGGTAGAAAAGCATAATCACACTGGCAAGATCATTTTCCCCTTAAGATCTAGTAATGCTAAAGAAAAACCTACAGATATTGTATATATACAATATGCATGTGTCTCAGTGAAGAAAGTTGAAGGCCTGCAGATACAGTTTAAGTGAAACAGGAGTCTGTTATGTATTTAAATTACCAAGCAGTTTTTTAAAAACTGGATTAAAAATGAAATCTCATTCTCTGTAATGCTTTTGAAAGAAAGATAAATTGTATTTTGTGTGTGATTATTTAGGTTAATCCCACTCAGAAGCTGAGATAATCTATTAGAACTTCTTCTTTTTAACTACCCAGTTAGAATATGACATTGACAACACTACTTTGAAACACACAGAAAATAACTACATAACTACCTTGGAACTTCATCTGTTCCAATTTTTAAAAAGTAAATAATAAGAGAGCATTTTATGTTTGCCACATTCATTCTTGCAATATTTTAAGCTGCTGACATGAGACACAATCATAAAAAATAAATGGGGCATGACTGAAGGTAGAAAATGGTATATATATTGTGCTAAATTATGTAATATAAATTAAGATGAAGCTCTTCCACAACAAAGGGACAAAGGGCATTTAAAAAAAAAAAAAAAGACCCTAACACTAATTTTAAACGAATATTAAAAGCCCTGAAAAATAAGGCTATAGCAAAATAGTTGAAGGTTCATTTTTTCCACCAAAGTTAAGAAAGCTATGTAAACTAGGTAGTACACTAGGTACCAAATGTACCTTCAACTGAAGCACTGAATCTTCAACCAGCCCTTAACAGAAACACCTCTAGTTCACTTCATGACCTCATCATTTGTTATTAGAGGATCGAGTCTTCACTCTGTCCGAATACGGTACACCAGAAAACAAACTTCTCAAATCATATGTCCTAATAGGTTTACACGGCTTTCTCTGTTGTTTTCTAGGGTGTTTTTTATTGCCATTCTTCTTACTTCGTGCAACGCTGGAAGACGTCTGCACACGTTGCTTAGAAGAGCCTGCTATAGCTCGTGACTGCTCTTCAGCTCCTGCTGACAGAACTGAGGAGTTTGAAAGCATATTAGCTGGTTTCTTTGCCCTCTTTAACCTACTAACATTAGGTTTTTTCTTCTTAATATGGGTCCTAACAAAAGTGCTCCTGGGCTGATATTTGTGACGCAAAAAAACTGAGTATTTTGGAATATACTTTTTAATTATATCACTTAGTTTGCTCTGAATCCAAATCGACCGTTTTTCTGAAGCAATTCTGATATTTTGCTGGGGAATAACTGATCTACAACCTTTTTTGGGAGAATCTGGCTTATTATTTGTTGATACCTTCTTTCTCTGATTTTTGCTTTTACTTTTCAAAAACTTTTTTCTAAATGATTTTGATGAAGTTTTGGCAACATCACGACTTGAAAAAGTTGACTGGAAATTACTTTCCTTTGAAATTTCACTAGAACTAAAAATCTTTGATTTTTCTGGAAACACAGAAGATTCACTGGCCTCCTGCCGTGACTTTAGTTCATGTCCTACTGACACTGTCATAAAAGGTACTGAAGCAGAGCTTTGTACATAAGGATCATTATCTTCTGCATTAGAATTTAAGGGGCTAACATGCATTTCAACACAATTATTCCTGTCAGACCCTGGTACTTCTATGTTCAGAGGAGGATCAATTACAATTTTCTTATTCAATGGGTCATAACAATTAAAGGAACTCTGGTTAAATTTGTACTGTATGTTAATATCCCAATTATTTCTACTACAGTGCCTCCTTTTAGAGAAGCTGTTGGATTCACCTTTCTTCAACTTAATATTTGAAGAAAGAATATAAATTAAGGTATTTCCTTGCAAAGGCTTCAAAACACTAATATATGATTCAGGAAATTCATTTTTTTTAACTTTCTCTCTTGTTTTCCTGTTGTTTTGTAAAAGTAAACACTTCCTTACTGGAGAGTCTTTCTCTTGTCCACTAATTCTTCTTTTTGTCCCTGGCTGACTTGTGAGACTGGTTTGAGTTCTATGGCTAACTTTTACAGCCTGGCCTTGAGAGGCAACTTGCCACGTTTGGTCATGATTCCTTCCTGTTGAAGGATAATGGTTAGGTTTGTCTAAAGCCACTGAAAAGTCATCAATATCTGAAATACCACCCGCATTATCATCACAATCTGACAGAACTTGAATTGATGTAGTATTCTGATTGAGGTCAGTCCAGGTCATCTTTTTTTCTTCATTCAAAATTTTTTTTTTCATTTTTCTCATCTCACAGTCACTAACAAAGTAACAGTAGAAATGATCTTTCTTGAATTCCTTCACAAGAGCACTCATTTGCACATCATCTTCTTTCATTATCTGAGACTGCGCTTTCCCCACAAATGAAGGAGGGACAGGAGGCAAGTCTTCAGGAAGTAGTTCATGAAGATCATCTTCTATGACCTCCTTTGCTTTTGCCAAGTTTCTTATAGAATCAATCATGGGAACAGAGTCTGAATGGGAATTATTATCGTTTATTTTTCTCTGGTCAAAAGACATCTTCGTAAATAGGTTGATCTTATTAACAGCTTCTTGAGGCCAGTCATTGACAGACTGGAGAGAAGGATCACGTTGAAAATTCATCCCAGAACCACAAGGTTCATAGCTCATACTTTCTAGATCAGTATGTTTTAACTTCAAAAGGTTTTCTTGATCAGGCATTTGATGGATCACCAATCCAGGAGATGCATTACAATCCGTTGCAGAAACACCAGATTCACAGTTCTTATCTTTTAGGCCAATATTTTCTACATCTTTCCAAAGGCTGACTCCTTTGTCAACCTTCTGCTGTTGCTGAGTTACTGGCTGAGAAGTCTCCTCTTGTTCAAAGTTTCTTTTAGGACCACTATATTGACAGCTCTTATCTTTGCGGTCACTATATTTTGCCTTTTTTTTTTCAGATTTTTGCGACTGGTAAGTCATGGACTGATGAGAGGAATCAATTTGAAAACTCAGTTCAGAAACATAAGGCTCACAGCTTGTCTCTTCCAGAATAATATAGTCTTGCTTCTGCTTTACTACTTTGAAGACCTTTCTGGAATGGTTTGTCACTGATTGAGGAGAGGCTTCACAAACATATCTTAGGTCAGAATCACAAGAGTCACAGTTCTCATCTAGGTCAAAACTTTCCGCATTTATACAGCTGATTTCTTTGACAGTCCTTTGAGGTGAATCAATCACTGGCTGAAAAGGGACATCAGAATCTGAAATCACTTCACAGTCATTATCACTTGCTGTCAGGTCCACAAACAGCATCTTATCTGTTTCTCTGTCTGACTCTTCATTTATCACTATTTGAAGAGGAACATCAGAATCACACATTATTTCAGAATCCCTAGGTTCACTAACCTCTTGCATGCCAAGGTACTTTTCCATCTGAAGGTTTATTTCTTTGCAAACCACCTGAGGTTGGGCAACTCCTAACTGAAGATGAACACCAGAATCACATTTTATTTCAGAAACACTAAGTTCACAGTTCTTATTTTCTAGGTTATTCTGATCCTCCTCTTGCAAGTTTATTTCTTTGACAGCCACAGCAGAATGACCAGCTACAAAGTCAACATCAGAATCATAACTTACTTCAAAATCACCTAGTTTGTATCTCTTATCTTCCAGGTAAATATGGCCTTCCTCCCAAAGACCTATTTTTTTAACAGCTTTTCTTTGAAGCTGGCCAGTCACTGACTGAAGAGGATATTCAGAAACAAAATTTATCTTAGGACCACAAGGATCATTGCTTTTATCTTCCAAATTGGCTTGTTGCTCTTCCAAATCGTGGTGTGGCTCAACCACTGATTGGAGAGGGGTATTTGAAGCAAAAATGATTTCAGAATCATTAGGTCCATAGCTCTTAGCACTCAGACAAACAGGTCCCTCCCTCAGAAGATTCATTTCTGTAACAGCCTCTTGAACTTCATTAGCCACACACTGAAAAGCTTCATCAGAAACAAAGTTTATTTTTGAATCACTAGGTTTGACAACCTTATCTTCCAAGTCAACATGCTCCTTCAGAAGGTTTACCTCCATAACAACTTCAGTTTGGCCAGCCACTGACTGAACACGGACATCAGAGTCAGATTCAATTTCAAACTGCTTAGGTTCGTCTCTCTTATCTTCCATGTCAACTTCATCCCTCCAAGGGCTTATTTCTTTAACAGTTTGTCTAAGCTGGTTGGCCACTGATTGAAGGGGGTCATCAGAATTAACGTTTATTTCAGAACCACAAGATTGATTGTGCTTATCTTCTAGTTCAGTATGCTTTTGCTCCAAAATAGTTATCTGAGGATGATCAACTACTGACTGATCCGTGAGATCAGAATTCAAACTCATCGCAAAACCACTATCTTGCCTGTTCTTATCTTTCAAGTACACATGATTTTCATTCTTGAGGTTTATTCGTTTAACAGCCACTTTAGGTTGACTGGACACAGCTGGAAGGGACACATCAGAATTATGTATTAATTTACAATCATTAGGTTCATCAACCTTATTCTTCAGGCTCGTATCCTCTTCTTTCTGCTCGTTTGTTTCTTCAACCACTTCCTGAAATTGTTTGGTCAATGGCTGAAGAGGGTCAGCAGAATCAAAATCTATTTTACCATCACTAGATTCATTGTTTGTATCTTCCAAATGAACATGTTTTTCCTTCAAAAGGGCTAGTTGAGGTTGGTCAATGACTAAATGAAGAAGGTTATTAGTATTCAGTAGTTTTTCAAAGCCTCTGGGTCCAGTACTTTCATCTTCTGGGTCAACATGGTCCTCCTTCAAAACAGTTGTTTGAGGTTTTTCATTCATTGGCTGAAGAGGGACATCAGAGTCCAAAATTATTTCAGAACTACTATATTTATCACTCTTGTTCTCTAGAACAACATGTTCTTCTTTCTGAGCACTTTTTTCTTTAACAGTTATTTGAGGTTCAGTCATTGAATAATCAGAATCTAAACTTATTTCAGAACCACTATATTCAGCACTTTGACCTTTTAACTTCGCATGCTTTTCTTTTTGAAGCCCTAGTTCTTTCACAATCAGTTCCGGTTTGTGAGTCACTGACTGAACAGGGATATCAGTATCCAAACTTGTTTCAGAAACTTTTAACTCAATACTCTTATCTGTTAAATTTATGTGTTCTTCTTTTTGGTTTATTTCTTTAATAGCTATGGAAAGATGACCAGACACTAAATGAAAAGTACTACCAGATTTCAAACTGCTTTCAGAAACAATAGGTACATTATCCTTATTTTCTAAGTGTATATTCTCCCCTTTCTGAAGGTTTCTTTCTTTAACAGGATATTCAGAATGTCCAGTCATTGAACGAAAAATATCGTAATCAAAAATTTCAGAATCACTAGATTCATTTTCCTTATTTTCTAAGTGTACCCACTCTTCTTTTTGAGGATTTAGGTTTTTAACAGCTTCTTCTGGCTGCTTAATCACTGAGTGAAAAGGGATATAAGAAGCCAAACTTATTTCAGAACCGGTGGGTGCATCATCTTTCTCTCCTAAGTGTGTACACACTTCTTTCTGAATGAATGTTTCTTTAACCACTACTTCAGGTTGATAAGTCCCTGAATGAAGAGGCACATCCGAATCAAAAGTTATTTCAGAAACACAAGATTCACTACTCTTATTTTCCAGATCAACAGGATCCTCCTCATAAACAGTTACTTGAGATTGGTCAACTACTGGGTGAAGAGGACTATCAGAATAAAAAGTTCTTTCCAAACTAATTGATTCAAAGCTCTCATTTTCCAGGTTAACATGCTTCTTACTTATTTCTTCAACATCCAGCTCAGGATACTCAGAAACCGACATAAAAGAAGAATCAGAGTCAAAAGTGGACTCAAAACTGGAGCATCCAGAGCTCTTAACTTCCATGTCAACATTTAATGCTTTCAGATTCATTTCACCACAAGCACCTATAGGGTGAGAATCAAAACTGAGATCAGAAATGCTAGACTTAACACTCTTGTTCTCCAGGTCAGGAGCTACTTTCTGAGCATTTACCTCTTTAACTGCTACTTGGGATTGGGCAGGCACTAACTGAGGATCTGTTTTCATCAGATGATACTTTATCTCAGGACCATGAAATTCACAGTTCATATCCCCAAGGCCATTCTTTTCTTTCCGAAGATTAATATTTTCAACATCCTTCTGAGGTTCATCAGACACGGTCTCAAGAGAGACATCACAATCAAGATATGCTTTAGCACTCCTGGGTTTATAATTCCTATCTTTTAGGGAGACAGGCCTATCCTCCAGGTTTCTTTCACTGACAGCCATGTGAGGATGGTCGAAGACTGACTGAAGAGAAACATCACAATCAAAACTTGTTTCAGAACAACTCGATCCATAGTTCTTATCAACCAAGCTGATCTGAACCTTCTTCTGAAATTCTGTTTCTGTGACAGTCACTGGGAATTGGCCAGGCATTGACTGAAGGGAGGAAACAGAATCAGCACTTACTTCAGAGCTACTAGATCCATAGTTCATATCAACCAAGCCAACGAGCACCCCCTTAGGAAGGTTTACTTCTTTCTCAGGCTGTTGGCGGCAGTCATCAGTTGACTTAAGTGAGACATCACAATCAAAATTCATCTCAGAATCACTGGATTCATAGCTTTCATCAACCAGCCTAATACGCATTACCTTCTGAACACTTTCCTCTTTCACTTGAGTTCTGCTGGTAGTCAACTGAAGGGAGTCATCACAATTAGAGCTTATTTCAGAACTATAAGATATATTATTCTTATATTGCAAATCAGTATGTACTTCCTTTGAAAGCTTTATTTCTTCAACAGTCACTTTGGATTGGTCCATCAGTGGATAAAAAGAGGAACTGCCATCAAAACTTACTTCAGAATCTCTTGATTCACAGTTCTTATCTTCTTGGTCAGTTTGCTCCCCCTTCCAAAGGTCTGGTTCAGCCTCTTCACAGTGATCAGATGCTGACTGAAGAGAGCCACCAGCAAACTTCATTTCAGAACTCACTGCGACCTTCTGTTCCAAAAAGGCTGACTTGTTAAAAACCAAATGCTTTCCTTCTTGGTTATGATCCATATTAGGAAAGAATTTCTCATGGTGCTTTGGAATGTCATCTTCAAAGATTCCTATATTAGAAGGCATGTCAGTTTTACTCAGGTTGACTACTGGATTTACTGCAAATTTAGAAAGAGATTCCAATTTTAAAGAGTTTTCAGTACCCACAAATTCATGGACTTTAAAGCCAGTTGACAATGCTTTAGTCTGAGAATTTACATCTTCCTGTAAGGTCAACTTATCTGAATTTGTACATAAAGACTTTCTGTTTAACTCTTTAGATTTCTGATATGGAACTGAAGAAGTTTCTGGATGGGACGGTAGCATAGGGTTTCTAGAGCCCTTGTTTAGCTGTTTAAGGTACTTGTCAGCTTTGTTTGGGTCACATTTGTTAACTAAATCCAAATGGACTCCAAGTGATAAACCAGTAGTAGTGTCAGTTGTAACTGGTCTTTCATCAGAACTTTCAGGTAAACAACTAACAGGAGCATTAGAAATCACTGATGAACATATTACACTTTGTCTATTATTTGTACTGTGACCGATACCAACTGGATTAAACTCTTTCATACTGCTCCCAATTTTATGAATGAACTCCAAGGGATGCTGTTGTCCTTTCTCCAGTTTTTGAATAACTGATGGTCTATCTGAAACACTATGCATATATCCCTGAGGCCTAGAATACAACTTTTCAACGGGTTCAGATGCCTTGGTAGATATCTCTTCTCTGACTCCAGCAACATCCTCAGTCTTTATTTCAGGACTAAAATCATCATTAGGAACCACTTCTGAAGGTGACACAGCAGTCATATGAAGTCTCTCATTTTGCACTGATCTAAAAAATAAGGGGGAAAATTCCATTAAACTATTTTGACATCCATTTAAGATTTTTCAACGCATAATAAATGCTATGTTCTTTCTGTCCTGGGCCGGATTCCTAGAACAAAGAGTTTCAAAATAAATTAATTTTGTAACATCTGGCTAAGGACAGAAAGGAAGGTAAATCATAAAATCAAACAAGTTGGAAACCCCAAAGGATTCTATGAAACCAGCATCACCCTAATGCTATACCAAACAAAGATATCACACACAAAGAAAAAATTACAGGTCAGTATCACTTATGTATTGATACACAGACATAAAAACGCTCAACAAAATATTAGCAAATCAAATCCAACAATTCATTAATGGATCATACACCATGATCAAGTGGGTGGTTACTTTATTTTTATTTATTTTTGGCTGCACTGGGTCTTCCTGGCTAGCGTGCAGCCTTTCTCTAGTTTCGGGGAACAGGGCTACTCCTCCTTGAGGGGCACGGGCTTCTCATTGCGCTGGCGTCTCTTGCTGTAGAGCATAGACTCTAGACCCGCGGGCATCAGTAGCTGCGGCTCATAGGCCCTAGTTGCGGCACACAGGATTAGTTGCTCCATGGCGTGTGGAATCTTCCCGGATCAAGGATCAAACCCATGACCCTCGCACTGGCAGGCAGATTCCTATCCACTATCACTAGGGAAGTCCACTGCAGTTATTTTAGATTTAACATTTGGGAAAGCTAGGTGAATGTTACACAAGAAACATTTTGCAACTAAATTTTTTAAGTCTGAAATTATTCTAAAATGCAAAGTTAAAAAATAAAAATATTTTAATGTCCATAAACTTTAGCCCAAAAGTTCACAGTCTAGAAGTCTACTCCACAGAAAGAGCTGGATGTACAAATATGTTTGTTGAAGCATTGCTTATATACACTATAAACTGGTAGTTTATACTGACCTCAAGATAGGTTAATTCCATCTTTCCACCAGCTAAGAAAACAAATATTTTTTCCTAACTTTTCCCCATCATAACTTTTTCGTCATTTGCTAAGTTTTAGGTTGGTGACTTGCCAAGTGTGCAAGAAGTTTATCCTTTATTCTGCTGCTAGGACTAAAGTCAACTAATACTGTACAGGTGTGCTAATGATCTATATTGCTTTATCTTATACAGCTGTAGCAGCAAACTCATCAGAGTACATAATCTGATTTTCTACCAAAGTTCTTCTTCAACATAGGACATTAACTTTTTAAGATGTTATCAAAACATTTCTTTTTATTAAAACAATCAAAATATATTAATAAAAAGTAAGCTATCAAGATACTGACAAATTATAAAAATAATCAATTCTGTTTTACAGAGTAGCATAGAGTTAGCAAATCGTTCCATTAATGTGCAATTAATTTTTACCTTGACTATCCTTGCTTAGCTACTATCACCAACTTTTGGTAATCTTGTTAAAGTTATGTTTGTTCCCACCTTTTTACCCTGCTTAATCCTGTGACATCCTTGATGATACATATTCACTGGCCTGACTTTTCTTTAGAAAAAGCATAGCGTAGTCCGTATCTTTTAGAGTGAGATTTTTGTTACTTAACCTAAGAAAAATTTTTAAACTGCAAAGATAAGTTACTAGATAAAGGTTCACTTTATATTCCCTGATTCAAAGATTCATTTTAGGAAATATTAGGACGTTAACACAAACATCTACTGTAATATATAACTACGTACTAATATTCCCTAGAGAAGGGCATGGCAACCCTCTCCTCCAGTATTCTTGCCTGGAGAATCCCACAGACAGAGGAGGCTGGTGGGGCTACAGTCCACAGGGTCGCACAGAGTTGGACACAAATGAAGCAACTTAGCACACATGAATATACTAGTATTATTTCACTCAGTTACTCTACCTGCTTTCTTGATAATGACATGGGTGGTGCTGCAGTACATCCTGCAAGAAACGTTTCATCAAACTAGCAGCACCCATCCGTTGTCTCTTCTGTGTGATCAAGGATCTGTGATAGTCACTGGATAGATGCTGGGAAGTAAAAGGAAAATGAATGTTTCTAAATATTCTAATGGGTAAACATACTAACGGGTAATACTCATTAGTAGTGAGAGCATCACAATATAGATTCATCATACTCCCGGTAAAAGTATAAATTGATATACCCTTTATATAAAGCAATTCTAAAATACGCATCTGAAAACCATTTAGTAAAGACGCTCAGTCATGTCTGACTCTTTGCGACCCCATGGATTGCAGCCTACCACGCTCCTCCATCCATGGGATTTTCCAGGCAGGAGTACTGGAGTGGATTGCCATTTCCTTCTCCAGAGGACCTTTTAAGGGGAGCGCAAATCAATGCAGAATATTAGAGGACATGGAGCTCACTTCTCCCCGTGAACATATCAAAAATACATCTACATGTGAAACAATTCTCACTGAAAACTAACTGGAAATGAGTAAAAGGACTCCTGCACAACCATGGCTATAAGGAAGATACACAGGAAGGGCAGGAAGGGTAAAAAGGGAAGAAAAACAAGCAAGTGGTTTGTACCTGTGCTCAGGGGAGGGGATTCAAAGGCAAAGGGAAACCAGTCTCTCTAACGGAAGGGTAAATGACCCATACAACGATTCTGTTTCTCACTTTCAGTACAGTATTCAGTAAATTACATGGTACCCAATCATTATAAAACAGGCTTTGCATTAAATGATTTTGCTCAACTGTGGGCTGATGTAAGTATTCCAAGTACTTTTAGGGTGGGCTAGGTAAGCTGTGATGTTCAGTAGGTTAGGTGTGTTACATGCATTATCAACTTAAGAGACTTTCAAATTATGATCAGGATGTAATCCTACCCTTCTGCCTCAGGGTCTCTATCCTTGCTATCCTGTCCCTCTAACCTAGAAATTCTGCACCCCCAAGATGTAAGCAAGCCTGGTCCCCACAATTCATTCAAATCTCAGCTCAAATGTCACTTCTGTAACCTCACCTGGCCACTCTACCTAAAATCGCACCTTCTTCCCTATTTTACCTTCCTCATATCACTTATCACAATCTGACATACTATGTACTAAATTTATGTGACTGCTTATTTTCTTAGTGCATCACACTGTAAGCTTCATGAATAAAAGAAACTGATTTTGTTCATAGCCATATCCCTACAAGCCACATCTCCTCATTAGTAGATTCTCAATATGGTCTGTTAAATGAATTTGATTGTGTAAAAGAAGGGAAAGTTATGAGTAGGTCCTTTGTGGTATAACCATAGTAATAGGATCTTCTCACCTGCTCCAGGTTATTATAGAATACACAACAAAACCCGCAATATCCTGATCTGTTCTGCATGTTGAAAAACCAAAGTCAGATGGCTATTGTCCTTGAATACTCAAACTGGAAGAAAAGAAAAATGACAAAAACACAATAATTCCTTACTACCGTGAAGAAGATAGCTATGATAACACCATAGAACAGAAATTCATTCTTGAGTCCTACTCACTAGTATTTCTAATAACTATGAGAATAGAAAAGGCTATCATGTGCTACTGAACCAATCAGTGAGCCTGCAATGAACTGAGACCTTTCTATCTTTTTTTTTAAACTGAGGAATATTTGATGCACAATATAAGTTTCAGGTGTACAACATAGCACAATTCAAAATTCACAATTTTTAAAGGCTATATTCCATTTACAGTTATTATAAAATATTGGCTATATTCTGTGTATTGTACTATATATCCATGTAGCTTCTCTATTTTATACATAATTGTTTGTACCTCTTAATTCTCTGCATTTATCTTGCCCCTCTTTTCTTCCCTTTCCACCCTGGTAACCACTAGTTTCTTCTCTGTATCTGCTAGTCTGTTTCTTTTCTGCTATATTCACTAGTTTATTTTTTAGATTCCTCATATATGCGGATATATATGATATCATACAGTATTTGTCTTTCACTGAGACCTATGCATCTTCTAATAGAATAATGTGCTGCCAATATTTGAAGCCTTGATGACTACATTTTTACTGATTTCCTGGTAAGTTGTTAAGAATTATCAGGAAGTGGTTCAGTATTGAATACAGTACTCAATTTATAAAGACAAATTACTATTCCTAAATTGTTACTAATAGTATACTTACTATACTCTAATGAAGCTCGTTAATTTTTCCATCATGTTTCTACACAAAATCCCACATCATGTGAACACTCGATGTCATAGATAACACCTTATTCTCTATCATGAGAGTAAAGATACCGCATTTATTTTCTGCTTCATCCACAAAGAGGCAGGTTTTAAAGTAATTTATCCAACAAAGTTGCTAAAAAAACAAAATAGCAACCAATACAGCCTCTGAAGCAAAAGATATTTCTCTTCTGACAATTATATAAACCAAACATGAAGATTTTTTTTCCAACTAGTGGAAATCCAACAAAAATTTCTCTTAATGAAAAACAATAAGAGACAAAGGAATAGTTTATTTGTTAAACAGGAACAGTTTATTTATTAAACAAATAAAGAATAGTTTCCAAGTTTCAACCCTCAAGCCCAAAACTATAATCCTTCAACACTTCATAATATAGTGATTTCCAAGCCAGACTGAATATAAAAATCATCCTCCAAAATTCTGATTTAGTAAATCTGAGAATAGAGCCTAGAATTTAGAATTTTTAAAATCTCCTTACATACTCTTTTATACAAAATGTGACAAATTCAAGTAATAAATCCAATACAATGTAGCTTTTTGCTGTTTTTTGAAAGTGAAAATAGTATTTTTAAGAAATAATTTCATTAAGACTTTAATTCTAATTATTTTAAACACTCTTAACTGTCAAAAAGTATAGAGAACAATTCTGTAATACTGAGTGTTTCTTATAAGATTGTCTGCAACAGAAAAAGTTTATTCACTAAAATCAGTGTTCAAACATTGAAACCACAACCTTAAAACCAGTGAGAAGAACAAAGCTTCATTAAGTCAAAATTCTATCATAACATTCACTTACCCATTACTTTTTATTATGAGAAAATCTGATAGTGTCTGACTTCTCACTTATAAGGAAAATAAATCAATTAAATCAGCCTCTGAAATAAAGAATATTAAAGAAATTATTTACTTAAAATTTGATCTTTTTTCCTTTAATTTACTTTATTAACCTGAAGCAACAAAATGAAAGAAATTTTAAGTTGCATTCACAGATATGGCAATTTTCAGGCTGAGATAACTCTAGAGTTTAAACCTAAACTCTGAAGATAGTTAAATAAACTTTTTAGTGCTTTATTTAAAATATAATCAAAACATTCACTGAATAAAAGGCAAAATGAAAGTGTAAGTCTACCATCTCACACACATGCGCGCAAAATTAAAAATTTTTTTTATCTTTCACCCTTATGGTAAACTCCCAAGGCATTATTACCTGCCATTTTCATCATCTCTAGTGCCATATATATGCCACAATGAAACAGACCTACAATAAACCAAAAGCACCCATTGGCATTTTGAAAAATTCACATGCTAGGACCCCAAAAACACGGAACCAAAATCCCCTGGTTGGAAGCAGGCACATGCATATTACACAAATTTAAAACATTCCAAGATTATTCTGATACAGGCTGAACCAATAACATGTCATTTTTCATGTAGTAACAAAATCCTGAAAGGTACCATTTCTTTGGGGCCTGGGATGACATTAAATGACCAAATGGCTCTTTTTATATACTCTGAATTCTATTGGTACCTGGTATTTTTATAAAGTAACAAATCATTTACCTTGAGCAGAAAAGATCAGATATTTCATCAGCTATATTTAGTCCTGGCAAACATCTATAAATCAAAATAAAACTGTTTAACAAAAAAAAAAAAGATAAGCCCTCTAAGTGTCTACCATTAACTAAATAAACACCCTCAAGTCACAGTTTAAATTTGAAAAGTGACACAATTATGCTTTCAATAACAAGAAAATTAACTTTTGAACACAGAGCACTTTACATACTATGACTCACTGAATCCCACATGACCTCTTAAGATGTTCTGGAACAGAGCAACTCTGACGGTTCACTGAACCCACCGTCAAACACTTCAGATGTCTGGGTTCTGGGAACAGTAGCTGTAAGAACGCAAGGCACACCTGTGCCTCTGGTAGAGTTAAGAACAAAGAGGCCATCAAACCCAAAATGAACTTTATGAGAAACTTCTCAAAGAAATATTTATGTGAAATTTAGGTTTGGGTCTTGTACTAACCACGCCAACACTTAGCTCTTGTGTTAGTTTTAGTTTTAAAAAAATACTGTCGATTCCCTCTCAGCTATCTATATCAATTGACAATTCAACCGAATTATCAATTTTTGATTCCTCCACATTGTTGTGAGCTAAATGTTGACTCCCCCTCCCCCTTATCCAGAATCACTGGTTAGCAAAAAATTCCAACACTTGGACTCAACACCCGACACCACTGTCTGATCAAGAAATAAACATCAGGCTCCTACCCTGGACAAAGGTCCATGCTAGGAGCGTGAAGGGATAGAAAGAAATATAAGACAAGCTTTCTTGCTCTCATTAAGTTTAAATGGAACTGGGAAATAAATGCAAAAATATGAAGTGGTATCTGAGAAATGTCTAGGCACAAATAATACGTGCAAAAGGGTTTAGTTGCAAAATTCAGTTTTAGCTATAGGAACCAGGATGTCACAGCAGATATGGCTTTATAACTCAACATTGGTAACTGCACAGAATTTGCTGACACAATTGTCAGGAACAGATATTCCAAGCATCACAGAGGTAAAAGTATAAAAGCAAGAAAGCACGAGGTACCTTTGGAGATGGTAAGTTGACAAGTTCAGCTTGAGCTACATTTTCACTTAAGAATTTAAGGGGCCTTAGAGCAAGAAAAGTAGACTGAAGTTTGACATAATAGGATTTAAAAGTAGACCAAAGATTTAGACCAGGGATCCCCAAACTCTGGGATCTAATGCCTGATGATTTGAGGTGGAATTGATGCAATAATGAAAGAAAGAAATCAGTGCACAATCAGTGCAGTGTGCTTGAATTATCCCAAAACCATCTCCCTCACCCCCTTCTTTGTCTGTGGAAAAATTGTCTTCCACGAAACCTGTCCCAGGTGCCAAAAAGTTTGGGGACCCCTGATTTAGACCATATCTTTAGGCAGCATATAAATTTTTTGAAAAGCAGTGTATTCAGAGAGTGCTTTAAGAAAATTCTAGAACAACAGTTCTTCCCTACTCAAAGATGTTTTTCACAGGATTAGGAATATAGCTTTAAACTATTCAGCACCATTTCCTAGAATATTGAAGAATTAGTTAATACCCAAAACATTTAAGTTCAAAGAGTCAGTATCCCTTAGAGCAAAGACTTAGTCCCATTTATGCTTATAAATTAGGAAAACACACATTAACTTTTTTTAAGAAATGACTTTTATTAATTTTATTATGAAATTTATTGACTTATTTTATTATGAAAGTAAAACAAAATTATAGCACAATTATAAAAATTAAGAAAGAAAGAGCATAGGAATCAACCATAATCCCACTACCCACCATTCACATTTGTCATATAATCTTGTTCTAAACATGTTTTCACGAAAATGGAATGATACTACCCAATCTATTTTATAGTCTCCTCTCTCTTAACTATATATGATGAATACCTCTATATGATAATATATACAATTCCAAAACAGAATATTTAAAGACTACATACTATTTCATTTTATCAGTGTAAGATAAAAGTCTTCTTGCCTAACAAGAAAAGACCCGGCAGTTGGTGAGTTAACTTTTTAAAAATTAGTCAATAAGATGATTTGTAAAATATATAGACATATAATCTTAATATTTTATCGAACTTAAAACATACAAATTAATACACGTTTGACTTAAGGTCAAGATGGGCTTTTTTGCTTCATTGAGGTCTCTTTGTGGACAAGTCAGCTTGAGTTCCGAGTCTTTTTTTTTGTCATATTTTCATAAACACATTTGATTTACCCTCAAGGAGTTTCCGAAACCAAGTCCCCCTAAAACTGAGTTCCTCAGATGACTTTTATAATTAACCTTTCTATCCAAAACTTTATTCCCTTTCTTATCCCACCTCTGCTCCCTTTAGGATTGAGGTAAGTATCAAAGAAAAGGCGAGTTCTGAGACCCAGCAGGACCCTGAAGGGCCCTCCCAGGTGCAAAAGCCCCTCCATGTCTCCGATTTCTTGTTTGTAGAAAAAGGCTTTAGTCTCCTAGACCTTCCCTGAGTTTCAAAAAGCAAAGAGGGAAGTGAGAATGCAGAAACAAAGGAAAAGCAGTTAGTCAAGAAAAGTAAGTAGAGCTTAAACAATATTTCAGTAATAAAACAATCGTAGGGTATGTGTGTATATATATGTAACAATCTGAAGCATAACTTCCAGCTTTTTTTTTGCAGAAACTAAGGCCCCTCCCACACCCAGGCCAGGGATGGGTGTAGCTGACTACATGCTGAAAGTAGGTAGACTGAAAGTAGGTAGACTGGCTGGAACCAGAAGGCTAACGAGTGAGAGTTGTGAGCCATCACCCAATTATCTCACCACAAACCAATCAGAAAAAAGTCCATCAACCCTCATCCCAAATGTTGTCCTTAAAAGACACTTCCTGAAAGTCATCAGGGAGTTCGGTTCTTTTGAACACGAATTGCCTTTTTTCCTTGCTTGGCACCCTGCAAATAAACGCTGTACTTTCCTTTACAACCTGGTGTCAGTAGACTGGCTTTGCTGTGCAGCAGGCGAGCAGACCCAAGTTCGGTTCGGTAACATTTCCATTTTGGTTCCTCTAAAACAGAATAAGAACTTAAAGACATTTTCAAAACTGAAAGCAGTATTATGATTAATGCTTAAGAATTTCCCAAACCTTTCACAGTTGTGATACCCAATTAAGTACTTTTGCAACAGCCTTTTTTTGAGGCCAAAGCATTTACTTTTCATAAAAATAACAATGCTACCAAAAAACATGACAGTGCTTACACTCTTTTTTCATTGGTTTATGTAACTTTCAAAACTGTAAAAACCAATCTGGGGCAGTGAATAGAGATCTCTGAAGTGCTTGAGATAACTTCAGCAGAACTGACTCAAAACAGAAATAAAGTTGTGCTTTTTTTTCCCCCCCAGAACGATTTCTTGCATATCTGAGATCTGTACCTACTGCAGAGATAAACACATTGCTGAAATGCCTTGAGTTAGAAGCATGTGAGTTTCTCAAGCTGTGACACTGAGTAAGAACTAAACCCAGAATCCCTGTGAGAAACATTTTTCAATTGCCTGACAACAGAGACATCAGCTCAACAGCAAATAAGGAAAGACTGGGACTTTTTCTGATGGTCCAGTGGTTAAGACTCTGCGTTCTCAATGCAGGAGGCACAGGTTTGATTCCTGGTAATGAAAGTAAGATCCTACATGCCCTACAGAGGAGCCAAAATAAATAAATTAATAAGTGAAAGTGAACGTCTCGACCGACTCTTTTTGACCCTGTGGACCACAGAGTCCATGGAATTCTCCAGGCCAGAATACTGGAGTGGGTAGCCTTTCCCTTCTCCAGGGGATCTTCCCAACCAAGGGATCAAACCCAGATCTCATGCAAGCTTTCGGATTCTTTACCAGCTGAGCCACAAGGGAAGTCCAAGAATACTGGAGTGGGTAGCCTATCCCTTCTCCAGGGGATCTTCCTGACCCAGGAATTGAACAGGGGCCTCCTGCATTGTGGGCGGATTCTTTACCAACTGAACTATCAAGGGCACTTGGTCTACTGAATAAGAAAATCTAAAATATTTTTCTAGCAATAGGAAAACAATAGGGGAGCAATCACAAAATAATGACCAAATGATACTGAAAGACCATCTTAATTCAGGGTACTCTTCTTTATAACATTATTAACTAATTTTCAATTTCCCACCTTTTTGGATTATCTGCCTTATAGGGGTTTACCTCTGATGACAAGAATTATCCTGGATACCTTCGCTCCGTCTTAATAGATAACTTTTAGTGAATACTTAATCAAATATGTTCCAAGCACTAAATCAACAGTTTCACATGCATTACTGCATCTGAATATCAAACACCCTTAAAAGGTTGGTGTTCCAATAACTCCCACATTACAAATCAGGAAGTTCAGAGAGAAGCACTATCTTATTCCAGTCACTCACAAATCACCAGTATAGCTCCAAATTGACTCTTGGTCAGTCTGAGCAGTTTATGCTCTTAATCTGTGAACTTCTTTCAAAGGCTTTCTCTCTGTATTTTCAGGAATGCTAATTGATTGTTTTAATAATACGTGAAAACACGTAATTACAAACCTAATGTGTACAAAAAATCAGGTCACATAGACCAAAGAAAAGAGTAAAACTATTGTTAACCTTAATTGCATCATTGCGCCCATTCTTTTTCCTTTTCATTTTTTCCCCTCCCATTCAGAGATGAGTGCTGACAGTACCTTGGATTAGTGATTTCCAAATTTAATTAGCATGGCACATGGGAAGCAATTCATTTTATATCATAACCCACATGTACACACCACACACACGTTAAAACAGCTTCACAAAACAATACCTTCATTACATGTAATGAACTCTGGTGTTTCTATGTTATCTTATTTTGGTTTATGAAATCAATTTAGTCGTTATGATCCACTAAATTAATTTCACAATTCACTAATGGTTTGAAAGCTGCCATTTTAAAAAACATTGTCTCAAGTGATTAAACAAAGCAAACAATATTTTCTAGAAAATGACTGGTACTCTGAATTCAGTTTATTTTCATCCAACGTCTTGGCCACTGCAGTGACATTTATTAAGCTTTTTAATAGTTTCTCTGCTAAGGTTAGTCACTGGTCAAGATTGAAGAAGAAAATTTTTGCTGTTCCAAAATCAGTGCAATTGGGTCCAAATCAGTGCAATTTGGGAAGGCAGTAGAAAGATGTTTACACATTAATATAGGAAGAGTCTTTCTTGTATTAAAATACAGATCATATTAGCAACCCATTTATGTAAGACGAATATATATTTTGTGTCTCAAACAGTTAATAGTGACTCTCTTGAGGATAAGGGTTTTATAGCTTTTTTCAACGTTTTTTCCCTCCCTGATAGTACATAATTCCTGCAAAAAAAAAAAAAAAAAAGTAGACAAAATTTCAATTTGAGGGGGCAGAAAAAAGTGTTTTCGTTCCGTGAGAGCCGCTATCTCTTCCACGCGCTGCCAGAATCATGTTAGGAACTGGAAAGGGCCTTAGGAGCGCGTGAAAATGACGGCGTGATCTGACCAGATTTACACAACCGTTGCACGATAATAGTAAAACGATCATTAACACAAAAATCTAACGTTTTCAAAGCAAATTCTGATCGCCAGAGGCCGCTGAAGGCCTAGATTTGGGGACAGCTGGCCACAACGCGGGACACTGAGGGAAAGTGGACACTGGGATCTGTGGCCAGGGGGCTCCGGGCCTCGGCTCCACAGGTGCCTCTGCACGTCCCCGCGGGCACAAAGCCCTAAATCCGACCTCCACAGGCGGCCCCCTCCCCAGCCCCACCCTCGGGCCTCGTCCGGGAGCCCCCCTGATCCAGGGGCCCCGACAGAAGCGCAAGGCAGCCAGTTCGCCACCTCCACCCACCACCCAGGCCCCCTGGATCGCGGCCCGGAGGTGCCGGCCCGGCTCCCGCAGGAGGGGCCGAAGGGGACTCGGGGCGAGGGGAAGCCGAGGACCTGCGCGGTAGGCGCCGGAGACTGGCGAGCCGTCTGCGCGTCCGTCGGGAGGAAGAAGGCGCCCGGCCCGAGCCCGCAGGTGTCGCCCGGCCCCGCCCGGCCCGCGCCCGCTCCGCCCCCACTCCGCCCCGCCGCCGTTCTCACCTCGGTGAAAGATTCCCCAATTCTTCCCGGCCTGGGGTGAAGGCTGAGGACCTGGGGACTGCGCTCCCTTTTACTTCGGTTCCACCGCGGCGTCCGGACCCCAGGGTCGGCCAGACAGCAGCCGCTGCCCGCCGCCCGCGGAGCCAGGAATCGGAGCCGCCGTCTCTCCCGCCTTTGCGGGAGGATGAGCAGAGCGGGAGCGTCACTCGCAGGTCCCCCGTCCCGCATCACGCCTCATCACGTAGACATCCCCGGGGAATACAGCCTTGCGGCTCTCATTAAGGTTTGACGTCAAGGAAGGTGCGAGAACAGGGGCCCCACTGACGCAGGAGCCGCGGGACCGCCCCCTGCCCACCCCTCGCCCCTGGCGCCGGAATGCCCCTTCCTCCCGCCGCAATGTCCCTTCCTCCAGGGTCAGGGCCCCAGTCCGGAGCTTGTCAGATCAAACCTGTTATAAACCGAGCGACTAGACTCCCAGCGCAGGATGGACTTCAATGTTTTAGCTTTTGAGGACCCGCCTAGAAATTGCTTGCCTATTCAAAGCCGCAGAGCAACTGTAGAAAAGCAAATGGAGCTGTTCAAGGTTTATTTGCGTATTCTTGCAATGTATACTCAAGGCACCCCTTTATAGGATCTTAGGACGAATCCTATTAATACCTCCTTTGACAAATGAGAAGGAAATGGCAACCCACTCCAGTATTATTGCCTGGAGAATCCCACGGACCGAGGAGCGTGGGCTGCGGCCCATGCGATCACAAAGGGTCCGACAGGACTGAGCAACTTTCAGTTGACAAATAAGAAAAGTGAGATTTGAAGAAGTTAGATATTTGGAGACCTGCACTGCACATGAAAAGGCTATGAAAATTAACCAGAATCGACTTAGTCATACGGTACTGCTACTCACTACGAATATAGTGGAGTGGAAGAAACACTATAGTTTTGTGTATGAGAGATATAAGCCTAAATCAACCACAGTATAGAATAGATCATAATAATTTGTAAGGAGGAAAATCATCATTCCAAAAATGGAAAGGGTCTCCAATTGGAGAGCGTGTCTTATATAAAAATAACCTTAGCATGGGCTACTCTTCTCTTTAGTTGCTGCTATAACTATCATTGAACTGCAAGGAGATCCAACCAGTCCATTCTGAAGATCAACCCTGGGATTTCTTTGGAAGGAATGATGCTAAAGCTGAAACTCCAGTACTTTGGCCACCTCATGCGAAGAGTTGACTCATTGGAAAAGACTTTGATGCTGGGAGGGATTGGGGACAGGAGAAGAAGGGGACGACCGAGGATGAAATGGCTGGATGGCATCACTAACTCCATGAATGCGAGTCTGAGTGAACTCCGGGAGTTGGTGATGGACAGGGAGGCCTGGTGTGCTGCGATTCATGGGGTCGCAAAGAGTCGGACACAACTGAGTGGCTGAACTGAACTGATAACTATCATTACACTTTTTTGGTCAAATTGTGACATTGTACCTCCCCCCCGTTTTTTTTCAAGTATGCATTGAAGTGGTGTCCATAGTTTCCTTTCTTTTTGCATTTCTCAGCTCTTGCCTCCCCCACTACATCTTTCTCCCGCTTTAAACTTGGGATTATTGCAACTGTTCGTTTAAAACCCGTTTAGATTTTTTTGACACACCAAAAAGTGCTCATTTGAAGCAAACCCTTTCCAAATCCTAACCTTGGAAATGATGAAAGAAAACCCTTTACACATAAACCCAGACACCATAACATGATGTACTGTTTAACATCTCTGAAATTGGGGTACATGTTACAAAATGGTCTCAATATTATTGGCCAGTTGGTTATATTAACCAAGTTGTCATCCCTTCCACACGTAGAAACTTGAATGTAGCTGTTCACATTGTCCTCACTTTAGCTGAGTTAAGTGCATTGTTTAATAAAACTCACAACCCTAAGAGGAAGGATGTACGCCACCAACACTTTTGCACACACACACACACACAAAAACAGTACTGTGTGGAAAATTGCAGCCATCAACAACTGATTTAAAAAGTGATTCAGAAAAGTTGGAATGTAAAGAAAATTGAGGAACACTATAACCAATTTTACTTACTAGCATTCCTTCCAGACAAGATTCAGACTAGTGGCAGTGGGTGCATTTTCAATAAAACTTAATTATTTTTAAGATTAAGCTCAGAAGTAATAATTTCCTCCCAATCCTTTATTAACCCATTATAGATATAAACCCATACATTCAGCAAATACTTGTTTAAAAGATGCTAAGGATCAAGGTTGCAATTGTATGTATTTCACTCCCTACTCAGGGAGAAAATGACTATATATATATATATATACACACACACATACATAATTTCATTATCTTCTTTCTTCAAAGGAAGCAAAAAAGCTGTTCTTCTGTGTCCACAAATACCTGTACTTTGTAAGCTGTGTAAGCTAACATTAGGCTCGTGTCTTAAGGGAGATGGCTACAGGGAAAACCTAGATCTCATTCCTAAGTCATAAAAGAATTTAGATTCCATCCATCTAGAGTTTGAATTACGTTTCCCCCAAGTTCTGTTGTTGTGCCTACCTACCTATTTATTTAATTCAGATCATTTTGAAGCTTTTAATCATTAGCTTGGCATTTTACCTCTTTAAAGGGTATAATGTCATCTTTCAGGGAAAAGAATTCACTCACATGCCTCATCCAAATGACTATTTAAGAATTAATGAGAATGGTCAAAAAATACCTCCCATTTCATCTCGTTATTGATCCCCTCTTATATTTCCCATCTTTGACAAAAGTTTCATCTAAAAGAAGGAAGGCTAAGGAAAGAAGAATAGTGCTGACGTCTTCATCTTTCTGATTGTTGGAACAAG
Source organism: Budorcas taxicolor (assembly GCF_023091745.1). Classification (NCBI taxonomy): domain Eukaryota; kingdom Metazoa; phylum Chordata; class Mammalia; order Artiodactyla; family Bovidae; genus Budorcas; species Budorcas taxicolor. The sequence goes on along the minus strand of NC_068911.1, from coordinate 139,031,663 downwards.
AAAGAACAAAGAGATTTGAGAAAAGAAATGAAAGTTCAAGTATATAGCTTCAAGTTGCAGAGGTATATGGTGGACCTAGGAAAATTGCAGTATAAACCCTGGGGAGGAGAGCTCAGGGGGATATTATGCAGATGAGTTAAATCTTCATTTATCATGTAAGAATTTAATATACAATTGACCCTCAGATTTGACCCTCAGACAACACAGATTTGAACTGCTGGAGGAGAGGAATCAGTACCTCTAACCCCTGCATGATGTCTAAAGTTGGCATATCACCAAATAGCAATATAAACCTATTTCTAAGTAGACTTACAGATTATCCTTCAGAACTGAAGACCAAAAATATTTTTTACTGGTTGTTCTGCTCGTCAGAAGTGGATGTAGGCAAAGGCATAGCAGCAGGGCAAATGACTACACTTTTCACATCATAGCGTTTTCCCCTAAAGCAATTTAAAATTATGTACAGTGAGGTTTAACTTCTCTGTTATAGCCTTCTCGTTCTATTTTCTTCCTTCAGTCTAATCAGATCAACTCTATTCCACTTTTACATCCTGTGGAAACACCTGTAACCTGCCTTCATACTAAGACAAGTTTGGAACATGTTTGGCATAGTTCGCAATAATTCTTGCCTAATTTTTACCATATTCTACTCCTTTCTCTTTTTTTCCTTTCTCTTCTTCCCCTCTTTGCTTCTGCCTGCCCATTCTTCTTTTCCTTCCTTTTTTCTTGCACAGAAACAGGTTGTACTCCTCAAAAACAGTGCTTTCAACTTCAGGCACTGATAAGGACTGAAAATGTCATTACTTAACACTTGTCCCTTCCTTTAACTCAAATGTCATTGCAAAGCTCATGTTCTCTGGTGTTTTAATTAAAAAAAATAATAATAATTACTATGGCCTTTTTATTTGATGAAGCTATCAATATGAGAACTATATTCTTGAGATTTTTCCTCTATTTAAGCTCCCAGTTGTTTTCATTGATTGACTTGCAACAATATAGAAGTATTTCATTGGAATACAGTTGCTGCTGCTGCTGCTAAGTCGCTTCAGTCGTATATGACTCTGTGCAACCCCATAGACGGCAGCCCACCAGGCTGCCCCATCCCTGGGATTCTCCAGGCAAGAACACTGGAGTGGGTTGCCATTTCCTTCTCTAAGAAATACAGTTGCTATAAGGAAGAATTTAAAGTCTAATGTGAATTCCATAAGCCCTATTTTTTAAAACTTTCTTGGTGACATTTGACTATTATTTGAAAAAGAGCTCCAGAATATTGTAAGAGAAAAAAGCAACGTATAATAAGTCTAAATTAGAAATGAAGAACTAGGAATATAAAGTTATACAGTAATTGTATTTTCACAATGACACTCAAATGAAACTCAGGATATGAATAGAATCCTCTGTGGCAGAGTGGAAGTTGTTTTAAACAGGAAAAATGAAGGTTTAGAGAGTGAAATGTTTCGCTGGTGCTTGTTGTGTTCTGCTTTATGAGTCATCTGAATTTTTTTCTGTTTAAAATATTAGCTAGGGGCTTCCGCGGTGGCACTGCGGTAAAGAATCTGCCCACCAGTGTGGGAGATGCAGGAGGTAGAGTTTAATCCTTCGATGGGGAAGATCCCTCAGAAGAGGAGATGGCAACCTGCTTCAGTATTCTTGCCTGGAGAATCTCAAAGACAGAGAAGTTTGGCGGATTACAGACCAAGGAGTCACAAAGAGTTAAGACACTTAGTGTCAGAGCATTCACACACAGGCCTCTGGGCAACTAAGCCTTCTTACCACAAGCTACAGAGCCTGCGCACCACCCCTAGAGCTGCAGAAGATTCCAAATGCTGAAACTTAAGACTCAATGCAGCCAAAAGTAAAGAAAGAAAAATTTCAAATACATATAAAAGTAAAATATCAGCTAAATTTAAACTTGTTGCCGCACAGCGCGGCAAAAATAAAAATAGAAAATGAAGAAATAAGGGGGTTTTAAAATTATTATTTCTGGTTCAAGCTGATTCTTTACCAGCTGAACTACATACGAGTCAGTCAGTTCAGTCGCTCGGTTCAGTTCAGTCAGTTCAGTCGCTCAGTCGTGTCCGACTCTGCGATCTCATGAATGGCAGCACACCAGGCTTCCCTTTCCATCACCAACCCCCGAAGTTTACCCAAACTCATGCCCATCAGGTCCATGATGCCATCCAACCATACCATCCTCTGTCGTCACCTTCTCCTCCTCCCTTCAGTCTTTCCCAGCTTCAGTTCCGTTCAGTTCAGTTCAGTTGCTCATTCGTGTCCAACTCCAGGCTTCCCTGTCCATCACCAACTCCTAGAGCTTATTCAAACTGATGCCCATCGAGTCGGTGATGCCATCCAACCATCTTATCCTCTGTCATCTCCTTCTCCTACTGCCTTCAATGTTTCCCAGAATCAGGGTCTTTTCAAAGGAGTCAGTTCTTCACATCAGGTGGCCAAAGTATTGGAGTTTCAGCTTCAACATCAGTCCTTCTAATAAATATTCAGGATTGATTTCTTTTAGGATTGACTGGTTGAATCTCCTTGCAGTCCAAGGGACTCTCAAGAGTCTTCTCCAACACCACATTTCAAAAGCATCAATTCTTTGGTGCTCAGCTTTCGTTATAGTCCAACTCTCGCATCCATTCATGACTACTGGAAAAACCATAGCTTTGACTAGATGAACTTTGTTGGCAAAGTAATGTCTCTGCTTTTGAATATGCTATCTAGGTTGGTCATAACTTTTCTTCCAAGGAGCAAGCATCTTTTAATTTTATGGCTGCAGTCACCATCTGCAGTGATTTTGGAGCCCAAGAAAATAAAGTCTCTCACTGTTTCCACTGTTTCCCCATGTATTTGCCATGAAGTGATGGGACAAGATGCCATGATCTTCCTTTTTATGAATATTGAGTTGTAAGCCAGCTTCTTCACTCTCCTCTCTCACTTTCATCAAGAGGCTCTTTTGTTCTTCTTTGACACCACCAGAAGAGTGGTGTCATCTGCATATCTGAGGTTATTGATATTTCTCCCGGCAATCTTGATTCCAGCCTGTGCTTCATCCAGCCTAGCATTTCGCATAATACTCTCTGCATAGTAGTAGTAGCAGTGGTTAAGTCGCTAAGTCATGTCTGACTCTTGCAACCCCATGAGCCTGCCAGGCTCCTCTGTCCATGGGATTCTCCAGGCAAGAATACTGGAGTAGTTTGCTATTTCCTTCTCCAGGGGATCTTCCCGACCTAGGAATCGAACCTGGGTCTCTTGCATTGCAAGCAGATTCTTTACCGACTGAGCTATAATGGAAGCCCACTCTCTGCATAGAAGTTAAATAAGCAGGGTGACAATATACAGCCTTGATGTACTCCTTTCCCAATTTGGAACCAGTGTGTTGTTCCATGCCCAGTTCTAACTGTTGCCCCTTCACCTGCATACAGATTTCTCATGGGGCAGGTCAGGTGGTCTGGTATTCCCATCTCTTTCAGAAATTTCCACAGTTTATTGTGATCCACACAGTCCAAGGCTTTGGCATAGTCAATAAATCAGAAGTAGATGTTTTTCTGGAACTCTCTTGCTTTTTCTACGACCCAACAGATGTTGGCAATTTGATCTCTGGTTCCTCTGTCTTCTCTAAATCCAGCTTGAACATCTGGAAGTTCACGATTCACGTGCTGTTGAAGCCTGGCTTGGAGAATTTTGAGCATTACTTTGCTAGCGTGTGAGACGAGTGCAATTGTGCAGTAGTTTGAACCAGCAGGGAAGCCCCTTCATCAGTATACAATACTACATTTTTATTTGTAGGCACAATGTTGCCCAGCAGGTCTCTAAAACTTGTTCATTTTTTGTATCCTTACCGCCAAAACTCTAAGAAATGCTTGAGTACAACAGAGTCAGTTGTATTAACTGTCCTATCTTATTTAATGTACTCCTGATCCATTTGTGGACAGTGGGAACCCACTCTCCAGGGTTAACTAAATCGGAGACAAAAAATTTACTTGTTGTTCAGTCGCTAAGTCATGTCGATTCTGTGACCCCCATGGACTGCAGCTCGCTAGGCTCCTTTGTCCTCCTCTATCTTCCAGTTTGCTCAAACTCAAGTCTTTTGAATCAGTGTTGCTAACAACATGCCTGCCAGCAAAACTTTGATATGCAAGCAAACCAATTCAGAGTCCATGCATACCCCCTACCCAGGTGGATTCTTTTATCAGACCTCTACATTTAGGACTCTATCCCCTGCCCTAAACGCCGTGGGACTGGGTGTGAGACTCCTGGCATTTGTGTGTGAGGCGGTTCTACACACAAAAGCTAGTGGAGGTGATGGAATTCCAGTTGAGCTATTTCAAATCCTAACAGATGATGCTGTTAAAGTGCTGTACTCAATACACCAGCAAATCTGGAAAACTCAGCGGTGGCCACAGGCCTGGAAAAGGTCAGTTTTCATTCCAATCCCAAAGAAAGGCAATGCCAAAAAATGTTCAGACTACTGTATAATTGCTTTTATATCATATGCCAGTAAGATTATGCTCAAAATTCTTCAAGCTAAACTTCAACAGTATGTGAACTGAGAACTTCCTGATGTACAAGCTTGTTTAGAAAAGGCAGAGAAACCAAAAATTAAATTGCCAACATTTATTGGATCATAGAAAAAACAAGGGAATTTCAGAAAAACATCTACTTCAGCTTCATTAACTACACTAAAGCCTTTGACTATGCATCACAACAAACTGTGGAAAATTCTTAAAGAGATGGGAATACCAAACCACTTTACCTGCCCCCTGAGAAATCTGTATGCGGGTCAAGAAGCAACCATTAGAACTGTACTTGGAACAACTGACTGGTTCAAAATTAGGAAAGGAATACAGCAAGGGTGTATATTGTCACCCTGTTTATTTAGCTTCCATGCAGAATACATCATGATAAATGCTGGGCTGGATGAAGCACAAGCTGGAATCAACATTGTTGGGAGAAATATCAACGACCTCAATCTAATGGCAGAAATCGAAGAGGAACCAAAGAGCCTCTTAATGAGGGTGAAAGAGGAGATTGAAAAAGCTGGCTTAAATTCAACACTCAAAAATCTAAGATCATGACATATGGTCCCATCACTTCGTGGCAAATAGATGGGGCAAAACGGGGTGCAGTGACAGATTTTACTTTCTTGGGCTCCAAAATCACTGCAGATGGTGACTAAAATTATAAGACTTTACTCCTTGGAAGGAAAATTATGACAAACCTAGATAGCATATTAAAAAGCAAAGACATCACTTTGCTGACCAAGGTACATATACTCAAAGCTGTGGTTTTACCAGTAGTTATGGATGGATGTGAGAGTTGGGCCAGAAAGAAGACTGAATGCCAAAGAATTGATACTTTCAAACTGTGGTCCTGGAGAAGACTCTTGAGAGTCCTTGGACAGTAAGACCAAACCAGTCAATCCCAAAGGAAATCAACCCTGAATATGCATTGGAAGTACTGATGCTGAAGGTGAAGGGTGAAATATACAATATACAATATACACCCTTCCCTAATACTTTGGCCACCTGATGCGAAGAGCCGACTCACTGGAAAAGACCCTGATGCTGGGAAAGATTGAATAACAAAGGATAAGATGGCGGCAGAGGATGAGATGGTTGGATTGCATCACTGACTCAATGGACATGAGTTTGAGCGAACTCCAGGAGATAGTGAAGGATACGGAAGCCTGGCGTGCTGCAGTTCATGGGGTCACAAAGCATCAGACACAACCTAAGTGACTAAACAACAATATTAGAGTGTTACATGGTAACTGACAGGTACCAATAATCCATATGAAAAATATTTCTTCACTACAGTAGAAATTCCTCTCTAGGCTTCCAGTTGTAAGAGCTATTGTTTTTTTTACAAAGATATTGTCATCAAGCACTTAGCCTGATAACTACTGGCTGTATGTCTTTGGCTAAGCCCAAACCTCAATGTACAAACTTCAGGATTTGCTAGGCTTCTATCTCAACTGCAGATTCAGTCTGTTCCTTTTGTCCCTTGAGAAACAGAGTGCCCCCAGCTTGGTTAATAAATCTCTTCCCATTATAGGGATAGGGCAATCAGGAATAAACAAAGAGGAATGTAAAAGTAGTTGGCCATTAATGTTACGTATACGGAGTTCCAGGAAAGCATGCCCCTGTCTTTTTCCTGATATGGTCATTACATAGTCTTTATGACTGCTAAGATTTCTATTTCTTTGGGTTAAGACAGAGAAGGTGGCACCAGTGTCTATAAGAAATTCTATTAAGTGACCTGCCACTTCAATGATCACTCGGGACTTGGCACTAGTTATGTAGATGACATCTCTAGGCAGAGCCTCTTCTGGTCTTGGCCCTATCAGTCTTCTGATTGTGAAACCTTCAATGACAAGATGACTAAGGGGCCCCTGTAGCTCACTGGTGTCCGGGGCATCTGCTCTGCCAATGCCCTGGCTGTTTGCAAAGGGTGCATCAATCACCGTCTTTCTTCCAGCTCCCATTTGTCCACACTAGGCACACTGATTTAGTCTGGGTACCCGTGGGCCTTGTGGTCTACCATTATCAGAAAGCCTGGCCTCTCCTTCGGTGGTCTCTGAGAGGACTGAGCCATTGCAATCATTTGAGCCTTTTGTTTATCTGTCTGCATGTATTCAGCTTTTTCAAGTATATCCAAATTATTGAAAACCGACTAAGCCTATCAGACTAAATCATCTGTAGGGATCTGACAACCAGCAGCTGCCTTTTGAAATTTGTTCCTGATATCCAGGGCAGACTGGGCTATGAAATGCATAGCCTAAAGGACCTGTCCCTCAGGGGAGGAGGGATCCACATTTGTATATTTTCTAAAAAGTTTCCACTAATCTCCTTCAGAAAACTCCAGGATTTTCACCTTGTCCCTGTTGGACTTCTTTTGCTTTCTTGTAATTAACAAGCTTGACTATAAGCTTCTGCATGCCTTCTGAGTGTAGGCTCCTCTCTCCATGGAATTTTCCAGGCAAGAATATTGGAGTGGGTTGCCATTTACTCTTCCAAGGGATCTTCCCGATCCAGGGGTCGGTCGAACCAAGTATCTTGACTCTCGTGCATTGGCAGGCAGATTCTTTACCACCAGGGCTACTTGGAAAGCCCTCTATCAGTTAATCATATGGTCCCATCTGTCCCTATAAGTAATTCTGGTAATTCTACTGTGGGTCAGCCTCAGAGATGGTGTCATTCCCCACTCAGAAAGACTGCATGTCCCTCTTAGGCTCCATTTGCCATTTGGTCAGGTAGGCTCGGGCTGCTAGTATTATACATTGTTTTTCCTCTAGGATGTAGTAATAGGATAGTAAAAATCTGCAAGTCTCCCCAGGTACAATCAAAAGATCTTATTTAACCTGGTAAATTCCTTAGTAAAATGTTTAGGGTCCTCAGAAAAACTTCCCAATGTCTCCTCTGCCAGACTTAGATAGTGGAAAGGGCACATGAACCCTTACTGTTCTTGATTCTCATCAAAACTCCCCTCAGAAGCTGGAGTGTACAAGTAGTTGGCTGATGACTTATGCCACTATGGGTGCTAGCTGGGCTAAGATTGGGGTCCCTTGCGTAACTCAGGAGTTCCAGAATATGGTGGTGACCTCTCCTCAGCCTTGGGTACACTTTCCCCTGGGATTTTGGCCTCAACTGGAGCAGCAGCTCTTGCAGAAGCAAGGAGCCTCTGCTGGCACAATATCTCCTCCAGGAGGGTGGGGAGCAGCTCCCACTGGGCAGACAGCTTTGGTAGAAGCAGCAGCTTCGTCTTGTTGGGGATCTGGTCTTTGCACAGCCCATACATTGGGTCAGCTAAAATGTCCTCTGATTCCTTCCTTAAATTAGCCATCTGGGTTACACATATACTAGATTCCCTTCCAGTTATATTTTACAGAAACAAGGCCATAAAAACTTGAACACAGAATATTTCACTCCATTTTGATTCCCTTCTATGTATAAGTCCAATTGCAATACAGTATTATAACTTAGAGACCCATTCAGTGGCCACTTTTCTTGGCTCTCTAACTTATGTTGCAGCCAAACCTGGTTATGTAGCCTAATATGCTTTTTTTTTCCTTCAAATCTTGTTGTTCAGGTTTTTTTCCAATCCTGGGGTATGCATCCCAGAGGGGTATCAACTTGAGTTTGACCCATCACCTGAGGAAACATCTCTGATTCTGAGTCTCCACAAGTTTTGTTCTCAAGCAATATGATCAAGATTTGCACTTGCAAGTATGTAAGTGGTAGATGGTATCGCTTCCAAAGCAGTCTTCCAACCAGATGTTAGTGGCCAAGAAATTGCCACAAAGGCGTAGTACGGAAGAGATCCCCAGTGGTCCTCAGATGACAACCTGGAACCAGTCTAGCGGCAAATCAGAAATAAAACGGTTAACATTTTAAAGAGCCAGAGGGAGGGAAAAGACTGACATCAGGACCTGGTAGGTCCTCCGTTGGGCATTCCACGTAAACTGACAGAGAAGGATGAATTATTATATCTCAGTGATCATACAGGTCTTTTGGAGTTAAAAGAAATGAAACAGAAACAGCTATAAAGCATAGCAGGAAAACCTCAGAGTAAAAGAGAAGAGTATAGATTGGTAAATCCTGTAACACCATGTAGCATCTGACTTTATTCCAGACTTGGCGGTTGGATATGCACAGCATCCTTTTGCAAAGTCTTTTTATGTTTGTGTGCTGCCAGGACTTGAACCTGGCCAAAGCAACCCGGGGAGTGAAATTCCTTCCTTTTCATATGCCTTCTCCCGCATCTCCTGAACCAGCGATAAGATCCCTTCCACATCGCCACAGCACCATTCTATGGCAATCCATGCTGACTGTCACAATTCTTCCAATTTCCTGTCTTAAATATCCATATACGTATCATCCTTCCTCTGGCCTGTCTGTATCCAATCAGAGCCCCAAAGCATTCGAGGCTGAAAATTGCAGTCGGCTGTGGCAGAGCATCTTCCTTGATATTCCTGGCCTGTGGCGACCCACAACCCTTCTAGGACCTGACTCCAAACTTTTTATCTTACCACGGTCCTGCTGCGGTCGCCACCTGAAACTGTTTGGTGTAGTTTTCATGGCACCACAGTCCTTTATATCTCAACGCAGAAAGGAATTCAGCAAGAGACAAAGTGATAGATAAAAAGTGATTTATTAGAATAGCACCTCTGTAGGGTTCACAAGGATGCAAGCAAGCTTTGCACTTCCCAAGTTCTCAGTGGGTTACGTTTTTATAATCAAAGGAAGGGAGGGGAGGGAGAGAAGATCTTTTTTGTACTTCTCGAGTAGACATCACGTTTCCTTATCAGTCCCTCCTTCAGGTAAGGCAGGAAAGTGTACTTGTCCCTATATGGTCAGGTCACAACTGTCATAGATAACACTTTGGAAAAATATTTTCTGGTCTCTGTACAATAAGGGTCTTTCATTTTTAAAAGTCACCTTTCCATAAATGACTCTTCTGTGTGCACAGAGCATGTTTTGCGGTTCATTAACTTGGCAGCGCCACTGGACAGGATGTAGGTCTCACGCCACCAGCCTTTTATTGTTTGGGGGCATTTTTCCTACTCTGGTGCATAGTTTGGTTGTGTGAAATGAAAATATTAGTGGTAAAGAACGTGCCTGCCAATGCAGGAGACATAAGAGACACAGGTTCAGTCCCTGGGTCAGGAAGATCCCCTGGAGGAGGGCATGGAAACCCACTCCAGTATTCTTGCTTAGAGAATCCCACGGACAGAGGAGCCTGGAGGGCTATAGTGCCGGGAGCCACCACGGGAGATCCTACCCACAACAGGGTCATGTGGGAGAGAACTGTTAAGCAAGGCTTCAGAACTCAAGGGGCTCCCTAGGCTTTCTCGAGCATCTACCCCAAAACCAGAATCTGTCTGTTTTACTGTTTCATGACTTTCACCAACTCCTCTGACATTAATAGGGTGCTAACCCTGACCACCTTTCTCTGGAGAAAATCAACTTAGGGCTATAGCTAATAAGTCTCCTGGACATGAGAGAAATATTTCAAATCAAACCCCCTCTATTAGCATTCTAGCTTGCTTGGCAGGTTATCCAGACTCTTGCAGCTATGCATACAATTATTTACACCCTCCCAACTGTGAGAAGCACGGAAAGCCCAAAACATAGAGCCTTTGAAAGAGTTAAAAGTTATTAGAGTAGTGCTAGTGCTGATGTAGGATTTCATTATTGGGCCAATGCTTGTTGCTAAGTTCCCATATCTCTTATCCACTGTGCACCTGGGAATGCATTAGTTAACATAGTGAGAATGCAAGAAAAACACGTGTAGCCTTGAATTTAACCATATCAGACTTTTGAGCTAATTGGTCCTTTCTTGTAACTCACTGCGCCTTTGCTCTGTAAAATACGTAACTCTGGCATTTTCTGAGACTGACATAGATTAGAAATATAAAGAAAAAACACTTTGAGGGAAAATAAGTTTTCTGGTTGAGCAGTCTTTGTCAAAAGAGGGTCATAAAATGTTCACAGGCTTCCAAGGCCAGAAGATGCTGTACACAACATCATTTGTGGGAAAGGTATGCAGAAAAAATCATGGTTTCGATAAGGGCAAAACTGCTAGGTTGTTGGGCTGACTCTGTATGACCTTGCATCTTTCATTTCCCTCTATGTACAAAAAAAGTATAGAAGTACCATTTAAAACTAAAGCTATGGATCTCGCTCATCAAAACAGCTTGATCTCCTTGTGTCAATCATTTTCCTCCTCTTACTCTCTCTTTCAGGCTAGTTCCCATCTGGAGTACAGAGATCCGCCGTGTCTACTTATTTGCCTGGGTTTCTAAGATCTGAACGGGAAGGCGCCCTGTGCCTTCACTCCCTTCGGAGACCAGGAGGGCACCTGTCGCCTCACGTAGACCGTGCAAGTCTCTTGTCTTGAGACTTTATTGATTTTCTGTATAAACCAAGGAACATCAGCCTCTTTTCTTCTCTCCTCTTAGCTACCACATTCTTAACTATCTCTCTCTCTCTACATCGATCGCAATCGCCGACACCGTTTCTCCTTCGGGTTTCCCTGGATTCTGCAGGGGCTGGACCCCAGCACTATAGTCCATCCGGTCAAAAGGAGTCAGACATGACTGAAGCGACTTAGCACGCACCTGCCATATTAATGAAGAAGAAATGTCACAGCCATCAGTGATTTCCGGCCTCCAAATGTGAATGAGGGCACCCAAAACTGCAATCCAGTGCATGCTGCCAGTCCCCACAGTGATTGCTGAGGAGCGGAGGGAATGCAAGAAACAAGGTGAATAAGGAAATAGGATTCGCCCCCTACCAGGTAGCTGAGGTGCATATGAAAAGAATGAATTCAGTAAGCCCAGAGGCTTGAATCTTCCCATACACAGGAGGCTAAATTCCCTAACTTAATATCTGACCTTTGATGTTTTGACTGCCTGCTCCCTTTGTTGCATACAGCCTGACTTCCCCTCCTATCTCCCTGGAGCAGTTTTCTCAGAGCTACTGAGATACTGTCTCCTGCGCGGGAGTCCTAAACATCGCTGCTGCTGCTAAGTCACTTCAGTCGTGTCCGACTCTGTGCGACCTCATAGACGACAGCCCACCAGGCTACCCCGTCCCTGGGATTCTCCAGGCAAGAACACTGGAGTGGGTTGCCATTTCCTTCTCCAACACATGAAAGTGAAAAGTGAAGTCGTTCAGTCGTGTCCAAACCTCAGCGACAGGCTCCTCCGTCCATGGGATTTTCCAGGCAAGAGTACTGGAGTGCGGTGCCACTGCCTTCTCCGTCCTAAACATTACCACCAAATAAAATAACTCTCTATTTTCAGGTTGTGACTATATTTTTTAGTCAACAGTTTCTAAGCAAGTTAGCTTGATTAATTAAGCAAGCCAATCTGGCTTTGATGCTCAGCGATTTGTTCTGCTTCATGAGTCAAGCAAGCCCACATTGTTTCAGAATTTTCCCATTACACCTTTAAGGGATCATTAGTCTTACCCTTTCTCTATCTCCGATGGGAGCTTCCCTAATGGGGTTTCTAAGCTAACTATTTGATCATCCTACTCAATCTCTATCACTTTTGGTCCCAGAGACACAAAGAGTCATCACACACCACTTTAAGCATCAGGGATCTGAACAAATGCTGTGAAAACTTGTTGTCTGCCTTGTTGCTATTGTGACTGTCACCCAACTCAGTGAGATTTAGGGATTGCATCTTCGGAGACTAAGGCTAATGAAAAGAAGGGGAAGGAGTAACTGGTTCAAGTTAGCCACAAAATTCCCCAAGAGGTGGACCAATTTATAAAACATTACACGGAAGAAAGGAGTATAATCTGTAAAAATACTGAATCACTATTAGAAACATCTGAAACAAACATGATATTGTATTGGCTAACGTGGAGGACACGCTGGCACGGGACACCTGAGGGAAACCCACTGACCCCTCTTTGGGCTCCAGGCCACCATGGAGGTCTGGGTAGCACTGGGCAAGTGAAAGGGAGAAGACCTCTGAGCCCCTCTGTGGGTCTATGGGCAATGTGGAAGACCGTGGGGAACTGGGCAAGTTGTGATAAGGAGTTAAGACCACTGAGCCACTGTGGGGCCTCTGCCGTGAGAGATCCGGTGGAACTGCGCAGGTGGTGGGGTAACCCCCGGGGCCCTTTTTCTGGGGCCCGGTCCCACTTTGGGCTCCTGGCTGTCATGAAGTACCTTGGGGAAGTGGGCAGGTGAAAGAGAAGCCTGCCAGGGTCCTCTTCAGGCTTTTGGCCACCGTGGGAAACCAGGCCTAAGGCTGTGGAAAACCCAGCAACACTGGGAAGGTGTGAGGGTTTGAACGTCTCTGCTCACCCTGGCAGCTGTGGAATCAGTTCAGTTCAGTTGCTCAGTCGTGTCCAACTCTTTGCCACCCCATGGACTGCAGCACATCAGGCCTCCCTGTCCATCACCAACTCCTGGAGTTTATTCCATCAAGTCGGTGATCACATTCAAACATCTCATCCTATGCATCCCCTTCTCCTCTTGCCTTCAGTCTTTCCCAGCATCAGGGTCTTTTCCAATGAGTCAGTTCTTCACATCAGGTGGCCAAAGAATTGGAGTTTCAGCTTCAACATCAGTCCTTCCAATGAATAATCAGGACTGATTTCCTTTAGGATGGACTGGTTGGATCTCCTTGCTGTCCAAGGGACCCTCAAGAGTCTTCTCCAACACCACAGTTCAAAAGCATCATTTCTTTGGTGCTCAGCTTTCTTTAGAGTCAGACTCTCACATCCATGCATGACCACTGGAAAAACCATAGCCTTGACTAGATGGACCTTTGTTGGCAAAGTAATGTCTCTGCTTTTTAATATGCTGTCTAGGTTGGTCATAACTTTTCTTCCAAGGAGCAAGCATCTTTTGATTTTATGACTGCAGTCACTATCTGCAGTGATTTTGGAGTCCAAGAAAATAAAGTCTGTCACTGTTACCACTGTTTCCCCTTTATTTGCCATGAAGTGATGGGACCAGATGCCATGATCTTAGTTTTCTGAATGTTGAGCTTTAAGCCAATTTTTTTACTCTCCTCTTTCACTTTCATCAAGAGGCTCTTTAGTTCTTTGCTTTCTGCCAGAAGGGTGGTGTCATCTGCATATCTAAGGTTATTGATATTTCTCCCAGCAATCTTGATTCCAGCTTGTGCTTCATCCAGCTCAGCATTTTACTCTGCATAGAAGTTAAATAAGCAGGGTGACAATATACAGCCTTGACGTACTCCTTTCCCGATTTGGAACCAGTCTGTTGTTCCATGTCCAGTTCTAACTGTTGCTCCTGACTTGCATACAGATTTCTCAAGAGGAAGGTCAGGTGGTCTGGTATTCCCATTTCTTGAAGAATTTTCCACAGTTTATTGTGATCCACACAGTCAAAGGCTTTGGCATAATCAAGAAAGCAGAAATAGATGTTTTTCTGGAACTCTCTTGCTTTTTCCATGATCGAACGGATGTTGGCAATTTGATCTCTAGTTCCTCTGCTTTTTCTAAAACCAGCTTGAACATCAGGAAGTTCACAGTTCACGTATCGCTGAAGTCTGGCTTGGAGAATTTTGAGCATTACTTTGCTAGTGTGTGAGATGAGTGCAATTGTGCGGTAGTTTGAGCATTCTTTGGCATTGCCTTTCTTTGGGATTGAAATGAAAACTGACATTTTCCAGTCCTGTGGCCACTGCTGAGTATTCCAAATTTGCTAGCATATTGAGTGCAGTACTTTCACAGCATCATCTTTTAAGATTTGAAATAGCTCAACTGGAATTCCATTACCTCTACTAGCTTTGTTGGTAGTGATGCTTCCTAAGGCCCACTTGACTTCGCATTCCAGGATGTCTGGCTCTAGGTGAGTGATCATACCATCCTGATTATCTGGGTCTTAAAGATCTGTTTTGTACAGTTCTTGTGTATTCTTGCCACCTCTTCTTAATATCTTCTGCTTCTGTTAGGTCCATACAATTTCTGTTCTTTACTGTGCCCATCTTTGCATGAAATATTCCCTTGGTATCTCTAATTTCTTGAAGAGATCTCTAGTCTTTCCCATTCTATTGTTTTCCTCTATTTCTTTGCACTGATCACTGAGGAAGGCTTTCTTATCTCTCCTTGCTATTCTTTCAAACTCTGTATTCAAATGGGTTTATCTTCCCTATTCTCCTTTGCTTTTCGCTTCTCTTCTTTACACAGCTTTTTGTAAGGCCTCCTCAGACAGCCATTTTGCTTTATTGCATTTCTTTTTCTTGGGGGTGGTCTTGGTCCCTGTCCTGTACAATGTCAGGAACCTCCGTCTGTAGTTCATCAGGCGCTTTATCTATCAGATCTAATCCCTTAAACTTATTTCTCACTTCCACTGTATAATCGTAAGGGATTTTTTATAGTCTAGTGGTTTCCCCTACTTTCCTCAATTTAAGTCTGAATTTGGCAATAAGGAGTTCCTAATCTGAGACACAGTTCGCTCCCAGTCTTGTTTTTGCAGACTGTGTAGAGCTTCTCCATCTTTGGTTGCAAAGAATATTTCGGTTTTGACGATCTGGTGATGTCCATGTGAAGAGTCTTCTGTGTTGTTGGAAGAGTTGTTTGCTATGACCAGTGCGGCGGCTGCGCGGTGCGGAAGCTGCGGCTGCGCGGCGGTGAGGAGCGGCAGCTGCGCTTCGCTGTAGCGGCTGTGAGGAATATCCTGCGGCAATTAGCAGACGTTGGTAGAGCCTTCCGAACCCCCGTGCTGGCTCCTGGCCACTGTGGAAAACCCAGGGGAACTGGACAGACGTAGGGGAGCCCGCTGAACCCCTCCGCACACACCTGAACACTGTGGAAAGCACTGTGTCACTGGAAAGGTATAGAGGGAGCCGGCTGAACGCCTGTGTGCGCCCCTGGCCGCTGTGGGGAACCCTATGGCTCTGGGCAGGGGTGGGAGGAACCTGCTGAAGCCTTCTGCTCTACCTTGGCCACTGTGGGAGATTGTGCAGCATTGGGCAGCTGTGGGGGGGCTGGTGGGGAGGTGCCCCTTGAAGCCCTCTGGGCGCTCCTGGCCACTGTAGAAAGCCTGTGTCATCGGTCAGGTTAGTGGCAGCTCTTGAACCCGTGTGTACCCATGAATGCTGTGGAAAATGCTGGTGCACTGGGCAGGTGTTGGGGGGAGCTCTTGAACTTCCCTACATGCCCCTGAACACTGGAAAAATGCTCCTGCCCTGGGCCGGTGTAGTGGGAGCCCTCTGAACCACTCTGTTTGCCCCTAGCCTCTGTAGAAAACTCTGTAGCACTCGGCAGCTGTGCTCCTGGCTGCTTTTGGAAAAACCTCCAGCATTGGCCAGGTTTAGGGGGAGCCCATTGAGCCCCTCTGTCTGCCCCTGGCCACTCTGAAAAGTCCTGCGACATTGGGCAGGTGTGGGCAGAACTCTTGAACCCCTCTGTGCACTCCTGGCCACTGTGTAAAACGGTGGGACACTGGGCGGTCGTGGGCGGAGCCCTGTGAACCCCTCTGAACCCCTTTGTGTGTTCCCTCTGGCTGTGGATAACCCTGGGGCACAGGCCATTTGGGAGTGGGACCTGGCTGAGCCCTTCTCCATAAACTGGCTGGTGAAGGAGACCATGGCGTACTAGGCATGTGGAGGGGATCCTGCCGAGTCCCTCTGTGGGCTCCCGGTGCCTGAGGAGGACAGTGTGTAATTGGTCAGGTTTCCGCGGGGCCTGCGGAGCTGTCTGCAGACTAATAACTGCCGTGGAGGACCAGGCAGTGCTGGGAGGGAGCTCACTCAGGGAGGGAGCCCCCTGAGCCCCACTGCAGACTTCTGGCGCTGTGGAGCAGCCTACCTCCCTGGCACTTTGAGGGGAGTCTGCAGAGCCCCTATTTGGCCCCCTGGCTGTTGGAGAGTAGCACGCAGCACTTACTACTTGGGGCACCCCACAGGGCCCGTCTGTGGGTTCTTGGCTGCTGTGGAGGCATGTTTGGCACTCGGTGGGGGGACCCTGCCCAGCCCCTCTGTGAACTCCTGCCTTCAGTGAAAGAAAGTTTGGCACTTATTTTACCACAGAAATCCCACGGACAGAGGAGCCTGGTGGGCTGCAGTCCATGGGGTTGCAAACAGTCAGACACAACTAAGCGGCTGAGCACCCATGGACACGCACACACACACACACTCCATCAAAAAGTACTGCCGCTGTAGGTTTCTGCAAGAAATGCAGAGCTGGTGGCTGATGAACCCATGGATCCAAAGAAAGAGCACGGACTGACGCTGCCAAAGGAGAGTTCAGTAGGAAATCTCCCTTTTGCTGGTCCGCAGCCAGTTAGGAACCGGGCCTCACAGCAAGAGGTGAGCTGCCGGCAAACAAGGGAAACTTCAGCTGCTGCTCCCTCCCTCTCATTACTCTCTGAACCGTCATGCCCACGCTGTCGTTCATGGACGAACTGTCTTCCATGAAACCGGTCCATGATGCCAAAAAGGTTGGGGATCTCTGGAATGGAATGTGTCAAAGCGTCAGACTGTGTAGACCAGTTCTGAGCCACATGCGGGAACCGCATACACAAGTACCCAGAGGAGATTCCTTGTTGGCGCGATAGTTAAGAAGCCATTTTCCAATACAGAAGACACAGGTTCAGTTGGGAAATTAAGATTCCACCGGCTGAACGGCAACTAAGCCTGAGTCACAACTACTGAACCTGCACATTCTAGAGTCAGTACCCCAAACGAGGAGCCCATGAGCTGCGACTTAAAGACACCGGGTGCAGCAACTAAGACCCAAGGTAGCCAAGAAATACATATTTAAAAAAAAAAAGAATGCGGCAACAAGTTTCCCAGTGCCGCGGCTAAGACCCGATGCTGCCCAAAATAAATCAAAACATAAATATTAAAAAGAGAAATGCCCCAAACCTCTATCCTGGGGAATGGTAGAGCTGATATATCACTAGTCAAAATGTTACTCAGCTGTGTCCGACTCTTCGCAACCCCATGGACTGTAGTCTGCCAAGCTCCTCTGTCCAAGGATTCTCCAGGTAAGAATACTGGAGTGGATTACCATTCCCTTCTCCGGGGGATCTTCCCAACCCAGGCATCAAAGCCGGGTCTCCCGCACTGCAGGCAGATTTTTTTTTCCCCGTCTGAGCCATGCTATAATTTCACTCATGCCTGATGTTGACACCATAGGTGATTCATTGCTGGATTCAATTCTCTCTACCATCTTGCTTCTGGATATTCTGGGCTTGTAATAAAGATACTGCACTACTATACCCTATATGTTACTGTACTGTACAAGTGCACAAAAGCAAAACCAGCCGTAGAGGGTGCACACCTTAACAGTATACATGACTGAACATACCGACGCACATTCGTATCCAGAGTCCACAGCTTGAAGGGGGCTTAACTATATCACTTAGGGAACCACGGCCCACAGCTTCACCAGACTCCGAAATCCAAAACAATGTGCTGGACCCCAGTGCGGCGCTGCAGTTCCGCCGCAAGGTGTCGCGGTATCCCTTATGGTGCAGCCATAAAGAAGACTATTCCATGATGCTTCGTGAAATAAAATTCATGTTCATATTCAAGAAGAATTTAAGCAAAAGAATTCTTCTTGAGAGTTGCTTTCTGGTCCAGTGGTTAGGACTCTGTGATCAAATCTGGAAGGCGGGAGGTTTCGGTGAAATTACCAAATTGCATTATAGAAAAAAGTTTGCAGATGAGCCTAGGAGAACATTCAACAGCCTGACAAGTTATCAGGATCCTGTAAGGAGTGTCCTCCTCAGTACCAGGAGTGTCTCTGAGAATGCCTAATTTTCTCAGTTCCTTTTTTTCTCACCAGTGGAATCTTCCCCCAAACCAGGACCCCTAATGAGAGTAAAAACCAAGAAAAAATAAGATTCTGACTCAAGTACAGAAATACTCAAATATCCAAGATGAAAGCCAAACCAATTCCAAAAGGCTCACATTGATATAGAGCTTCTCTGGTGGCTCAGATGGTAAAGAATCTGCCTGCAATTCGGGAGACCTGGGTTCAGGCCCTGGATTGGGAAGATCCCCTGGAGGAAGGCATGGCAATCCACTCCAGCATTCTTGCCTGGAGAATGCCACGGACAGAGGAGCCTGGTGGGCTACCATCCATGGGGTCACAAATGAGCAACTACACTTTCACTTTGATATAGCAGCCAAAGAAGCCTATGCATACGGAATTTCATCCGATTTTCTTTCCCTTTTACAAGACATTTCTAGTTGGAAGATAGTATTATAAAGAGTCATTGAAGTATAAAGGGCTGTTGTTCTCCAGATACCAAGGAGTACTGAAGCTAAGGAGTATTATGATCAATACAATTTTTTTTTTCCCCATGGGAACATAGCTGAAGATCTCCCAGCTTTGCAAAATACTTGCTAGGGGACTACAAGGTGGAATTGTTTCTAGTCATGGCCACTATTACTAGAGACAGACTGGCAGATCCATGTCTGGTAACTTCTAAGGGTAGCAAGTTCCCTAGCGCTAGGATGGAAACTTTCCTACCTGCCATTCCGGGCAAAAGTGCAAACAAGCCTCAATCTAGCTGGGAGTTTCCCAATTACCACTTAAGTGGTGGCAGATGGCCAAGGAACTCCTCAACCCAGAAGTAAAAATCCAGTTTAAATGATGAAACCATGCTACTCGGATATCGACTTGAACCCACAGTCTTTTAACTGAGATCACACACCTGGTCTCAGGACTTAATGAAGCTCAGCTTCTTGATGTCTCCTTGCAGAAAGAATTCAGTGAGAGGCAAAGTGATAGGTAAGAAGTAGAATTATTTAGAGAGAAACGCACTCCACAGTGTGTGGGCCATCTCAGAAAGTGAGAGCGGCCCCGAAATATGGCATGGTAAGTTTTTACTGGTTGGTAATTTCATAGACTAATTAGTGGGAGGATTATTCAAACTATTTTAAGAAAGGGGCAGGAATTTACAGAAATTGGGCCAGCACCCACTTTTTGATCTGTGATGGTTGTCCTCTGCTGCAACTACTGACCCCAAGTGCAACAGCTAGAGAAAGCCCATGCACTGCAACACAGACCCAGTGCAGCCAAAATAAAAAATAAATAAAGTTTGTGCCCTGCCCCCTTCCTAGCTGTTTCAGAAAGGGTCCCCCCTTCCTGTGGGGCTTCCCGGGTGGTTCAGTAGTAAAGAATCTACCTGCCTATTTTCAACTACAAATGAGCATTTGCCAAGAGCATTTGCCAACAACTGGAAAATGACAAAAAGGACATTTACCATCTGCAAAATCTGTGGAGGTTGAACCCTGGGCTCCTGCTGCTGCCACACCCCCTAAGGGGAATTCAGGGTGGAGAGTAAGGCACTCTGTGCTCCAGGGAAACTGGTGCAACAGGTCTTTAGACAGTTAGATATTTTCAGGGATTGATTTCATGATCTCAGTCCTTGCATCTCCCCATATCTAGAAAAGCACTAAATCATTTCAGGGTGACATTAGCTACTCATGACTAGTAGAAAACCTTTTGTAAAGGAAGTACTTAATTGCATTGAACTCCCTCCCTCTTCACCAAAATCTCATATACTGATCCTCACTGCCTCTTTGGAGCAGTCTCTCAGAGCTATCTGAGGTCCTATCTCTTGGGCTGCAGTCCTCATCTTTGCCCCAAACAGAACTTAAGTTACAGCTCTCACACTGTGCATCTTTTTAGTTGATACGGTGCAGGAGACATGGGTTGGATCCCTGGGTCTGGAAGATCCCCTGGAGGAGGAAATGGCAACTCACTCCAGTATTCTTGCCTGAAAAACCCCGTGGACAGAGGAGCCTGGCAGCCTACAGTTCATGGAGTAACAAAAGAGTTGAACACAACTGAGCATGTACCTGTGCCCCCTTCCTGTGTTAGCAGCGCTCTGCTCAAAATCAGATGACCAGACTTCCCTGGTGGTAAACTGGATAGGAACCGCCTGCCAATGCAGGGGATGTGGGTTCAGTCCCTGATCCAGGATGATTCAGACATGATTCATGACCCACAACTAATGAGTCTGAGCTCCACAATTACTGAAGCCCACACACTTAGAACCTGGGCTCCACAACAAGGAATCCACTGCAATGAGACGCCCACCCACCACAAGAAAGAGCATCCCCCACTTGCGATGGAGAAAAGAAGCCCATGCAGCAGTGAAGACCCAGAACAGCCAAAAAATAAATGAATAAAATGTATATTTTTTTAAATGACTTTCTTCTCACAACCAACCCCCCAAAGAGGAAAATTCCAATCAAGGAACCCCAGTAGCAAAAAATACATTGATGTCGCCCCACCTCTTACCAGAAGTATCTTACACAGCAGGATCTTTTGTTTCCTTCATCAGGGAATATGGGAATGGAAAGCACATAGGCAGATGTGCGTTCGCGGCAAGTACTCAGGACACTCTGTGAGGCAAACATGTCCAGGCTTGGCTGGAGAGGATCCAAGTGACGTAGCTAGTAAGGAGTCCGTGTGCCAAGGTAAGATACTCACTCAGGTTTGCTCTCCCTCGGTAATCACCACAATTTTTGTGGAACTAAACTTGGATTCTCTTGCCGCACAGCAAAGCCAACTTAACTGGCACCAGACTATGGTGAAGGAAAATATAGCAGTGATTGCAAAGTCAAACAGGGAGAAGAGTAGCTCTTTCTCAAAAGACCCAAGTTCCTAAATAGCTTTGGAGGCAACATTTGGGGCAAGGGTTGAAGCTTGGGGACTTTCTTCTGATTGGTTGGTGGTGAGGCAACAGCATGACGTTTACGGAATTTTAATCACCAACCTTCAGATTCCAAACAGTCTGGGCTCTACACACTCTAGTCAGCAGTAGTCACCGTTTCCAATTGAAAGATATGCCTCCAATTGTTATGTAAATTTATTTAAGAGGAACCAGCACTCTGCTTTATCAGTGAACATTGTTTAACCTATCATTACTTTTCCTATTTAACTGCTTTTCCTTTGTTTCTGCTTTCCCTCATTTCTCTAATTAGTAACTGCTTGAGTGCTTTTTGGAACCAAGGAAAGACCTAAGGGACTAATGCCTTTTTTTTTACAAATAAGAAATGGGAGGCTCGGAAGGATTTTAGGCCCCACAGCATTCTGCTTGGTTTCCATTCCCCCAATTCTTTGATACTTTTCAATCAAAGAACTAAGTGTTGCAGGAAAGGTGACCCCTTCCAGGGCCTGAGAGTGGGCTCATGTCTAATACTCAGAAATGAATTGTGCAAGGAGACACGTGCTGACAAAGCAAGAGACTTTATTAGGAAGGGATAGGTGGAGAACAGCAAGGTAAGGGGACCCAGCAGGACTGCTCTGCTACGTGGTTCAAAGTCTTGGGTTTTATGGTGATGGGATTAGTTTCTGGGTTGTCAAAACCCTAGTGAGTGGCAAGTGATGGAGACTTGTTTGATTATTTCATTATATATAACAATGTAATAATAATAGAAATAAAGTAGATAATAAATGTAATGCTCTTGAACCATTCTGAAACCTTCCCTCCACCCCTACCCTGGTCTATGGAAAAATTGTCTTCCATGAAACTGGTCTCAGGTGCCGAAAAACTTGAGGATTGCTGCTCTATACACTTAACTAAACTTTGAAGTGTCTGGACTATAAAGAAAGCTGAGCAACGAAGAATTGATGCTTTTGAACTGTGGTGTTGGAGAAGACTCTTGAGAGTCCCTTGGACTGCAAGGAAATCCAACCAGTCCATCCTAAAGGAAATCAGTCCTGAATATTCATTGGAAAGACTGATGTTGAAGCTGAAACTCCAATACTTTGGCACCTGATGCGAAGAGCTGACTCATTTGAAAAGACCCTGATGCTGGGAAGGATTGAGGGCAGGAAGAGAAGGGGACAACATAGGATGAGGTGGTTGGATGGCATCACTGACTCAGTGGACATGGGTTTGGGTAAACTCTGGGAGTTGGTGATGGACAGGGAGGCCAGGCATGCTGCAGTCTGTAGTGTCACACAGTCAGACACGGTTGAGTGACTGTAGGGGTTGGGCACTTTTCTGAATGGCAGAGATTAACACAGTCAGCTAAATCTCAATTTAAAAAAAAACGATGTGACAGACGTTTTCTTTCTCAAGGGAGGGTGAAAAATCCCGCCATGAATCTAGGGCCTTGAAATGAGACCTAGGGGTATATTCCAAAAGCTTGGAAACTATTTAAATTTGGGGAGTGGTTGAGAAAGAGGCTACTAATTTAGCATATGTATCAGGAACAGCACTGTGAGGAGTTCTCTTAAACTGGCAGATTCTTGCTAAAACAAGATTTTGGAAAACAAATCCTTGTTGAGGAGAGGGTTCAGGTGAAATGGAATAAAGTGCGGTCAAGTGAGGCATCTTTGTCAATATATAGATACCTACACACTCATACAGATACACACATGCCCTATTTTACTGTATGGTCAGACCGTTCAAGATGGCTGTTCTTTGCTCTCTGTACATCCTCTGCCTGACCAGTGCCTGCTTCATCTATGACTCACATGACTGATCTTCCTACATACTTGCCCCAGGCCCCAGATAGAGATTGTTTTTCAGTTCAGTTCAGTTCAGTCGCTCAGTCATGTCCGACTCCTTGTGACCCCATGAATCGCAGCCATGCCAGGCCTCCCTGTTCATCACCATCTCCCGGAGTTCACTCAGACTCATGTCCATCAAGTCAGTAATGCCATCCAGCCATCTCATCCTCTGTCATCCCCTTCTCCTCCTGCCCCCAATCCCTCCCAGCATCAGAGTTTTTTCCAATGAATCAACTCTTCGCATGAAGTGGCCAAAGTACTGGAGTTTCAGCTTCAGCATCATTCCCTCCAAAGAAATCCCAGGGTTGATCTCCTTCAGAATGCACTGGTTGGATCTCCTTACAGTTCAAGGGACTCTCGAGACTCTTCCCCAACACCACAGTTCAAAAGCGTCAATTCTTCGGCGCTCAGCCTTCTTCACAGTCCAACTCTCACATCCATACATGACCACTGGAAAAACCACAGCCTTGACTAGACGGACCTTAGTCGGCAAAGTAATGTCCCTGCTTTTGAATATGCTATCTAGGTTGGTCATAACTTTTCTTCCAAGGAGTAACTGTCTTTTAATTTCATGGCTGCAGTCACCATATGCAGTGATTTTGGAGCCCAAAAAAATAAAGTCTGACTCTGTTTCCACTGTTTTCCCTGTCTATTTCCCATGAAGTGATGGGACCAGATGCCATGATCTTCGTTTTCTGAATGTTGAGCTTTAAGCCAACTTTTTCACTCTCCTCTTTTACTTTCTTCAAGAGGCTTTTTAGTTCCTCTTCACTTCTGCCATAAGGGTGGTGTCATCTGCATATCTGAGGTTATTGATATTTCTCCCAGCAATCTTGATTCCAGCTTGTGTTTCTTCCAGTCCAGCATTTCTCATGATGTACTCTGCATAGAAGTTAAATAAGCAGGGTGACAATATACAGCCTTGACGTACACCTTTTCCTATTTGGAACCAGTCTGTTGTTCCATGTCCAGTTCTAACTGTTGCTTCCTGACCTGCATACAGATTTCTCAAGAGGCAGGTCAGGTGGTCTGGTATTCCCATCTCTTTCAGAATTTTCCAGTTGATTGTGATCCACACAGTCAAAGGCTTTGGCATAGTCAATAAAGCAGAAATAGATGTTTTTCTGGAACTATCTTGCTTTTTCCATGATCCAGCAGATGTTGGCAATTTGATCTCTGGTTCCTCTGCCTTTTCTAAAACCAGCTTGAACATCTGGAAGTTCACGGTTCACGTATTGCTGAAGCCTGGCTTGGAGAATTTTGAGCATTACTTTGCTAGTGTGTGAGATGAGTGCAATTGTGCAGTAGTTTGAGCATTCTTTGGCATTGCCTTTCTTTGGGAATGGAATGAAAACTGACCTTTTCCAGTCCTGTGGCCACTGCTGAGGTTTCCAAATTTGCTGGCATATTGAGTGCAGCACTTTCACAGCATCATCTTCCAGGATTTGAAATAGCTCAACTGGAATTCCATCACCTCCACTAGCTTTGTTCGTAGTGATGTTTTCTAAGGCCCACTTGACTTCACATTCCAGGATGTCTGGCTCTAGATGAGTGATCACATCATCATGATTATCTGGGTCGTGAAGATCTTTTTTGTATTAGATCACTGATATCTCTGCTGCTGATTCGGGGCTCTTTCTTTGGTCTTGAAGCTGAGGAAGTGCAGGCTTTGTAGGCCAGAAGGATATAGCCCAACACGTACTCAAAAAGCAGTACACTGTAACACAGTTTTGGACCCATCAATTTTTTATTTTATTTTAATTTACTGAAATTATCTTGCTGAATACTCCACATCAGTATATAGAGAAATTCTTTTCTTTTTTTCTCTCTTTTCTTTTAAAATTTCTTTATTTTTCAATTGAAGGATAATTGCTTTACAGAATTTCGTTGTTTTCTGTCAAACCTCAACATGAATCAGCCATAGATATACATAGATCCTCTCCCTTTTGAAACTCCCTCCCATCTCCCTCCCCATCTCACCCCTCCAGGTTGATACAGAGCCCCTGTTTGAGTTTCCTGAGCCATACAGCAAATTCCCCTTTGGCTATCTATTTTACACATGCTAATGTAAGTTTCCATGTTACTCTTTCCATACATCTCACCCTCTCCTGTCCTCTCCCCATGTCCATAAGTCTATTCTCTATGTCTGTTTCTCCATTGCTGCTCTGTAAATAAATAATTCAGTACCATTTTTCTAGATTCCGTATAAATGTGTTAGAATATGATATCTATCTTTCTCTTTCTGGCTTACTTCAGTCTGTATAATAGGTTCTAGGTTCATCCACCTTATTAGAACTGACTCAAAGGTGTTCTTTTTTATGGGTGAGTGTGTGGCCGAGAGGAGCTACCCCACGTCCGAGGTCAGGGGCAGAAGCCGAGAGTGCCAGGCTGTGACGGCGCAGGAATGGCCGAGAGGAGCTACCCTGCGTCCGAGGCCAGAGGCAGCACCCAAAAGGAGCCACCCCGAGTCCGAGGTCAGGGGCGGCGGCCGAGAGGAGCCACCCGGCGCCCAAGGCCAGGGGCGGCCAGGAGGAGCCACCCCACGCCTGAGGCCAAGGGCAGCAGCCGGGAGGAGCAACCCTACACCCCAGGCCAGGGGGAGCGGCCGAGAGGATCAACGCCATGTCCAAGGAGCGGTGGCTGCCTGGGCGCAGGAGGGCCTAGAGGAGCCATCCCACATTGAAGGTCAGGAAGGGTGGCAGTGAGGAGACACCCCTCATCCAAGGTAAGGAGCAGTGGCTGTGCTTTGCTGGAGCACCCAAGTAAGATGGTAGGTGTTGCAAGAGGGCATCAGAGGGCAGACACACTGAAACCATAGTCACAGAAAACTAGTCCATTTCATCACACTAGGACCACAGCCTTATCTAACTCAATGAAACCAAGCCATGCCCGTGGGGTAACCCAAGACGGGCGGGTCATGGTGGAAAGGTCTGACAGGATGTGGTCCACTGGAGAAGGGAATGGCAAACCACTTCAGTACTCTTGCCTTGAGAACCCCATGAACAGTATGAAAAGGCAAAATGATAGGGTACTGAAAGAAGAACTACCCAGGTCAGTAGGTGCCCAATATGCTACTGGAGATCAGTGGAGAAATAATTCCAAAAAGAATGAAGGGATGGAGACAAAGCAAAAACAATATCCAGCTGTGGATGTGACTGGTGATGGAAGCAAGGTCCAATGCTGTAAAGAGCAATATTGCATAGGAACCTGGAATGTCAGGTCCATGAATCAAGGCAAATTGGAAGTGGTCAGACAAGAGATGGCAAGAGTGAACGTCGACATTCTAGGAACCAGTGACCTAAAATGGACTGGAATGGGTGAATTTAACTCAGATGACCATTATATCTACTACTGCAGGCAGGAATCCCTCAGAAGAAATGGAGTAGCCATCATGGTCAACAAAAGAGTCCAAAATGCAGTACTTGGATGCAATCTCAAAAGTGACAGAATGATCTCTGTCCGTCTCCAAGGCAAATCATTCAATATCATGGTAATCCAAGTCTATGCCCCAACCAGTAATGCTGAAGAAGCTGAAGTTGAATGGTTCTATGAAGACCTACAAGACCTTTTAGAACTAACACCCCCAAAAGATGTCCTTTTCATTATAGGGGACTGGAATGCAAAAGTAGGAAGTCAAGAAACACCTGGAGTAACAGGCAAATTTGGCCTTGGAATGCGGAATGAAGCAGGGCAAAGGCTAATAGAGTTTTGCCAAGAAAATGCACTGGTCATAGCAAACACCTTCTTCCAACAACACAAGAGAAGACTCTACACATGGACATCACCAGATGGTCAACACCGAAAAAAGATTGATTATATTCTTTGCAGCCAAAGATGGAGAAGCTCTATACAGCCAACAAAAACAAGACCAGGAGCTGACTGTGGCTCAGATCATGAAGTCCTTATTACCAAATTCAGATTCAAATTGAAGAAAGTAGGGAAAACCGCTAGACCATTCAGGTATGACCTAAATCAAATCCCTTATGATTATACAGTGGAAGTGAGAAATAGATTTAAGGGCCTAGATCTGATAGATAGAGTGCCTGATGAACTATGGAATGAGGTTCATGACATTGTACAGGAGACAGGGATCAAGACCATCCCTATGGAAAAGAAATGCAGAAAAGCAAAATGGCTGTCTGGGGAGGCCTTAGAAATAGCTGTGAAAAGAAGAGAAGCGAAAAGCAAAGGAGAAAAGGAAAGATATAAGCATATGAATGCAGAGTTCCAAAGAATAGCAAGAAGAGATAAAAAAGCCTTCTTCAGTGATCAATGCAAAGAAATAGAGGAAAACAACAGGATGGGAAAGACTAGAGATCTCTTCAAGAAAATTAGAGATATCAAGAGAACATTTCATGCAAAGATGGGCTCAGTAAAGGACAGAAATGGTATGGACCTAACAAGCAGAAGATATTAAGAAGAGGTGGCAAGAATACACAGAAGAACTGTACAAAAAAGATCTTCACAACCCAGATAATCAGGACACGACTGAGCGACTGAACTGAACTGATAGATCTCTTCAAGAAAATTAGAGATACCAAGGGAACACTTCATGCAAAGATGGGCTCGATAAAGGACAGAAATAGTATGGACCTAACAGAAGCAGAAGAGGTGGCAAGATTACATGGAAGAACTATATGAAAAAAATCTTCAAGACCCAGATAATCATGATGGTATGATCACTCATCTAGAGCCCGACATCCTGGAATGCGAAGTCAAGTGGGCATCAGGAAGCATCACTACAAACAAAGCTAGTGGAGTTGATGGAATTCCAGCTGAGCTATTTCAAATCCTAAAAGATGATGCTGTGAAAGTGCTGCCCTCAATATGCCAGCAAATTTGGAAACCTCAGCAGTGGCCACAGGACTGGAAAAGGTCAGTTTTCATTCCATTCCCAAAGAAAGGCAACGCCAAAGAATGCTCAAACTACCACACAATGCACTTATCTCACATACTAGTAGCTGCTGCTGCTGCTAAGTCACTTCAGTCGTGCCTGACTCTGTGCTACCCCATAGATGGCAACCCACCAGGCTCTGCCGTCCCTGGGATTCTCCAGGCAAGAACACTGGAGTGGGTTGCCATTTCCTTCTCCAATGCACACTAGTAGAGTAATGCTCAAAATTCTCCAAGCCAGGCTTCAGCAATACGTGAACCGTGAACTTCCAGATGTTCAAGCTGGTTTTAGAAAAGGCAGAAGAACCAGAAATCAAATTGCCAACATCCTCTGGATCATCAAAAAAGCAAGAGAGTTTTCTTTATTTCTGCTTTACTGAGTATGCCAAAGCTTTTGACTGGATTACAATAAACTGTGGAAAATTCTGAAAGAGATGGGAATGCCAGACCACCTGACCTGCCTCTTGAGAAACCTATATGCAGGTCAGGAAGCAACAGTTAGAACAGGACATGGAACAACAGACTGGTTCCAAATCAGGGAAGGAGTACGTCAAGGTTGGATGGTGTTACCCTGCTTATTTAACTTATAGGCACAGTACATCGTGAGAAATGCTGAGCTGGATGAAGTACAAGCTGGAATCAAGATTGCCGGAAGAAATATCAATAACCTCAGATGTGCAGATGACACCACCCTTATGGCAGAAAGTGAAGAAGAACTAAAGAGCCTCGTGATGAAAGTGAAAGAGGAGAGTGAAAAAACTGACTTAAAGTTCAACATTCAGAAAACTAAGATCATGGTATGTGATCCTATCACTTCATGGCAAATAGATGGGGAAACAGTGGAAACAGTGGCAGATTTTATTTTTCTGGGCTCCAAAATCACTGCAGATGGTGACTGCAACCTTGAAATTAAAAGATGCTTGCTCCTTGGAAGGAAAGTTATGACCAACCTAGACAGCATATTAAAAAGCAGAGACATCACATTGCCAACAAAAGTCCGTCTAGTTAAGGCTATGGTTTTTCCAGTGGTCATGTATGGATGTGAGAATTGGACTATAAAGGAAGCTGAGCAATGAAGAATTGATGCTTTTAAACTGTGGTGTTGGAGAAGACTCTTGCTAGTCCCTTGGACTGCAAGGAGATCCAACCAGTCCACCCTAAAGGAAGTCAGTCCTGAGTGTTCATTGGAAGGACTGATGTTGAAGCTGAAACTCCAATACTTTGGCCACCTGATGCAAAGAACTGACTCCTGTGAAAACACCCTGATTCTGGGAAGGACTGAGGGCAGGAGGAGAAGGGGATGACAGAGGATAAGATGGCATCACCAACACGATGGACATTAGTTTGAGTAAACTCCGGGAGTTGGTGATGGACAGGGAGGCTTATTGTGCTACAGTCCATGGTGTCGCAAAGAGTCAGACATGACTGAGCGACTGAACTTAACTGAATATTCCATTATATATATGTACCACAACTTCTTTATCCATTCATCTGCTGATGGACATCTAGGTTGCTTCCATGTTCTAGCTATTGTAAATAGCGCTGCAGTGAACAATGGGATACATGTGTCTTTTTCAGTTTTGGCTTTCTCAAGATATATGCCTAGGAGTGGGATTGCTGGGTCATGTGGTGGTTTTATTACTAGTTTTTTAAGGAACCTCCATACCATCTTCCATAGTGGCTGTATCAATTTACATTCCCACCAACGGTGCAAGAGCATTCCATTTCTCTACACCCTCTTCAGCATTTATTTTGTGTAAACTTTTTGACGATGGCCATTCTAACTGGTGTGAGGTGATAGCTCATTACAGTTTTGATTTGCATTTCTCTAATAAAGAGTGACGTTGAGCATCTTTTCATGTGTTTGTTAGCCATCTGTATGTTTTCTTTAGAGAAATGTCTGTTTAGGTCTTTTTTCCACTTTTTGATTGGGTTGTTTGTTTTTCTGGTATTGGGTTTTATGAGCTGCTCGTATATTTTGAAAATTAATCCTTTGTCAGCTGTTTCATTTGCTACTATTTTCTCCCATTCTGAGGGTTGTCTTTTCACCTTGCCTACAGTTTCCTTTCAGAGAAGGCAATGGCACCCCACTCCAGTACTCTTGCCTGGAAAATCCATGGATGGAGGAGCCTGGTAGGCTGTAGTCCATGGGGTTGCTAAGAGTCAGACACGACTGAGCGACTTCACTTTCACTTTTTACTTTCATGCATTGGAGAAGGAAATGGCAACCCACTCCAGTGTGCTTGCCTGGAGAATCCCAGGGACAGGGTAGCCTGGTGGGCTGCTGTCTGTGGGGTCGCACAGAGTCGGACACGACTGAAGCGACTCAGCAGAAGCATAGTTTCCTTTGTTGTGCAAAAGCTTTTAACTTTAATCAGGTCCCACTTGTTTATTTTTGTTTTTATTTCCATTACTCTAGGATGTGGGTCATAGAGGATCTTGCTTTGATTTATGTCATTGAGTACTCTGACTATATTTTCCTATAAAAGTTTTATAGTTTCTCATCTTACATTTAGGTCTTTAATCCATTTTGAGTTTATCTTTGTGTATGGTGTTAGGATGTGTTATAGAGAAATTCTTTATTCCTTTCTCACCTGCAGAAGACTCCATTATATGGAGGTAACATAATCTCTTTGATTTAGGGGTGATTCCTATATATACCACAGAATTGTTAGCTTGTTTTTTAACATCATAAAACAATTTATGACATTAGAATGCGGTTACCAATTCTTATACTATCTCTTTATGACCCTAACTATGAATGACTGCTATAGAAAATGTTTCCTTCCACTTAAATTAGGCCACTGTTTGGATAAACAGGACAAAATGCTGGGAAAGCAGTAGTCTTATCTTTTATGTGTTTTGTACAGCATTTTGGACACTATGGCTTCACAAAAATGTCTCATGACATAGTAATTTTCAGAGAGGCCTGTCTCCTAAATCCAATGAGAATAAGCTTAAGACAAGATAAATATACATTACCTGGGAGCTGTCTCTGGCATTTTATTGCTCTTTTACAGTTTAACTAAAAAGAATATAATGCTAAAACAGACTAACCCCCCCCCCCCCAAAAAATTCTCCTCAGTGTATAAATTGTGACTTCACTTAGGGTTTTGGCAATGACAGTTCATCTGAAAGTTTCAGCTGCTGCTGCTGCTAAGTTACTTCAGTTGTGTCCGACTCTGTGTGACCCCATAGACAGGAGCCCACCAGGCTCCCCTGTCCCTGGGATTCTCCAGGCAAGAACACTGGAGTGGGTTGCCATTTGAGTCATCTGTTAATCACATTGGGCATTGTAGATTGGGGAGACAATCCTTGTAGATGTTTCCACTGTTCAAAAATGCACAGAGCTACTGAGTTCGTTCTTGTTGTGTGTTGTGATGTGCTGGTTGTATGACCAGCAAATAGGAGTAAAGAAACAGGCAGTGATGAGCCAACGTCTCAGGACCAGGCACAGCTGTGCTTTTCTGAATACACATCCTACCTAGACATTGAACCATGACACAGTCAGTTCAGGGTACAATGATGTGATTTCTCTCATAGTCCAGAAACACATCAGGAGATGATAAATTGTTGCCTGATATACTCTGAGTACAAAGTTACTCCTTCTGAGCTTCCAGTCTCAGGAAGTCTGTTGACCCTCCTTTGTGCCTGGCCTTCTCAATCACTCTTTAAAAAAAAAAAAAAAGTTTGCTATTTTTATTTATTTATTTGGCTGTGTCAGGTCTTATTTGTGGCACATGGGATCTCCAGTCTTGACTGCAGCATGTGGGGTCTTTAGTTGCAGTGTGCAGACTCTTGGTAGAGGCATGTGGGATTCTATTTCCTTGACCAGGGATTGAACCCAGGCCCTCTGCAATGGAGTGTAGAGTCTTAGCCACTGGACTGTTGATTGTCTTCTCAATCACTCTTGAGCTGAAATCCTATTGAATGCATCAGATGAAAAACAATAATATAAAATGCCAACTGATGAGCTATAAAAATAACTGTCCCTACTTTCTACTCCAAGGACAAGGCAAAGTCATCTGTAGCTTGATTCCCTTTGTGATAGCCCTGTAATGTCAGCCACTACAAACCAAATAGTCACACATACCAGGGACTCTATTAGGCAAGTCACTTTATGTGCTTGCTTTCTTTCCACTTCATCTTTACAGCACTGTCAGGTAACTTCTCAGAGTTTGTTTGTTTGTTTGTTTCAAGACAGACTTACTCAGTTTACCTCATACAATGAGACTTTATTATGATTATAATGATACCTTGAGTAATGAAGTCATCAGTATTTTTCAGGGATTTTAGCATGGTGTTGGTGTATGTGAGTTATCATTTGATTTGGTAAAATATGACAGCAACAAACTCAAAGTAGGAGTGACCCAGACACATAAAGGCTTATATTTCTAATAAACAATAAGTTTGGAGGTAGAAGATTGCTGGCACTTAGTGTCTCAAGAATTTCAAGACTGAGGTCTCTAGAAGTATAGGCTTTTTGAAACATCTCTCCTGTACTTTTCCTTCCCTTATAGCTCCTAAAGAGCTGCTGAATCTTCAGTCATCTTGTTGCCTTCCAAAGTATAACTCCAAAGCAGAGCTTGCTTTCCTTGAAGCCCCAGCCCATGTTTTCTGCATAAGTCTTAATGGTCATTCTCAGCATCTGTGGAAACTGAGACCTTTATCTGATTTATCTAAATACAACAACAATACTTATTTGCTAAATAAAATTGTGGTTCTGATAATAAGAAAGAAGAAAGGAATGGATTTTGAGGAGGTAACTGTGGTCCCTGTCACATAGTGTATGGACAATAAAAGCACTTCATTTACAGATTGTGTAAGTGAACAGCACCTTGGGCAATTCAGAGCAAGTAATAATATAAACGTTTATTGAGACCTTACTCTTTATGTGGCTTTATATATGTCATAGAAAACTCACAACACCATGATATAGATAGTATCATTATCCCATTCTCCAGATAAGAAAATCAGGGCTTAAAGAATTTCAGAAACTTACTTAAAGTCATTCAGCTGGTCAGTGGGCAAGCAGATGGAATCAGAAAACCAGGTTTTCCTAATGCCCAATGTTTTGCAGTCAATATGTGGTATGTTCTACTTTTCTGAAACAAGTGACTAAACACAAAATTGAACACTTCTATCCTAGAGAGGAAAGAATTCTAGAACATGTGTGGTCCATGCCTTTCTAAGGACTGGGCTCTTTATCTTAAAGTGCAGTGTTAATCAATCTACTTTTTCTCCTAATGGGTACTTTCTTCAGTTCCGTTTCCACGTTCTGTTTTGGCCACAGGTGTCCTGGTCTTTGCATTGATCACCCTTATGTGCTTTCCTACCATAATAATTTGGGGTGGTTTTTTTTTTCAGGGAAATTCCAAGTGTGATTTTATTGCAGTATTTTGACAGCTGATATGATAGGAAAGAATTAAGTATGCTTTTTAATTTATGCTTTAAAATGCCATAAATTTGCCTTCACTGGAGTGGGTTCATGAATCTAACTGAAGCAAATAACTTGCAGCTCTGTTGCTAATAAATTCTGGAAGATGATAGAGAAGTTCTCATTATTCCATTTCAATATGCTTGTAATTCAACATTTCTCCCCACTTTGCTTCCTTTGCTCTTAATATTTAAATGGAAAATATTAAATGGCTTAATAGCTAGGCCCCACCAAATAGCATGTTTGCCATGACTTAACCTTTTCAAAATATAGTCTCATTATATTAAATACATCTCATTATTGTAATTATACTGCTACAAATATAGTGGATAACACATCAAATTATTATTTAATTCTAGGAAAAAGTTTTCTAAGTTGTTTGTTGACAGATAATACCAGATTCTATTTGTCTAAACTGCAGCCTGTGCTGAGGTTTTATGTTTCATTTTAATATTTCTGAAAATGTGCTCATTTTTGGTATCAAACTTGATAGAACTTTGTGTCAGTATAAGATGTATTGGAAATTACTTTGAAGACAGGCTTGACGGTACTGCAATTTTTGTGTTCTAGGATGGCAGTAAAGTTGCCATCTTTAAAAATGTCTTAAAATCTGTAGATTGTGATATTATGCAGTCATTTAAAAAACATATTTTTGAGTAACTTATAATGCCATGGAAAATGCTCCTGGAGTAAGCAAAGTGGGCAGGTTATAAAACTGTAAGTACAATCTAATCTCACATAAACATTTTTAAAATAAAGAATTATGCCAAAATTCCAAGGCTTTGATTTCTTGAAATGGTGAAGCTAAAGATGAATTCTCATTTTATGCTCTTTTGCATTTTCTGAATTTTTTTATGATAAGCATACTACTCAATTGAAAAATGTTATTATTTTAAAAAATGACTTTGTGGGTGTCAGGTGTCAGTCATAACACTGACAGCACAGTGATCAAGCTTTAACTGGCCGCTGATGTCTCATTCCATGGACGTTTCAGGATGAGGACACCAAGCGTCTTCAAATGCTGAAAGAAATAGTGGTCCTGGCCTCTTTTTAGCCCCTCCAACAACTCCACCTGGAAGACTGCCGTACCTGGCAAATCAGGCTTCCCCTGTCGGATCTGCTCATATCGTCCTTTCTATCTCCATGGGCACTGTGTGATGTTGGTTCCCTCACCCCTCACATTGCCCTTCTCCATGCTGGTTACTTAGCCAGGGGTCCTCCCTCTACCTAAACTGTCAGTTGAAATTTCTTTTAAAAATTCACACGCACACATGGGAGTTCCCTTGTAGTTCAGTGGTTAAGACCCAGTACTTTCACTGCTGTAGCCTGGGTTCAATCCCTGGCTGAGAAACTAAGATCCTGCAAGCTATGTGGTGCAGTGGGGGGAAAAAATCACAACAAAAATGGGAGTTCTTGTTTAATAGTTATAGAGTTACACATCTGGGAGATATAAAAAGAAAAAGATTAAATGGAGTACAGAGAACTCCAGGGGCTTCTCTGGTGGCTCCACAGTAAAGAATCTGCCAGCAGCGCAGGAGACTTGGGTTCAAGACTCAGGTTTGATCCCTGGGTCAGGATGATCCTCCGGAGAAGGAAATGACAACCCACTCCAGTATTCTTGCTGGAAAAATTTCATGGACAGAGGAGTCTGGCAAGTTACCATCCATGAGATCACAAGAGTCAGACATGACTTAGCGACTAAACCGCTGAGAACTCCAACACAGAACAAATCCAGGGACAGACACATGAGCCCATGAGGTAACTGAAGGGGATCAGCATAAGCCAACCCAGAATATGCCCTTTGGCATAAGGATTATTTTACCTGAAAGCAGTTAAGATGCAGCAGACACAGGAGGAACTCTCTGCCCTCCCTCTTTCTGCCTGAAAGCAAGGCGTTCATCTTCCACTGGTACAGGTGCCTCCCGTCCTGCACCAGGAAGAGAATGACTCTTAGTACTGGAGATGGCACTGACGTGAGTCTGCATAATAAACCTGACGGACGTCTTGGTCTATTCATGCTGCTGTGACAAAGACCACGGACTGTGCAGCTGACAAACAGCAGACAAGTATTTCTCACGTTTCTGGAGACTGGGAAACCCAAGATGAAGCTGGCAGCATGGTGGTATTCTGATGAGGGCCCTTTTCCTGGTTCAGAGCTGGCACCTTGCTGTGTCCTCAAAGGCAGAAAGGGCAAGGAAGGCATTTCTCTGTACCTCTCTTATAAGAGCACTAATCCTACCCATGAGGGCTCTGCTTCCTTTCCTAACCACCCCCTAAAGGCCCCCTCTCCTAATACTATCTTAGTGTATGAATTTTGGAGGGATACATTCAGACCATAGCACTTACTAAACAATCTTATCTACCACACTAAATTTTCTAGTTAAATTTCCTCAGTGTATCATCTACAAAAGCACAATCATTGGCACTTCCCTGGGGTCCAGTGCCTGAGACTCCCTGCTCCCAATGCAGGGACCCTGGGCTCGATCCCTGGTCAGGGAACTAGATCCCACATGCTGCAGCCAAGACTCAACACAGCCAAATAAATAAATAAATATTATTTTTTAAAAAGCACAATCACTCACCTTTTTTTAGCCTAGTCACTTCTCCTTAACTTATTGCTCTTTGTTAAAATGATATATAATTTCCAGGCTTAACTACTTTAGGCTTTTGTTTCTTTTCTGTGAGGTCCTTGTGTGCATGAGAAATAACCTTTCTTCCTATTAATATATCTTTTGTCAGTTTAATTCACAGGCCTCACTAAGAAACCTAAGAGGGGAGAGAGAAGTTTTTCCTCTGTAACATTATCTGGATGGTCCCTATGTGGATGGGAATGGTGTACGAGTACATTGATACCTGGACTACACTGATTTTTAGTAATCTCCTCCTCAATATCTCTTGGGACAAGTAGAGAGTCTCTCCCTGTCTCTGTCTCTTGTTTATCCTTACACAGCTAAGAAGATTTTTTATTTAACTTAGTCTTTAACAAGTTTTAAAAAGGAGCTTCCCTGAAAGCTCAATTGGTAAAGAATCTGCTTGCACCACAGGAGACCCCTGTTCAATTCCTGGGTAGGGAAGATCCCCTAGAGAAAGGATGGGCTACCCACTCCAGTATTCTTGGGCTTCCCTTGTGGCTCAGCTGGTAAAGAATCCGTCTGCAGTGTGGGAGACCTGGGTTCGATCCCTGGGTTGGGAAGATCCCCTGGGGAAGGGAAAGGCTACCCACCCCAGTATTCTGGCCTGGAGAATTCCATGACTGTATAGTCCATGGGGTCGCAAAGAGTCGGACACGACTGAGTGACTTTCACTTTCACTTCACTTTCCCAGGTCCACTAGTGGTAAAGAACCTGCTTGATAATGCAGGAGACGTGTGACGTAGGTTCGATCTCCAAGTCAGGAAGATCCCCTGGAGCAGGGAATGTCAACTGACTCCAGTATTATTGCCTGGTGAATTCTATAGACAGAGGAACCTGGCAGGCTACAGTCCATAGGGTCACAAAGAGTCATACATGACTGAGCAACTAACACACACACATACCCCTCAATATGACCAAATAATTTCCAGCAATGTCATGAAATGAAACAAAAAGAAATCTAGGTAGTGAGAATTTTTATTTACTCAACTTTGGCTACATAATTATGCCAGGAAACAAAGTGGAAAATAAATACATAGTTATAACACAAAAGCAGAAAAATTGAACTGTTTCTTCAACAATTTTTAATATCTAACAATTTGACTGTAGATCCTTTGTTTACAGTCTGATGTAATAATGAAAGTGAAAGTCGCTCAGTCCTGTCTGACTCTTTGTGACCCCATACAGTCATGGAATTCTCCAGGCCAGAATACTGAAGTGGGGTAGCCTTTCCCTTCCCCAGGGGATCTTCCCAACCCAGGGATTGAACCCAGGTCTCCCACACTGAAGATGCATTCTTTACCAGCTGAGCCACAAAGGAAGCAGCCTATCCCTTCTCCAGGGGATCTTCCTGACATAAGAATTGAACTGGGGTCTCCTGCATTGCAGGCGGATTCTTTACCAACTGAGCTATCAGGGAACCCCCACTGTAATATTTTCTGCAAATAATTGTCCAGTGACATGGCTCAGGATACATCACCCCAAAGTATGGCACCTTGCCATATTGAATATTTTGAGCTGAAGGAATTTAAGAAACAGGTTGTCCTGAGCTGCTCCTGAGCCATGAAACCATCATGTGCGTGGTTCCCTTCCTATACTGATGAAAGGGGCATTCTCATCTCTAAGACACCGAGGGAATCTGAACAGATGGGACTTGCTATTTCCCCCAATTTACTGCACTTAGTTCATAATTTTTCTATCCCATCTAATTTTCTCAAGACTGGGCTGTTCATCAAACCAAGCATAAAAACACTCAGGTTCAACTGTTCCCTCAGGCCTGCATATTTTTATGAAGTCTCTCAAGTCATGTAAATCTAAAATTATGTAAATTTTTATGTTTTTTGTTGTTAATCTGTCTTTTGTTAGAGGGACCTCTTTTGATGGATGGGGTGAAAGATTCTTTTCCTGCCCTATATCAACAATTAATAGCTTAATTTTACTAAAACTGGTATGCCTGCTGAAGATACAATTTAGGCAACTTTTTTCTTAATACGTTTATCCATTTATTTCATTTTTGGCTGTGCTGGGCCTTTGTTGCTGCACAAGTCCTTTCTTTGGTTATGGCCTGTGGGAGCTCTTTGTTGCAGTGTTCTGGCCTCTCATTGCAGTGGCTTGTCTCAAAGCCCAGCCTCCATGAATCCTCCTGGATCAGGGATCCAATAGGTGTCCCCTGCATTGCAGGGCAGATTCTTAACCACTCAACCATCAGGGAAGTCCTAGGCAACTATTTAGTCACATCACTGCTATCCATGCTTTTACTTCTTGAATCAGTCTTTTTTTTTTTTTTAAGATTTATTTAGTTAGTTCGTTTTGGCTCTGCTGGTTGTTCATTGCTGTGCGCGGGCTTTCTGTAGTTGCAGAGAATGGGTCTCTTCCCTGGTTGCAGGTTTCTGTAGTTGCGGAGAGTGGGTCTCTTCCCTGGTTGTGGTTCTTCGGCTTCTCATTGCAGTGGGTTCTCTTATTGCAGGGCATGGGCCCCTAGAGTACAATGGCTTCAGTATTTGCAGCACATGGGCTTGGTAGTTGTGGCCCATGGGCTTAGTTGTCCCTCAGCGTGTGGGTTCTTCCGGGTCCAGGGATCGTACTCATGTCTCCTGCCCTGGCAGGTGGATTCTTTACCACTGAGCCACTAGGGAAGCCCAAATCAGTCATTTTAAAACAAACATTTTTCTTGAATGATTTTCAATTTTTTAAAAATTATTCAAATTCAGTGAAAAAAGAAAATTATCTCTGGACTAAAATTTACATTTGCCAAAAACAAAAAATAGCATAGCTTGCAGTTCCCCCTTGGTTTTACCAATGTACATTTTAAATATAACTAAAAATTCCAAGTGGTTTCATGGAATAAAGAATTTGAAATAGACTGCCCTTTGTTCATCCCCTTTTGATGATATATAAGCACATGCATGTAAAGACATTGTCCATTAAAGAATAAAAAGGAGTACATCAAGGCTGTATATTGTCACCCTGCTTATTTAACTTCTATGCAGAGTACATCATGAGAAATGCTGGGCTGGAAGAAGCACAAGCTGGAATCAAGATTGCCGGGAGAAGTATCAATAACCCAGATATGCAGATGACACCACTCTTATGGCAGAAAGTGAAGAGGAACTAAAAAGCCTCTTGATGAAAGTGAAAGTGGAGAGTGAAAAAGTTGGCTTAAAGCTCAACATTCAGAAAATGAAGATCATGGCATCTGGTCCCATCACTTCATGGCAAACAGATGGAGAAACAGTAGAAACAGTGTCAGACTTTATTTTCTTGGGCTCCAAAATCACTGCAGATGGTGACTGCAGCCATGAAATTAAAAGATGCTTACTCCTTGGAAGGAAAGTTATGACCAACCTAGATAGCATATTCAAAAGCAGGGACATTACTTTGCCAACTAAGGTCTGTCTAGTCAAGGCTATGGTTTTTCCAGTAGTCATGTATGGATGTGAGAATTGGACTGTGAAGAAAGCTGAGCTCCAAAGAATTGATGCTTTTGAACTGTAGTGTTGGAGAAGACTCTTGAGAATCCCTTGGACTGCAAGGAGATCCAACCAGTCCATCCTAAAGGAGATCAGTCCTGGATGTTCATTGGAAGGACTGAAGCTGAAGCTGAAACTCCCATACTTTGGCCACCTCATGCAAAGAGTTGACTCATTGGAAAAGACCCTGATGCTGGGAGGGATTAGGGGCAGGAGGAGAAGGGGACGACAAAGGATGAGATGGCTGGATGGCATCACCAACTCAATGAACGTGAGTTTGTGTAAACTTCGGGAGTTGGTGATGGACAGGGAGGCCTGGTATGCTGCGATTCACGGGGTCGCAAAGAGTCAGACACAACTGAGCGACTGAACTAAACTGAACTGAACAGAAATTAAGAATAAGTAGCTTTCATATAAAGCACATCGCCTATTTAAAAAATAAGGCAATGTATATGTAATAAAAAATATGTATATGTAATTAAAACTCAAAATAATTGGTGCTGGAAAGTGGACCCCTTGCAGAGCCCAAAAGTGGGCTCATGTCTAGCACTCAAATGAATTGTCCAAGGAGGTACATGTGCTGACGAAGCAAGAGACTGTAATGGGAAGGGAGCTGCAGGGTAAGGACACCCAGGAGAACTGCTCTGCCACTTGGCTTGCAGTCTTGGGTTTCATGGTGGTGGGGGTTAGTTTCCGGGTTGTCTCTGGCCAATCATTCTGACTCAAGGTGCTTCTTGGTGGCTTGTGCATTGCTCAGTCAAGATGGATTCCAACGAGAAGGATTCTGAGGTTGGTAGGACATATGGACTGGCCTCCCCTCTCTCCTTCTGACCTTTGCCAAATTCTTCTGCTTGGTGGTTGCTTCTAAGTTCTGCGTTCCTTACCAGGAATTCCTGTTGTAAGGTAACTTATGCAAGTCATTACTATTGTTCCTGGCCAGGGCAGACAATTTCTGTCAGTGGTTCCACTAATATAATATCAGCAATTTTCTAGAACTTAAAGATTTTTTGAGGTGGAGAGTATTTCATCACCTGCTTGGAATTTCTGGCACACAGTGATCACAAAAAGCAGAAGGGCTTTAGTTGGTTTTATTATTGGGTTGAAATTCCCTAAAGACAGCACTCCATTATTGCCTACATAGGGCAGGTTGCTCCCACTGCTCTCCCTTTGCACCTCCCACTAGTTAAGCTAGTTAAAGCTGGTTTCATTGATTTAATCATATTTTATAATGCAGTCTGGTTTTATGAGGGAAGCTTTGGGGATTCATAGTTTTTAAATGACCAAACCTAAAATTCCTTATGCAATAAAAACGATTGCACGATGACTTATCTTTCTGTGTACGCAATTGTCCTAAATTGAAGAAACTCAACAGGAAAAGAATTGGAAAAGAACATGAGGGTTGCAAGCTCAAACTCCTAGAGGGTCCACATGAACATTGTGAGTGAGAAGGCAGGGGAGAAAGGTATCGAAATGAATAGAAATGCCCGGCTGCAAGTGGCAGGTGACACCAGGAGCAGCTCCTATTCAGCCTTCCCCAGCTGTATCCTTGTGGGACACAGGCCCATAGTTACCTAGCTCTGGCAATTTTTTTTCATGAGGAGCTGACAATCTGATGTCTTTGTAATATCCTCTGATTTTTAAAAGACGGAAATTAATTCAAACTCTAGAAAAACACTGCGACGCAAACAAAACAGGTCCGCAGCTGCAGTTCAGCCACAGGCTACTAAATTCCTAATAAAAATGCAAGTAGTGATTGAATCAGTTACAGAAGTTGAGAAAATATAATTTATTTTCTGATTCCTCCTTTCCCCAAATGTGATATTTTAGAAAAATCCAGCTACACTTACATCACATCCATAATCTGCAGTTTAACGAGAAAAGAAGCATAATTACAGTAAATAGATGGGAGTGGCCTGAACTCCCAGAGTCCTCCTTTCTCTTGAGTCAGGGCCAAGGATGGTGTCACCCAGATGCCTGTGAACTAAGTGATATACACCAGATTTATTTAACTACTGGCAACCACTTTTTTTTTTCTTTGTAGGGCAATGAGTTAAAAGATTATTTACCTCCCTTGGTTACAAAAAGAAGAAATACTTCTTCCAAGACTCTGGGTAGCTGCGGCCAGTTCTTCCAGAGAAATTATTTACCTCAAAGATTCAGAGCGCGGAGCTTGGAAGCCTTGGCCCCCCCCCCGACTCCTTGCCGCTGCACTGCATGGGCACCGTCTAAGGGGTGAGTGTTTGCTTGGCCCTCCAAAGGTTTCAGGCTCAGAGCCTCTGAGATAGGTAGTTAAGAACAGCATTCTAAGTCTCAGTATGTAGATTTCATTTGAGCTGGCATTGGGCATATTAAAAGAGGTTTTTTTCAAGTAAAAGACAACAATAGAAGTTGTTCCCCTCATTTCCACAGAGCTTTGTGTATCTTAATTAAAAAGCTATATTTTAATTCCTTTGACAGATTTACTAAGTATCCTCAGGCTGGGTTCCTGCAGGGGCCATACAAAATTTAAAGCAAGAATATGAAGCTGGCTTTGTCTTCTGTGGCTGTTAAGAATTGTCTGGTTTAAGTGCATGGAAGCTGCCCTATATGGCCATGTTGGCATGGCTCCTTGCTGTGACCTCCTGAAGAACTGAATCTGCCACTTAAATCCCAAGGAAAAGCTCACTGTCAACCCACTAAAGGCCCCCAAGTATAATCTCTGACTCTGCCTACCCCAAAGAAACAGGCCTAAGAAGGGCATTTACACAAGGAGATGGTCATCTCCCTGTATGACAAGAGGAAAAAAAC
The DNA here is from genome assembly GCF_023091745.1 of Budorcas taxicolor. Lineage (NCBI taxonomy): Eukaryota > Metazoa > Chordata > Mammalia > Artiodactyla > Bovidae > Budorcas > Budorcas taxicolor. Next base: position 138,989,467 of record NC_068911.1, on the reverse strand, counting down.
TCAAAAGAAGTGAGGTTTTTGCCTTTTTCACAGATCAGTTTCTTTTAAAAGAAAATATCCATCGCTATCATATTGTCTCTTTCCCAGCAGTTATGTTCTGGGCCTTTTTTTTTTTTTTTCCTTTTTACAAACAACAACAAAAATATTAGAAATGGTCAGTAACAAAAACCAATGTGACCTATTGTGTTCTCTCAAATGTCTGTTTCTGAAATTTCTATCATCAGAGTATTTAGGTGTTTGAGGTAAATTTGCTATTTTATCGTCATACAAGAAAGGAAAAGAATAAAGATATTCTTGATCATCACAAGATATGGGAGACCAAGTTCAGTTCAGTTCAGTCACTCAGTCATGTTTGACTCTTTGTAACCCTGTGGACTGCAGCATGCCAGGCCTCCCTGTCCATCACCAACTCCCAGAGTCTACTGAAACTTATGTCCATTGGGTTGTTGATGCCATCCAACCATCTCATCCTCTGCGGAGACCAAGTTACTGATCCCAGTTTTTTCTGGAGGGGTTGGAGTAAGGAGAAGGGACAGTTATCTTAAAAGTACCCAGTCCATTCTAACTACTAGAACCTCACTTAATACAAAGTACCTCTTATAAAATGTACTCTCTTCAAAAGACTGATTTTCTAAGAGTGACATGTCAAGTATCAGTGGAGAAAAACTATTTTTAAAGAATGATCCCATTCCCCAAAAACAGTATGATAGAGGCACTGTGTATCTTCCCACTGAGCCTAGCTGGCCATTTAGACCTGCTTATACACACACACCCCTCTAGAAAGACCCCTTGAAACCCTGACCACAGCAGGCTTCAGAGAACTTGCACTGATTTAGAAAATGCTGGAACTGTCCTGAAAGTCTTTTATTTGGCAGAAGTTATTCCTGCCCCTTCCTCCTAGTCACTTGATTCTGGAAACATCTCTTCTCATGGAGCTAAGTGTCTTAATGTTACCGAGTCCAAGCTCACTCTCTGTACTGCACCAGAGGCCAATAAATCTGAAAGATGAAGTGTTGAGGCTGACTGAGAAAATGGCTGACTAATGTCACAAAATAACCATCTTGTTGGCGCCTGGATGCCAGGTTCCTTTATGGATCAGAGATGGGGGGAGGTCAGGAAACAAAGTGAAAAGACCATTTGATTCTTGCAATTATCTCCTAGAATGGCAAGCCTCAGGCAGGGGGATATGTTAGTTTCTCTTACTTACAGTCATTCAATGGTGGGCCAGGTCAGGTTATCTCCCTGTGAGCTAACCAAAGGCACTTTAATTTAAGGGTCAGGCAGAGGGGGCAGGGCTCTCTGAGGCAGGCCATTATGTATGATTATAATAACAGAAACGGCAAAAACAGGGTTAAAGTCAGAGAAACAGATCCCGCAGGGAGTCAAAAATTAACCCTTCCCAGTTACATTAAACGTGTGGCATTTGGAATCAGAATGCCTAGGACTGAACTCCAACTCTGCAACTCACAGGAGAGGCTCTCGTAACAGATCCCCAATGACCTGACTCATCAGCTTAACCAGTGTAGGTAAGTTAATGTCTAGTATACCTGAGCACTTCAGTTTTAACTACTTTTGAATAAAAGATCAAGTATAAGGCAAGCTTTAGGACTTTGAAGCGGAGCTCCTCAGGCACAGAGCATAGAGTATAGGGCTGATTAGGAGAGAGATTTTATTTACTATCCTTGATTTGTGGGGGAACAATTTCAAAGCTAAGTAAGCGTCTGTCACAACTTTGTTGTTTTAGGTGGTAACTAAAACAGAAAACTAAAAAGGCTGATCCTTTCCTGGGTTTCAATATGATTACTGTACTTGGAGCACGGTAAATGCTTGTGAAATGTCATTTCTTTTGTCTTTTTTGCTACCTGATACTTTACACTCACTACTAGAAAATAAATCTAAAGCCATGTAAGGTAACCAAAACTTCCTGAAAAACCTTCTTCTAAAAAAATGTCTCTTATGGATGAAATTGTGCTTTTGTGTGATTATAGAAGATAACATATAACTCGGTAAATACAAATATAGCTGATGCCAAGGGGTAGGAATTAGTGAGTGGATATCACCTCCAGCAGGTATCACCTCCTTCAATGACTCAGATAACATTGACAAGTAATATGCCAAGATTATTAATAGTGATATTTCTGTGGAATCAAGGACTGGGGGCAAACATGGGAGAGTGTACATCCCTAGGGGGCTGAGGGACATTTGTAGTTTGAAAAATCATAGCCACTCTATCCCCCAGTGTTATCCCAGTCTGCGCCCACCCCTGTCTCACCAACGCCCCTCAACAGAGGATTATTGTTTTCTATTTTCTGGACTTCATCTTGTAGGGGGGGGAAATAATTCTCCTTCAACCTTTCATTCAGTTCAGTTCAGTTCAGTCGCTCAGTCGTGTCCGACTCCTTGCGACCCCATGAATCGAAGCACGCCAGGCCTCCCTGTCCATCACCAACTCCTGGAGTTCACTCAGACTCACGTCCATCGAGTCAGTGATGCCATCCAGCCATCTCATCCTCTGTCGTCCCTTTCTCCTCCTGCCCCCAGTCCTTCCCAGCATCAGAGTCTTTTCCAATGAGTCAACTCTTCGCATTAACTGGCCAAAGTACTGGAGTTTCAGCTTTAGCATCATTCCTTCCAAAGAAATCCCAGGGCTGATCTCCTTCAGAATGGACTGGTTGGATCTCCTTGCAGTCCAAGCGACTCTCAAGAGCTTCTCCAACACCACACTTCAAAAGCATCAATTCTTCGGCACTCAGCCTTCTTCACGGTCCAACTCTCACATCCATACATAACCACAGGAAAAACCATAGCCTTGACCAGACGGACCTCAGTTGGCAAAGTAATGTCTCTGCTTTTGAATATGCTATCTAGGTTGGTCATAACTTTTCTTCCAAGGAGTAACCGTCTTTTAATTTCATGGCTGCAGTCACCATCTGCAGTGATTTTGGAGCCCCCAAAAATAAAGTCTGACACTGTTTCTACTGTTTTCCCATCTATTTCCCAAGAAGTGATGGGACCGGATGACATGATCTTAGTTTTCTGAATGTTGAGCTTTAAGCCAACTTTTTCACTCTGCTCTTTCACTTTCATCAAGAGGTTTTTTAGTTCCTCTTCACTTTCTACCATAAGGGTGGTGTCATCTGCATATCTGAGGTTATTGATATTTCTCCCGGCAATCTTGATTCCAGCTTGTGCTTCTTCCAGTCCAGCATTTCTCATGATGTACTCTGCATATAAGTTAAATAAGCAGGGTGACAATATACAGCCTTGACATACTCCTTTTCCTATTGAAACCAGTCTGTTGTTCCATGTCCTGTTCTAACTGTTGCTTCCTGACCTGCATACAGATTTCTCAAGAGGCAGGTCAGGTGGTCTGGTATTCCCATCTCTTTCAGAATTTTCCACAGTTTATTGTGATCCACACAATCAAAGGCTTTGGCATACTCAATAAAGCAGAAATAAAGGATGTTTTTCTGGAACTCTCTTGCTTTTTCCGTGATCCAGCAGATGTTGGCAATTTGATCTCTGGCTAAATCCGCCACTGCAAATAAAAGATTAACAGGGGGAAATTTTTAAATTACGTACATACAGAAACATTGTACATACATTCTAAAGGAGATCAGCCCTGGGTGTTCTTTGGAAGGAATGATGCTAAAGCTGAAACTGCAGTACTTTGGCCACCTCATGCGAAGAGTTGACTCATTGGAAAAGACTCTGATGCTGGGAAGGACTGGGGGCAGGAGGAGAAGGGGACAACAGAGGATGAGATGGCTGGATGGCATCATGGACTCGATGGACGTGAGTATGAGTGAACTTTGGGAGTTGGTGATGGACAGAGAGGCCTGGCGTGCTGTGATTCATGGGATAGTAGAGTTGGACATGACTGAGCAACTGAACTGAGCTGACATACAGAAACCCCACTTAAAAGAAGATTGAAGATAATATTCCATCCTGAACTAAGGAAAAGGATGGAGTCTGGGCTTAAAGGTGGGGGAAGGCAATTCCTGGTATAAACAGGAATTGTTTGGTAAACAGAGCTGGCTGGGTCCAGAAGTTAAGTCTCAAATGGAAAAGAGGAATCACTGTCTTCCTGATAACGGCCCCCTTTCTAATGTAAATTTCCTTTACAAATGTAAGCTTTCCCTTACAAATGGGTAACTTCTACTCAGTTTTCCAAGCTTTTCCTGAGCTTGAAGTTCCTTAAAATAAAAGTCTCAAAATAATTCTTAGTCTTCAACAAGGCACTTTTCAGGATGACCCATTCTCCTAAGCCCTCAGAATTCACAGCAATCAGATACAAATTGTGTTTTCTGGCTTCTCACACCTCACAGTGTTCAATTTTGCTTGGCTAACGTTTTAAGACCTAGTAATGTTCACATTCACAAGATGATGTTTGACCTTAAAGAAAATCGAGTTAGCTCTACAGATGGACAAGCTAATTGCATCAGGGCTGACTTCCTAGTGTGAAGTATCAGCCTCCACACTTCTCATTCTCTGAGTCCTTCAGGTACACAGACTTGCCCTCATCTGCCCTCATCACAGATGAAATGAGAGATAAGAATCGGATCTTTAATTTCCCCCAAACCTGGAAAATTCTCTCTCAACCCACCTCAATAAAGAAATAAAAATTAAAATATTAATTCATACTCAACTATTGTGTGATTCTGATTCCTCCCACTGAAACCTAGGAAATAAAATCTCTTTCCTAATGAGCCCTGGGTACAGTGAAGAGCTCTACTTAGATTCTATGGTTCTTTTCATGCTAACGTTGGAATGAACTTTAAATTGACTTTTAGTAAGCAAAAGCCCATTCAAACAAAGGAGGGATTGGTGCCTCCCCCATCGCTGGTTTCCAGCCTGAGGCGCTGCAGCCAACATCAATGATCTCCTTTCAGGGAACAAACCTCTGATACACACGTGTACATGCTGAGCAGAAGAATTAATCTGTGCAGTGTGTTCACTGCTTACTTTTCTCCTGGAATACATGATGAATTTTTATGGAGGGTAGAGGAGGAAGGGAAAAACCACATTCACGCGAAACCCTACATCATTCTCCTCTACAGTGTCATTTCAAAAGCCAGATAAAAGCCCAGTGAGGAGGCTGGGGAAAGTGTCCAACGTAGCTGTTCTGAAAACCGCTCTCCATTTCATTCTGGAGCAGGGAAGTTACACCCAGACATCACAAAAGCTTCTCTCCTCACAGAAAATTAACTGGTAAGTGCTTTCTTGTTTTCCTCACACTGACACGTTTGCAGCTGACCTGATGAGGATGCCTGCAGATGATTTATTTACAAAGCAGTATTTGGACTAACTACCAGCTGGCAAAAAACAAAAAGGAAAAGGACTCCTGATAGCTTATGAAACACTCTCTGTGCAAATTCATATTTTTGGTCCTGTCAAAAGTGTTTAGGAAGAGTGTAACTGGGTTTGCAACAGCTGTGATTAAATCTCAAACACTGAGAGAACAGGACTAGGTTGCTGGGGTGGGATGGGGGAATTGGGCAGGTGCAATTGGGAAGGCGCAATGAAGAACTTTCAGTCATTTCATCAGCTTTTACCTAGAAAATTACAGCTCAAAATGCAGTTATGACTCAGAAATGTCTAACATCATTAGTGGAAAGCTCACTGTAGTGAAATCAAGTAGGAGGAAATGGTGCTCTGAGATGAAAACTGATGGTAGGAAAAAAGTTTTAAATTGAGTTGTAATGTGGCTTGGTTTTCTCCTTTTTGAGATGAATAGCATTCGGTTCTTCATTACCAACATTTCTTTGTTGCTGCTGTGTTTTTGAAATCTCATTATCAATTGCCTGTTAGAGGAATTCGTATCTGGGCTCATCTAATGCAGGACGAATGGCTCATTGAAGGGAGGTATGTGGGAGAAAAGGATGGGCTAACCCTGGGTGGTCAGATAACTGTGCGCACCAATTGCTCTTTGTCAACAATAGTTTATTCTTTTCCCCTACATGAAAACTAATGAAAACCAAATGAAAATTTGATAATAGAACTTTTACCATCAGTTACTCTCTTAAGTTGGCCATTCTTCCTTCAAACAAACTCATTTGCCCAAGCTTCCACCAACTTGTTGCTAAATTAATCCACTAGTATGTTTTGTTTTGTGAAAAAGCCAACAGTCATCTCAAATTACCTAGTTCAAGTAATTTCTCTTTTTGTATAATACTCATCATGTTTGCACTTCTTCCAGACACTGAATGATTTTTAAGTTTTTTTCACAGATATTATTTATGATTTTACCTAAAATTTAAGTTCTTTAGTTTATAAAGAATGTCATACCTTTTCTGTGTTACTTTACTACTAACTGTCATCTCCCTGAGAGACAGTTATTTAACCCAACATTCCCCCTCAAAGGCTACAGCCGTTGAAGCTAACTCACAGAAGTAGTTCTGAAATAAAAGTCTTGTATTCAAAGACTTTTTTTCTGAATTGTTTACAATTAAAAAAAACTAAGAGCAATCTAAATATCCAGCAGTAGAAAGCTGCTTAAGAGGTGGGTGGGAGGGAGGGGATTATATATATATTTATATTTATATATATATAATATATATATAGCTGATTCACGTTGTTATTCAGCAGAAACTAATACAACATTGTAAAGCAATTATACTCAAATCATTAAGAAAATAAAGTTAGTTAAGCTTCTTATATATTATTTCAGTGAAATGTTTAAGTCATTAGGCAATAATAATTTGGAGGGATATGTTGGATCATGGACAAGTGCTCATAATATAATACTGACAATGACTGTAATTATGTAAAAAGTAAGTGGAGATGAAAAAATTGAAGAAAAACACACAAAACTGAAACACACCATAGCTGTGTTAAGCTAATGGTGAACTGATGATTTGTCGCGGAAGAAAAACTTTTCCTCTACCCTCTTGAATTCAGTTTCTGAAGGCTCATGAATTAAACTAATAAATGACAGGTGTCAGACTTCACAGAAAAATGTCACTCAAAGGGATGGCTGGAATTGGGGGCTGGTGCATCATCTTAAGGGCTTCCCTGGTGGCTCAGAGGTTAAAGCGTCTGCCTGGAAGGCGGGAGACCCCGGTTCAATCCCTGGGTCAGGAAGATCCCCTGGAGAAGGAAATGGCAACCCACTCCAGTACTCTTGCCTGGAGAATCCCATGGACGGAGGAGCCTGGTAGGCTACAGTCCATGGGGTTGCAAAGAGTCGGACACGACTAAGCAACTTCACATCATCTTAAAGGGAAGGGAGGAGAAAGAAGGACACTTACAGGAACACAAGTGACTTCTTAAATATCTAAATAAGGAAGGAGGAGGTGGAGAAAGGGCACTTATGGGAAAACAAACGACTTTTGAGAAGCATAAATGGGCCTTTAAGAGAATAGATGGGCAACAGGATAGTTTGCGTGACATTGTTTGGATCTGTTGTGGAGACTTCTCGTCCATGAAGGTTAAGAGTCAACCTTTCCTTGCTGCTCCTGGGGAGGGGGTTTACAACAACTGAGTTCTTTTGGGACCTCACATGCCCACTGTTCAAGATAATTTTTATGCCACAGTGGCGCATGCTGGACCCCGTCAGCTGATATATCCTTTCTCTTTCCCCAAACTTTCTCACTAATAGTCCATTATTTGTATAATTTTAAAATTTTATAATATTGAGAATTCCCACCTATTTTTTTCTTCAGGTCTTTAACCCGAAGATCTGAAAGTTAAACCCATCAATATGGTGGAGGCTCTTCTATTCTAATTCATCCAGTTTCTTTGGTGACATTAACTTGAACAAAGGTTTCTGCCTCATGAGATGTCTTTTTAAAAATGTACTGAAGTATAGCTGACTACCAACATTGTGTTTAATTTCTGCAATACAGCATGGTGACTCAGTTATACATACATACATATATCCTTTTTCCTACCTTTTCCACCATGTTTTATCACAGCACATTGAATACAGTTCCCTGTGCTATAGAACAAGACCTTGTGTTTATTCATCCTATGTGTAATAGTTTGCATCTACTAATCCCAAACTTCCAATCCTTCCTCCCCCCACTCCTGCTGATGCTGCTGCTAAGTCCCTTCAGACGTGTCCGACTCTGTGCGACCCCAGAGATGGCAGCCCACCAGGCTCCCCTGTCCCTGGGATTCCCCAGGCAAGAACACTGGAGTGGGTTGCGATTTCCTTCTCCAATGCATGAAAGTGAAAAGTGAAAGTGAAGTCGCTCAGTCGTGTCCAACTTCTAGCGACCCCCATGGACTGCAGCCCACCAGGCTCCTCCGTCCATGGGATTTTCCAGGCGAGAGTGCTGTAGTGGGGTGCCACTGCCTTCTCCGTCCCCCACTCCTACTGCCTCACAAATCTTCTAATGAAAGTAGTAAAAGCCAAAACCACAATAAAAACTGATAGTAAAAAAATTTTAAAGATAGGAAAAAAGCAAAACTAGCTAAATGCAGATAAATAACACAACACCCTCTTAAATAAGACCATTTCGAAACATTCCCCAAATCTATGGCTGCATAGCATTGTTAAACTTGCTATTTTGAAATTGTCTGTCACCCCAGACTTTAATCCCAGCTCTGTCTCTAACTTGTTTTGTGACCTGAGGCTGAGCAAACTTCCTGGAACTCAGTTTCCTTTAGTTTTAAATAAACCTGATGGGCTAGGTTCCTTCGAGCCCCCCAGTCTCACCTCTTACCCTTTTTCCAAACTCTGCTTATTAAGTCATTGTTCAATGTGATATATATAATGGGGTCCTTGCACATACAGTATATACCTAATAAATATTTAGTGAAACAAATTTTTATTCAGATTCTATGTTTTCATATTTTTTGATTCTCATAGTATGTACTGATTATTCCATGATACTCAAAGATGAAAAATGCTCTTCATTGTTAAAGAAAATAGTGTCAGTAAAAAATAAGTAAACATGAATCAGGCACAAGCTTTCTGCTAGGAATTATGCAGTCCTTCCTTCAGCCTGGGCTTTCCTGGAATCTCAGCTGGTAAAGAATCCACCTACAATTCAAGAGACCCTGGTTCGATTCCTGGGTCAGGAAAATCCTCAGGAGAAGGGATAGACTACCCATTTCAGTATTCTTGGGACTTCCCTGGTAGCTCAGCTGGTAAAGAATCCACCTGAAATGCAGGAGACCTGGGTTCAACCCCTGGGTTGTGAAGATCCCCTGGAGAAGGGAAAGGCTACCCACTCCAGTATTCTGGCCTGAAGAATTCCATGACTGTATAGTCCATGGGGTTGCAAAGAGTCACACATGACTGAGCGACTTTCACTCACTGAGGTATAGTGTTTAAATTGAAGAAGGAAGTAGAGTAGAAAAAGAATTCAGACCCCTCAGTGGTTTAGGAGGACTTTTTTAGAACACCAAAAAAGAGAGCCCTTACTGGTAGTGCTGGCAAGAATGTAACCACTAGATGACAACATTCAAGAAAGTAATTTATTTAATGAAGTTCAGCATATAAAGAGTTAAATAAAAAGAAGTCATAATCTTCTCTCAGGAATCATGAAGCAGCAGCAGGGGGTGCCTCAGGGCTTGGAATAAAGGCAGAGTTAATACTAAAAGGGGAGGGCTTTATGAAGAAGGACTTTTGCATGGACTGTGCAACCTGGCAGCTCAGAAAAGAGAGAATCCAAGTTAAGTCTAATAATATGTGCTGGGTTGAATTTTCATTAGGACCTAAGGGCATGAAATATAATTTGTATGTGAAATTAGATCCTTAGACCTACTAGAAAGTGCTTATAGATATGACATCCTTAATTTTCATAAATCTTTCTCTTTGGCAGTTAATGATAAACCTCTATTTCAGTGGAAAACATATGGTAATGGTGCATTCCGCTTATTGTGTAACTGAAGAGTTGACATGGATTTTTTTTAATGAGGTTGTACCATTTAAAAGTGCTGTTATTTGTCCTTGATGATTTTTGACTAATAAAATGGAAATGTCATATGCTTCAACATAAAATATGGATTATTAATTTAATAAAATAGATATATCTATATTATTTATTTTATTGCATAAATATTTGTTTGATTTGTATATTTTATTTATACGCATTATATAGTTAACTATGTCTAACACTAAAACTGTACTCAACATGCTATAGTTTTGAGGATGGAGAAAGCACTTCCTCCTTCATTCACTAAATTTTATTGAGTACCTACTATGTTTCCTGCACTCTCTGTTATGTATTTGATATGCACAAATGAGTAAAGCTTTATCTTTATCACCTTGCCCTTGAGACTTTCAACATTTAGCAAGGGAGATAAACACACAAACAGGTGGTTACTATAGAGAGCATGTGTACAAGGATTAAGAAGGAAGTCCCTGAAGTCAGACCCAGAAGTCTTGTCTGGGCTTCACCACTTTTGTTAATTGCCCAACCTCCCTTAGCCTCATAGAGATAATTATAGTACCTCACAGGGTTGTTGTGAGAATGAAATGTGAAAATGCAGTTGCTTAGTGTTGTAGTACACATAACAAGTACTCAGGAGATGTTACCGTATTACTGTGATGTGTTAAATGGTGTCGTATAATTAGGTGTCTGTAATGTCCTATGCTTCGTTTGCTTCCTTTTAAATATAGTTAGGTAAACTGTTCTTAATAATAAGCCATACGTTATTGGATGTAATTTGCTCCTGTTAATAGTTTAGAGAAAAATCTCATCATCTTTCCCGGTAAGTGGGACTTGTTTTCATTCAAAAATCCTGATCTAATTAACAGATTTAAAACATCTCTAAGGAGTGAGATTCATCATTCTTTTAACACCATTAATAAGAAAGAGGACCTGAGAACAAGAACTAATGGATTTGATGGTAATTAAGAGCTGAAATTTCCTTCTCAAACTCACCTTTGCCTTTCAGGCAAATATAAATATTAGTTGTTGCCAAGATGCCCATGACCGTGAATGCCTTTTCTCAAAACCCACCAAATATGGGACTTACCTTGGCGGTCCAGTGGTTAAGAATCCACCTCGCAATGCGTGGGTGTGGGCTCCATCCCTGATGGGAAACTAAGCTTCTACATGCCGCAGGGCAACTAAACCAGTGTGGCACAACTACTGAGCCCGCATACTGCAACAAAAGATCCCAAGTGATGCAAATAAGACCCGATGCAGCCAAGTAAATAAATATTTTTTTAAGCCCCACTGAATAGTTTTACTGCCAGCCAATAAATATTTGTGTATGTGCGCTCAGTTATGTTTGACACTTTGTAGCCCTCCAGGCTCCTCTGTCCATGGAATTTTTCAGGCAAGAATACTGGGCTGGGTTGCCATTTTCCTACTCCAGGGGATCTTCCTGATCCAGGGATCCAACCTGTGTCTCTTGTGTGTACTGGATCGGCAGGCAGATTCTTTACCACTGGTGCCACCTGGGGAGCAAAGGGAGTATGAAGGAAGTATCTGGGAGTATGGAGGGAAGCGAAGCAACACTCTGGTGGAGCAGAGAGATTCATCAAACATTCAAATATATAAAAATTCTAAAGGAAGAGTGTAGAGCAGGGACCTTGATTTAGGTTGGGGGATAGACTTGTGGAGATCAGGAAAGAAATCACTTAGGAAAGTAAATGTCTAAAAACATAGCTTACCCTTTAGAAGAACTGATGATTTTCTCCTCAATTCCAAACCACCAGCAAGTTCAGGAAATGAGTTTAGTCAAATCAATTGTTTGGTTAATTTATGGGAAATACTAAGTCTATAGAAATTGTTTATTGTATTAGATAATGTATAGATAATATTAAATGTGACTCTTCTTTTGATTGTCATTCTGCCCCATATAGGCTTTCATTTCATTAACTATTCAAAATAAGACCATTCACCTCTAGGGTAATTCCATCATTATCAACACACTCAGACATAAAATGTATATTTAATTCAGTTTTTTACATTTAACAACCAAGAAGATGGAAAACTTTGAAGATAGTAAAATGACTAAATTCTTCCTTGTTTGGGAGAGGTGCCTTGCTCTGGGATGGTATAAGGAGGCATTTCTCCTTGGTTTGCTTTCTTATTTCTAAGAGATTGAATAGGGAAGGAGGAACTTCAGAACATGCCTAACACGGTTTATCTCTTGGGAGGGATCATAATATACCAAACAGCATTTAAAAGTGTATTTTCATATCTCCTTACAAATGTATTCTATCCCCCAGAACGTAGGAGCAGGTGGAGGAAATGATTGTGAAGAGTCTCTCTTCATTTTAACTTTCTATTAGATTATTTATAAGAATATTCACACTCATTTATTTCAGTCTTAATTAAACAAAAGCTTGATTTGTTAAAAACTAGGCCTATTTTCAAACCTTGACAAATGAAATTTGTACTGAGTACACTTCAATAATTTTCTAAAAAAGACAACTTCCTTTTTACACTTTTCTCAAGCAGTCAGTAAATAACTCATTCATCAAACTGAAGAGAGTGCCCAAACAGGATTTCTTTGGAAAAGCTCATTCTTTTGTGTTTTTTTTTTTGTGGGGCTTTTTAAAATTTTTGCTTAGTCAGACAATTAGTGTATTTCCTAACCAGTTGGATCACAGCAAGTCACAGAGATTTCAGCAAGAAGCCCAGTTTACTTCATTCCCATCTTTATCACAAGAAATGAACTTGATCTACATAAATCATTTGACATAAAACAAATACACTCCTTTAAATAGAATATTATCACAGGATCAAAATGTTCCCCTTTGGAAAGGAAGGAATGAGAGTAATGTAGCTTTACTGTCCCAGCAGGAAACCATTATTTTGTTGCTCCTGTGGTATCTTTCAACTGATGTTTTCTTTCAGGATGAAGCACAAATCCAGAATGTTATCTAAACTAATTACAAATAATAACATCAAATGAGCTCTCTGATTAGAACCAGTGATCATTAAACTAGCTGGAAGCCCAAGAATTTTCTACCTTTCAACAAAACCATATGTTAGTTATGTGAATTATTTCATAATACACCCTAATAAAAAAGCATTCATAAAGTAAGATATAAAAATGATATTGCATATTTCCTGAGCTCTTACTATGATCCAGGCACTGTGCTAGGCACTTATATACATTATCTTGTGTAATTCTTACAACAACCCTAGAGTGGTTTGCTGATGGTGTTCCTCCCCAGATCACAGATGAAGAAACTAAAATTTAGTTCAGTTCAGTGGTTCAGTCATGTCTGACTCTTTGTGGCCCCCTTGGACTGTAGCACACCAGCCTTCCCTGTCCATCACCAATTCCCAGAACTTGCTCAAATTCATGTCCATCGAGTCAGTGATACCATCCAACCATCTCATCCTTCTGTCACCCCCTTCTCCTGCCTTCAAACTTTCCCAGCATCAGGGTCTTTTCCAATGAGTTAGTTCTTCTCATAAGGTGGCCAAAGTATTGCAGCTTCAGCTTCAGCATCAGTCCTTCCAATAAATACTCAGGACTGATTTCCTTTAAGATTGACTGGTTTGATCTCCCTGTAGTCCAAGGGACTCTCAAGAGTCTTCTCCAACACCACAGTTTGAAAGCATCAATTCTTCTGTGCTCAGTTTTCTTTATGGCCCAACTCTCACATCCATACATGACCACTAGAAAAATCATAGCTTTGACTAGACGGACCTTTGTTGGGAAAGTAATGTCTCTGCTTTTTAATATGCTGTCTAGGTTGGTCATAGCTTTTCTTCCAAGGAGCAAGCGTCTTTTAAGTTCATGGCTGCAGTCACCATCAGCAGTGATTTTGGAGCACCCCCCCAAAATAAAGTCTGTCACTGTTTCCATTGTTTCCCCATCTATCTGCCATGAAGTGATGGGTCGGGGTGCCATGATCTTCGTTTTTCGAATGTTGAGTTGTAAGCCAGCTTTTTCACTCTCTTTCACTTTCATCAAGAGGCTCTTTAGTTCCTCTTCACTTTCTGCCATAAGGGTGGTATCATCTGCTTATCTGAGGTTATTGATATTTCTTCTGGCAGTCTTGATTCCAGCTTGTGCTTAATCCAGCCTGGCGTTTCACATGATGTACTCTGTGTATAAGTTAGATAAGCAGGGTGACAGTATATAGCCTTGACCTACTCCTTTCCTGATTTGGAACCAGTCTGTTGTTCCACGTCTGGCTCTAACTGTTGCTTCTTGGCCTGCATACAGATATCTCAGGGGGGCCGGTCAGGTGGTCTGGTATTCCCATCTCTTTAATAATTTTCCACAGTTTGTTGTGATCCTCACAATCAAAGGCTTTAGTGTAGTCAATGAAGCAGAAGTAGATGTTTGTAATAAAAAAATATGGTACCTGTGACCACTGTTATTGATTTGCTGATGTAGAGGAGGAGAAAAGAAAAACATCTTTCTTCCTCTTCTTCTAGATTCTCAGCTGGAGCACCTATAAAAAATACAGGTTAATAGGAGGAAAGCATTCAGATTTTTAAATATAAGTTTCACATGACATACGAGCCTTCACAAGGAAATGAAGACCTAACGAAATAGTTAAGTTTGAGTGTTTTTATGCATACTAGGTTTGATGAAAAGTGAAGAGTCATCGAGATATGTGATAGGACAAAATGAATGTGAACTGAGAGTAGTAAATTGGGGGAAACTAGCAAGGCTGTTTATTCAGATTCCACTCAGTATCCTTCCTTCTTTGGAGATAAAGATGTTCCTTTCCTTAGAGCATAAGGAGAGCACCTTTCACTTGAGAATCTCATGTCCTGTGACTCAGGGGAGGGTCAGAAATCCTTCTTGCACCTGATGTTTCTCATACTCCTTCAGCTTAAACTATTGCATATGCCAAGGTGCCATTATTTTGGGCTAGCAGTAGAACCTCATCAGTATCTATGTTGGATTGAGGGGGGAAATGTGAAGTAGTACCTACAAATAACAAAATAGGAAATAGAAGTACACTATTAACAGAGAGAAGACTGGAGACAGAAGTATAGACGGCTATGTATCCGACACTGAGCTTCACTCCATTGCCAAGTTTTTCTCCTCACAACTTCCTGATACGATAGATATTATTATTATATTAACCCTATTTTTACAGATGGAGAAATTGCTGCTTAGAGCTTTTTTTTTTTTTTTTACTTTATTTTACTTTACAATAGATGGAACGATAACCCTGTCTGCTTAGAGCTTTTGACTGACTTTCCAAGGCCACACAGGTGAGAGACAGAGAGATAGCAGTGGGTGGTAGCGAGAATCCAGATCTTAGTTCTCTGCCCAGGAATTAGACCTGGGTTGAAAATCAGGAATCCCAGCCACTAGTTCACCAGGGGCTAGAGGCTAGAAACAAAATTCCCCTGGCCCTTGCCCCCTTTGAAAAGTGCATTTCTCAAGGAGGCAAAAACTGTAGAAACAGGTACAAAGTTTATTTTTAGAAATACAGTACACCAAGTGGCAGAGGACACAGAGAAATAGTTTGTTTCGTTAAGACAGAAGCAAGACAGAGATACACACCAGGAGAGAAAGGGTGTGAGCATCATGGCTGATGAGGAGGAGTGTGGTAAAGAGGTGGTTAAATCATTTAGGTAGGGCAGTTCTGGGTCTTTGTTTACCTTTGGCCAATTATCTGTCTTCTCCCACCCCCTATCTGTCCTAGGACCCTCCCCAACATGCATGTGCAACTTTTTCCCAAGATGGATTCCAGCCCAGGGGCCTATGGAGGGACCTTGGCATCACCTATGCTGGGGTGGTACCACCTCCTTTTTGACCCCTAAGGAGACTTTCTACACATGTGCAGTGACTCCCTTGGCCCGAGAATGGGAAATACGGGACCTCTTGGTCTGTTATTCCAACAGAGTTTAGCCTCTCTCTGTCCCTGCCATAACCATTATCTTAAAGTGTCCATAGGAGGCAAACTCCAGCTGTTACTTGCATTCCAAGATGGAAGTAAATATCTAGCCCAGAGCCTACCGGCCTCCTTGCTCAGAACTGTAAAATGTAGGCTAGCTGTAAATGCCTAGCCTGGAGCCCATCTATTTCCTGCCTCCAAAGTGGCATTGCAATTAGAAGCCAAGGTCTGCCTGACTCCAGGGCTGTCATTCCTACCCATCATAAAATGTGGCCCAGAAAGGATTCTGATTGTTTCTGGATTACATCAAAGCACATGGTGAGGAGGGACTGGTAGGGAAGAAGGTAGTTTACCCAGGGTAACAAGAAGAAAGAAGACAGGCAGGGAAGACTGGAGAAGGGGGTGTAGGAGTAAAAGTCAACTCTACATAAACACCCTCATGGGTTTAGTTATCTCAGGGAATAGCTAGGGCAGGGCAGGTCTCTCTGCTGATCTCATAGAACGGAAATTTCTTGGGTGGCCGCTGGGACTTCTCTTCATCCTGCTTTGGTGAGGCAAATGGTGTATCCTCAGGATGAGGAAGGCATCCTGTGTTCTCCAGCTGCAGCGCTGACCAGGCAAAGTGCCATGGCTAGCCAATTATTTTGAAGTTTGGAGGTGGCTAGAACATTGGCTTGGTTCCCCTTCTCTGAGTAGTGGCTGAAGGGATTAAGAGGCCTCAGTCCGACTGCAAAAAAAGAGAAAGCAAGAGAGATAAAATGAAAGCTGTACATATTTGAATGCTGTCTTAATGTCCTGGCTGTGTAAAACAATTGTACTAAGCTTCCAACAGTCATATCAAGGGCCTGGCTTTAACATACCATTCTTAAAGAGAGCAGATACGAATGAAGAGCGAAGGGAAAAGAGTCTGAGATCCCTAAATTTAGGAAGAATTTGCTTCAGCAGTACAACCTTGTGGTGGTATCCAGATTTTCTCTCCTTCAACCCTTCCCTGCTTGCCTGGTATTGTACTTCAACCAAGCCCTTGACCCCACCTCACCCCTTCCTCTAAATGTGTCCCCCTGTCCTAATGTTTAGTGGTATCATTACCCTAGGAGTAGAAGGTAAATTTAGATTTTGGAAATTCATGGCCAGAAAGAAACTTTATAGACACTTTTAAAAACACCTTACCACATCCCTACCTCCCTCTTCCTACTTCCGTTTGTCCTCCCAAGGTTAGACTAATACTGTTGGAATAAAGACCTATTAAAAGACCTGATTTGAAAAAAACAAACAAACAGGTAAATCATGACTCACATACAAATATAAAGTTAACCTGTTTCAAAGGCTTTTACTTAACTCATTAATTAATGATACAATCAGTTAAATGGGTTAAAAGGAGAATTCAAATTCTCACACATATATAGTATAGACCATCAGGACTGTTGAAATGGATTTATAAACAGTTGCAAAACTGGTCAATATTTATAGGACAATAATCAATTGCATCTCACTAGATACAATTCATTTGTATTTCTCTGGAGGAGATTATTTGCATTATGAAAAGTTGTCTGTAACTTTCATGATTGTAAAATACACAAAAGACAATGACAAGCAGAGAAAACCTGAAATAAAGCCCCACCATAAATCATGTTTTTCAGGATGTCTATATATCATAAATCGTGTCTGACAGTGTACCTCTGTATTAAGACCACTTGTACTTACTGATTTTATCTCCAATGTTCCACCTCAGTGTGTCAAGAACTTGAGGATTATGGTCCTTTTTGAGCAGTATGGTAAGATATCACTTTGAAAACACTTTAGATAATTTGCTGATCTTATTTACAAGGATAATTTTAGGTTGTTGGTTTTAGTCACTAAGTTGTGTCCAACTCTTGCAACCCCATGGACTATAGCCCACTAGGCTCCTCTGTCCATGGGATTCTCCAGGCAAGAATACTGGAGTGGGCTGCCATTTTTAGGTTACTCCATGTAAAATAACTAATTACAAATTTAAACAAATTATTTTGGATAAAAGTTGCCTAGGGAGCAAGCAGCTTTTTAGATTTGAAAATGAGAAGGTGGGTGCTGGACGGGAAGCTAAAGATGAAAAATTGAAGTCTCTTAGTGATATTTCGCTTGACGTTCTCTGTTTCTAAACTGGAAGTAGAAATAGTAAGGCTAGAAGAGCAGAATAAAAAGCGTGCCCTGAAACAACCACAGTGTACGCTTCTGGGGGACACTTTAGCCCTGTTAGCCACCAGCACTATCAGCCTCAGTGGTCTGCAAGGAAGTCATGATCATGAGAAAGCATTTGTTTCATGGTTAACACTTCCACCCAGGCCCAGGTGGGGAAATATCCAAATAGGACAAAATGGATCCCCCCATCCACCCACCCCCTCCCCGGCTACTGTGCCCTTTTTCCACATCTGTTTAGTTTCCTGTTGGTTCTTGCTCCAGTCCTGATTTCTGCATTCTGATTCCTGACTGTTCAGTCCCCTGCAGCGTTATTCATTTCTGGTTTCGTTGAGTATCGACCATTTATTAATAAATAAACTACAGGCTTTGATGTGTTGGCTTCATGTAGCTTCCTGATTTCATTCCTCCACATGTAGTGGAGCATTGGTTTTCCTAGTTTCAAGTCAGCTCGAAATTGTGCGGTGGTGGGTCCTCTCCTCCTAAGCCCTTAGTTGCCATTGTTCTTTTTTCCTCAAGGTCACCCTGTACCTGAGCGCCATAACAGGTTTGCATTCAAAAGGCTCTCTGCTGCCCCCTCCAGGAACCCAGAAGCATTACCTCAAACTGCTTCTCAACTCAGCTCCACCCAGATTAACTACTTGGCAGTTGAAATGATCACAGAATTCCAATTCTCTCAATTTACAGTAAGAAAGAAAAAGTAACCAAAAACAGTAAAACGAAGTTCTTTTTTGGCCATAATGATAGGAGCTGATGTGTAATAGATAGAATTATTCATCTATACTGAAATTCCCAGGTGGCGCTAGTGGTGAAGAACCTGCCTGCCAAAGCAGGAGACATAAGAGATAGGGGTTCAATCCCTGGGTCGGGAAAATCCCCTGGAGAAGGGAATGGCAACCTAATCCAGTATTCTTGCCTGGCGGATCCCATGGGCAGAGGAGCCAAGGATCAACCACAGGCCCTGGGCAGTGAGAGCACAGAGTCCTAACCACTGGCACTTCCCTGCCCCATTTGGTTTTACTATATGTATGTGTATATGTTGTTTCTCTGAATTGCTTGAGAGAAAGTTGCATACATTACGTCCCCTTTCCCCCATATTTTTCAGTGCCTATTTCTTAAGAACAAGGACATTCTCCTATCTAACCACTGTATATTTGCCAATTACAGTAAATTTAAAATTGATGCTGTATTTTGGGCACAATGATAAAGAATCCACCTGCTAATGCAGGAAGTGTCAGAGATGCAGGTTTGATTCCTGGGTCGGGAAGATCCCCTGGAGAAAGAAATGGCAACCTGCTCCAGTATTCTTGCCTGGAAAATTCCATGGACAAAGGAGTCTGGTGGTCTGTAGTTCAGGGAGTAGCAAAGAGTCGGACTCAACTGGGTGACTGAGCATACACACACACATAGTTGATTTATAATGTATTAGTTTCTGGTATACAGCACAGTGATTCATTTATACATATATATGCATTCTTTTTAATATATTTTCCATTATGGTTTATCACAGGATATTGAATATAGTTCTCTGTGCTATATAGTAGGACCTTGTTGTTTATCCATTCTATGTGTAATAGTTTTGATGCAATCCTTTTTAAAATCTAATCTATAGTCCATATTCTAGTTTTGTCAATTGATCTAGCAATGTTCTTTCTGGCTTTTTATTTTCCTCCAGTACAAGATACATGCCAGTATCACATGTCTCATTAAAACTGCCATGTTTCTCTAATCTGTTTCAATCCAGAACATTTACACAGGCTTTTTTGACTTTGATGACTCTGACATTTTTTAATGAAAACAGAACTTTAAAAAAAAAAATGTTCTTTATTTGAAGTTTGTCTGATACCCATCTTGCATTGCAGATTCAGTTCTCCTAGAAGAAAATTTTAATGGTCTTCTTCTAGTTTAAGACAGAGTTTAATGGTCAGATGTTTACTAGGTTATGCCCTTAGAATCAACATCTACATGTGGAATGGGAGGTGAGGGGGTGGGCATGGGGGACAACACAACCAGGCAGAGGGAGAGATTAAGCTGTAAGGTAGAAGTGACAACCATATTTGACTCTCGATGGACCTCTGAAACTAAAACGGACTCATCAGAATTACCCTTCACTGGTCCAAGGCGACCAGGCCTTCCTACTTCCATCTTAATCATTGTTGGCAGTTGGCTACTCTAGAAGGGTAGGACCTTGGGCCAAGGGCCTCTACGTAGTAGTAGAAGTCTCTGAAGGGCTGTTATTTATAGACGGAGGCACTCTCTTGACAGCTCTTCCAGGAGTGAGGACAACAAGATTGTCCTTATAGAGGGATCTGGAGAATGTGTTTCCATTCACCACATTTCACGATTAAAATCAGATTTTTTCACTTCTATCTGGATGACTGCTATGTATATGTATACATATACATGTATATTTTCTTTTTTATTGGAATGGGCTATGATCCATAGTGTCACAAAGAATCAGACACAACTGAAGTGACTTAGCACATATGCATGCACATAGTAGGTTTACAAGGTTGAGTTACAATAATTTCTGCTATACAGCAAAATGACCCAGTTATATATACAGTTTTTAACATTCTTTTCCATTATGGTTTATCCTAGCGCTTTTCTGAATCTTTTGAAAGTTAGATTGTAGACTTCAGCCCTAAAAACTTCAGCATTTACCTAGAATAAAGAAGATTGTCGTACAAAACAATATCATTAACATACCTAAGAAAATGAATAAAATATCTTAATGATATTCAATTCATATTAAAATTCTCCCTATTATTCTCAAAATATCTTTCATAGCTTTTTAAAATCAGTATCTAATCAATCATATTAAATTGCTAATCATATTAAACTCCCTTTTCTCTTTTTAACTAGAATAATCACTCTTTTTCCATGACAAAAGCCATTCTAAGGAGATGGGGTCTGATGTCTTGAAGAACCTTCCTATTTTTGAGTGCTTTTTTTTTTTTTTCAAATTTAAGAGTCATAAGACTTAATGTTGCAAGAACTGAGGATTGCTTTTTCTTAGATGATTTTAAGTATTAATACAGATGAAATAATTTTGAAAGATGTGAACTATCTTTGTTGGTGAAGGACAGGTAAGCCTGACATGCTGCAGTCCAGTTCAGTTCAGTTGTTCAGTCATGTCCAATTCTCTGTGACTCCATGGACTGTAATACGCCAGGCTTCTCTGTCCATCACCAACTCCCAGAACTTGCTCAAACTCATGTCCATCAAATCAGTGATGCCATCCAACCATCTCATCCTCTGCCGTCCCCTTCTCCTCAGTCTTTCCCAGCATCAGGGTCTTTCCTAATGAGTCAGTTCTTCCCATCAGATGACCAAAGTATTGGAGCTTCCCCTTCAGCATCAGTCCTTCCAATGAATATTCAGGTCCGATTTCCTCTAGGATGGACTGCTTGGATCTCCTTGTCCAAGGGACTCTCAAGAGTCTTCTACAACACCCTAGTTCAAAAGCATCAATTCTTCAGCACTCAGCTTTCTTTATAGTCCAACTCTCACGTCCTTACATGACTACTGGAAAAACCATAGCTTTGACTAGACAGACCTTTGTTGGGAAAGTAATGTCTCTGCTTTTTAATATGCTGTCTAGGTTGGTCACAGCTTTTCTTCCAAGGAGCATCTTTTAATTTCATGGCTGTAGTCACCATCAGCAGTGATTTTGGAGCCCCCCAAAATAAAGTCTCTCACTGTTTCCATTGTTTCCCCATCTATTTGCCATGAAGTGATGGGACCACATGCCACGATCTTAGTTTTTTTTTAATGTTGAGTGAGTTCTAAGCCAGCTTTTTCACTTTCCTCTTTCACTTTCATCAAGAGGCTCTTTATTTCTTCTTTGCTTTCTGCCATAAGGGTGGTGTCATCTGCATATCTGAGGTTACTGATATTTCTCCTGACAATCTTGATTCCAGCTTGTGCTTCATCCAGCCTGGCATTTCTCATGGTGTACTCTGCATACAAGTTAAATAAGAAGGGTGACAATATACATCGTTGACATACTCCTTTCAGTTCATGGGGTCACAAACAGTCAGACACGACTGAGTGAGCAACAACAATCTTTTTTAGAATCGTAATTGAAGGCCTACTTTATATCCATTATTAATTAAAGGGAGTCAAAGAGGAATAAAGAGATAAAATGGTTTTTATACCATTTTTATTACATTTTTACAAAATTTAGTCAATATTTGTGCACAAGTGTGTTTGTATGTGAAAACATAACTAGATTCTATTTAACTTTCACATCTTCTCTAACAAAAAGTAAAGCAAAATAAAAAGCTACTTAGTATTTCTATAATTTTTTAAAACAGGAAATGAAAGACTCATTATCTCACCCTATCATATTATGTTGTTTCATAATCATATTACTAAAGATTTTTAGTCCTTTCAACTTAGCACTCATTATGAACAGCTCTTATCTTCTTAAAATATTATGATTCATTCATTATAACAGATTAAGAAAGGTATGAGACGCAAGAATGTTTTCAGATTATTTCCAAACAGGTTTTTTTTTTACCTAATGTCCTTCAGTTGAGCTAGTTATGAATTTTCTGATGGAAAATAAGTTTATTTCTGCTAGGTGTTTATCAGAACACTTGCAAAATTTGTTGTTGCCACATCTTTTCAGCTAACAAGAATACTTTTCTGTCTCTTCCTTCTTTTCTCCTTTCTTCTATTTTTAACAGAAAGAATTTACCATTAAACCTATATTTTTACCCAAACTAAGATATATCCCATAAAAACTAAAAGAAGTGGGAAACCTAAATATAAAACTAAATATTTAATGTTATGAATAGGATAAAATATAATAGACAGCAGGTCAATTTTGCCTGTTTTGAGCTAATCTATTTTGGTTCAGCACCATTCTTTGAGTGCCGATTATGTTTAGGTTCCTGTACTGGACTGTACAGTCCCTGTACTGTGTGAGTCACAAATTTCATTAATTCATTTATTTATTCATTCATTTTTATGGTGTCTAGAACTAAAGCAAGTTTAGAAAAGAGAAGGAAATGGTGGGAAAAATATATGTTTTTCCATAGAGATTTATTAAGTGGTTATTCCTCTTCTTTGATTTCATAAGCTGAATTTTTAAAAGAACACCATGCTGTTTCAGTCAAATGGTTTCCAGACACACAAAATATGCCAATTCAAACTCCCTATGAGCAAAATTAGTGACATGAGCAAAATTAGTAGAGTAAGGATCTCAGAAAATTCTTTTTCACAGAAGCTGCAATAAACTGGCAAATGGTCAGAATCAAATTTTTCAGAACTCTGGAAATTACCCAAAGACTTGCAACAATCTGGGGAGTGTTTGTCAGAGAGAAAGAGGAGGAAGAGAAAGGAGAGGAGGAAAAACAGCTCAATCTCAGTGAAAGAAATGAGTTTTCTGTCTTAAAAAAAATTTTTTTTTTTAAATTTTTTGGCCACACCACTCAGCAGGTAAGATCCTAGTTCCCTAATCAGGGATCAAAACCATGCTCCCTGCATTTGAAGCATGGTTTCTTAACTTCTGGACCACTAGGCAAGTCCCTCTGTGGCATTTTTAACTTTCCCTAGTCCCATCTCATACTCTCCTGCTTTATGATATTCTTAAAACCCAACAGCCTGCTGGTGAAGGGTGAAGAACAGCAGCCTTAGAGCCAAGGGAAGGGACAGAAAGGGGCTGAAGCTCTTTCAAAGCTTCATCCCCAGAGAATTATGGTATGGCCTGTCTGTTGCATAGGAATTTTCCCTGGAAAATTCCACTTGCTGGGTGATTTATTTGACTTAACTCAGAGCTCATTCAGCGTGAAAATTTTTTTCCCCATAAGCATTTTTCAAAAAAAGTACAGGCAGTTACTTAACTTTGCAGCTGCCTGAGGTGATGGATACCAGTTGGGTGAAAACATTAGACTAACCAAAAAATTAAAAACTGGGAATGAGACATACAGAGGGTCTTTTTGAAGCTTCTGAATCAAGAAGGCCACACACATGTATGGATTGTGCTCATGCCCACGGCTCTGTGCATTGCCAAGACTGACCTGAAAAGGCTCTAAGCTCTCACCTCTCGATGACCTTAAGATTCTGTGTAAGGGAGGTGAAGGCTAAGGCAGAGCTGAAAAATGCACCCCCCCTCCCAACACGTACATAGAGCCTCTCACCAAAAGCTGGGATACTTGTTGGTTCTAGGCATTTAAGGAAATTTCCAGGTCCTGAAACTCTGAGTTGATACATATTAGATCTTCTCCATTCCTCATTTTTAGCCTTTCTTTCATATCTTGCATATCATCATCTTTCTATGCTACATTTTGGATAACTTCTTCAGATGTGTCTTCTAGTTTACATTCTCCCTTCAACTGGGTATAAACTACAATTTTGTGTATCCACTAAATTAAATTCCAAGGTTAACTTTGTAATTTCTAAAAGTACTACTTTATTTATTTATTTATTGGCCATGTCGTGTGGGTTCTTAGCTCCCCAACCAAGGTTGGAACCCATGCCTTCGCATTGGGAGCTCTGAGTCTTAACCACAGGACCACCAGGGATATCCCTCTATTTGATTCTTTGTAAAACTTTCTTTTCCAAAAATCAATAATCTGCCTAAAATTTGAGTGGTTATTGGTGCTTCTGTCCTTTGTATTCAGTGTTTTAAATTGTTCTGCTAAATTTCTCTTCTCTTGTGTATAAGATGGAAAGACTAGAGTAGATTGTCTCTATTATCTTATCTCACTTCAAGGACTATGATTCTATGGTGTTTAGCCACCCTGACTCCAACCACTTTCAAAGAAATTAAAGAATTGAAACTCATCTGTAAGGGAAGAGAACTCTCATTCCACAAACAATAATGGAAAAAGAATAAAAGTAACAGAAATGACAACCAGATATTTGGGGGTGAACCTAGATAGCATATTGAAAAGCAGAGACATTACTTTGCCAACAAAGGTCCATCTAGTTAAGGCTATGGTTTTTCCAGTGGTCATGTATGGATGTGAGAGTTGGACTGTCAAGAAAGCTGAGCGCCAAAGAATTGATGCTTTTGAATTGTGGTGTTGGAGAAGACTCTTGAGAGTCCCTTGGACTGCAAGGAGATCCAACCAGTCCATTCTGAAGATCAGCCCTGGGATTTCTTTGGAAGGAATGATGCTAAAGCTGAAACTCCAGTACTTTGGCCACCTCATGCGAAGAGTTGACTCATTGGAAAAGACTCTGATGGTGGGAGGGATTGGGGGCAGGAGGAGAAGGGGACGACAGAGGATGAGATGGCGACGACAGAGGATGAGATGGCTGGATGGCATCACTGACTCGATGGAGGTGAGTCTGAGTGAACTCGGGAGTTGGTGATGGACAGGGAGGCCTGGTGTGCTGCAATTCATGGGGTCGCAAAGAGTTGGACACGACTGAGTGACTGAACTGAGCTGAACTGATGGGATATAAGAAGATTGTTTCCCTTCATTGCACATCACATATGAAAGAACTGTTCTAGTCTTTTCTCTCTATCCTTCATGCTACCCTATCCATCTTAAACACTTAGCAGAAAAAATTAATTAAAAAAAAATAAAACATGTAGATGGATAGAAGACCATGGCTAAGCCACAGAATCAGCTGTACATCCTGATCCCTAGCCCGGAGTGCCATCAAACTGTACCAAGTACTCTACAGGGTTGGCAGAACTTTAGACATTAAGTCCAGTCACGTTTGATGTCAGAAAAACCTTCAGCTTATTGTTGTCTCATTAAACATCTCTTAAGAATGAGATCTGCACCATCATCTGACAAAGCTTTGTACTTGACCGAAAGCTCCATGGCTTCATTTCATTACTATTCAGCACTGTTTCACCGGGGCCTTGAACAGATAGGAGATATTCAGAAAATACCTATTAAATGAACAAATGCCACTTTTAACAGCTATTTATAATCTTAAAGTTTTGCTTTATATTGAGTTAAAATGTCTCTTTCCCTCATAGTCTTAGCTTTACCCTCTGGCCAGATAAAATATTTCCCGCATCTGCATGAAAAAAATGTTACCCTGCTCTTTCTTTTCCAGAATAAATAGCTAGAACCAGGTCATCCAAAACTCCTCCCATGATGTCATTTTAAGCTTTCCCTTCATCCTGTTCCCTCTCTTCTGGACATGTTCCAGTGTATCCTTCTTCATAAATTGAATTTCCAGGAAAGAACACAGTACCTCCAGGTGCATTCTGACAACTCAAGCAGAGTTGGACAAATACTCCCTCAATTCTATCAAAACAGCCAAGGGCAAATTCACTCCTTCTGTTTTTCTAAACTGCCGCATCCCTTTCTTAACTTTCATTAAGCTCATGGTCAAGGAGAAAGCATGTGTTAGGCAGAAATTTAGCATGTCCAGAGGTCAGAAGAGGTTACCCAAGGGCACTGATCTCAGTACATTTGGTGAATGGTGCCCATCCCATGGAAATGCAGGTGAAGGGGGCTGAGGGGAAACCTCCCTCCTCATGGATGGTGTAAAGGCATGGAATAAACCATTAGTTCATAGGTATGTATCTCTTAGTTCATAGGTATGTATCTCTTTAATGTAGGCTTACCAAATCCATTTTAGGGAAATAATTCAGTCCTGTGACTGCTGTCTAAGCACATCACAGCCGGGAAAACCTGTCTGAGAAGATGATTTGCTTTGTGCTGTAACTGGCATAAAGTTCAGTTGCAGGTATTGCTTAACAAGCGAGTTCTGAAGTGAAAGAAGATAGGTAAATTCTAAAGGACATTCTGGACACTGCCTTTCAGCCCCATTTTCCAGGTCAGTATGGTGGAATTAGACTTTTTTAAAAGCAGTAGAATAACAATTCTGAATATCTCTCTAGAACCTTCAAAACTTTATGTTGAATGAAAGCAAAACTAAAGTGTTTTAGACTCAAGGTATCTATGGTTAGTATTATATGACTCTTCTTAAGTGTCATTGAAGTGGAGCTTAGAAATGCCAGGGTTTTTTCTTTTAATAAATAGTCACATGAGTTATTAAAGATAGTTTCAGGGAATCAGACTTTAGACTTGAAGTAGTTTATCTGACTTTATCTTGTTAGAGAATATCTGTGATTTGCAGAAAAGAAAGAGGAACTTGTTCTAAAACTAGAATTTTTAAAAAGAGATTTTATTGCATCAAGGATATCAAGTGGTTTGCTACTGAGTTTCATCCGAGTTCCTTGTCAGGAAATATACTGCCTACATTTTGTTCATTTAATACATATATTGTGTTATTTATATACGTGCCCAGATATTTTCTGACTGCTCCCTTGTGCTTGAGTACTTGGAGAAGTACTTGGCTTTTGAATTATCCAAAGTACAGACTGTCTCCAACTTACAATGATTCAACTTAACGATTTTTTCACTTTACAATTGTGTGAAGGTGATACACATTCAGTAGAAATTCTACTTCCAATTTTTTAAAGATTTTTTTTTAATGTTTATTTTTATTTTTTTATTTGGGTCTGCCAGGTCTCAGTTGCAGCATGCGGGATCTTCAATCTTTGCTGTGGCATGTGGGGTCCTTTAGTTGGAGCATAGAAGCTCTTAGTTGCAGCATATGGGATCCAGTTCCCCAACCAGGTGCCCTGTGCTGAACTATGTCTTAGCCACTGGACCACCAGAGAAGTCCCTGTACTTTGAATTTTGATCTTTTCCCAGCTAGCAGTGTATAGTGTATGATATACTTCTATACTCTGTTGTGATGTTGGGCAGCGGCAGCAGCCTCTCCCAGGCAGCCAAGTGATCTCCAGGGTAAACAACCACTCCGTGCCCAGACAACCATCTGTTTTTCACTTTCAGCATAGTATTCAGTATACTACATGAGCTCTTCAACACTTTATTATAAAATAGGCTTTGTGTTAGATGATTTTGCCCAGCTGTAGGCTAAGTATTCTGAGCATGTTTTTAAGGTCAGCTGGCTAAGCTGTAATGTTCCTAAGGTTATGTGTATTAAATGCATTTTTGACTTAAAATATTTTCAAGTTATGATGGGTTTCCCTGATGGCTCAGACAATAAGAAATCTGCCTGCAGTGTTGGAGACCCAGGTTCAATCCCTGGTTAGGAAAGATCCGCTGGAGAAAGGAATGACTGCCCACTCCAGTATTCTTGCCTGGAGAATTCCATGGGCAGAGGAGCCTGGTGGGCAACAGGCCATGGGGTTGCAAAGAGTTGGACATGACTGAATGACTAATACTTTCACTTTTTCACCATCAGGATATAAACCTGATCAAGGAAGATCTGTACTGAGATCATATATGCCTACATATACCAGATATATACCTATGTCTTTTTCATGAACCACCATACTAGTGACCTTGAGAAGATCAATTTATTTTCCTGAAGTACCAGAGGCAAGGTGTTTCTGAGGCAAGGTGACTAATACTAAATATAAAAGAAACAAATTAAATATATTAAAATTATTTACTGAATATTTTTACTGTGTTCAGAACCAGTGTGCAAAATAACATAGTTGAGGTCTCAAAAGTGGTTCTTGGGACTTCCCTGGTGGTCCAATGGCTAAGACTCCATGCTTCCAATACAGTGAGCCCAGGTTTGACCCCGGTCAGGCAACTAGATTCCACATGCTGCAACAAAGAGTTCAAATGCCAGACTAAAGATCCCACATGCTGCAGCTAAGACTCAGTGCAGCCAAATAAATAAAATACATATATATGTATTTTTTTTAAGTGGTTCTTGCCTCGATTTTCTACCACTGGTCAGAGAGTAAGTAAATGTTAAAAATGGCCATACTTTAAAATGAGCTAAGAATAAGGAAAATAGCTTTCAAAATAAAATCATATGTTTTATCAGTATCTTCCTACCTCCCTTGTCTTTCCCCTCTTGCCTTCCTCCCTCCCTCCTTTCCTTCCTTCTGTCATTTGTCCAGGAAAAAAGAGGAGGAAATAAACAGGAATATGGGCTATGTGAATAAATACTGTCTCTCCCTACTTTCCAATTATGCAAACTTAAATACTGTATGGAGATCTAGTTAGGAAGGGGGAGTCTCATGTTTTCTGCAGTTCTATGACAATTTCAGGCATGGCTGTGTGTTTATAAACTTTTCTTGCAGATGTTACATTTTATGAACTGTGACTCACCAAGGGTGGTACTAGTGTCTAGATGGAAAGAAATCTCTGAGGGATGAAGGATTACACAAGTCTGGTTCACTCAGAACCCGAGATATTTGAATAGAATATTTCCTGGGGGGAAAAAAAAGCAACAAAATTTTGCCACACTTAAATGAATTCAAATCCTTTTTTTTTTTTTAAGAGAATGAGGGAGGGACAGCATTCTTGTCTGGGGAGGTTTTGTTTTCATTTGCAAAGTGTTTTTAATTTGTGTAGGCTTTTTGTTTTGGGCTTTGGTCCATATTTGCATTCCAGTGTTCAAAAACACCACTTGCTAGTAGACATTTTTTGAATACTCACTCTAGGCAAAGCACCAGATTTGATGCTACTTGGAGGCACAGAGAATAAAAGGGCTAGAATACTTTGTACTGCCATATTTGATCTTCTCGTAAAAGTTTAAACTCAATGTCACCTGTATCTTTCAGATTTGGCACCTGGGATCCTAAGTAGGAAGGTAATTCATACAAAGTCATAGAACTAATGACACGTAGGACAAAAACTTAGAAACATCTTTCCTGAGTTCCAATGTTCTTTCAACACACCAGGCTACCTAATACCAATGAACATCAATGGGGTCAAGCATCATGACACCAAAAATCTCAGTAAACGAAACGAATACAAGAAGTTCATGCTGAACAAAATATCAAAATTTTAAGTGGAGTCAGGATCTGACCCTGTACTTGCATGATCCAACTTCACTTGCCTCACCCAAGTCTTGGCCCTATATCATGTAATCTGAATTTGTGGAGGGACCAATGGGGAAAGCCAATATGAAAATATTCTGGGACTGGGATGTAAATAGAGTCACATGTCCAGATGTTCAGAGATGGATCACACACGATCCACGTAGTAGTGTACTGAGATAAAATAGCTCTCATTTGTTTCAATAAGACACATATTGAAGACAAGAGGAAAAACTTGAGATGCGATGGTGGGTCATGCTAACCTCTAGGGGACAAGAACCCCGTTTCCCTCATGAGCTCTGCAAGGTGAGGACAAAGTGGAGTCATGAGAGTCTCACAATGAGGTTTGGTTGGAGGGCTTTGATCAGAACTAGAAACTGGGTTAAATTTTTCTTCCTCTTTCTGATTTTCTTCTCTTTCTCACCCATGTCCTGTGCTTGAAGTGATAGTCCAGGTCCTAGATATACACCATTTGAAAATACTCTTGCCCTTTGTAGGACAAGAAGAAATCACAGTGGAGTCCTGGGGGAAAAGAAGAGGCTCTTGGGCAAATGCAGTACCTATGTGGTCCAGGCCGCAAGGGGACTTGAGACTTGGCCTGCGGTGGAGCATTAAAGAATAGGCATTTCCTGGATGTCCTCAGAACACAGCTGCCATGGCTGGGTGAGCACTGGTTTAGGTTCCTGGTCTGGTAATTTTGTTCTTCACGTTTCTACATTCGCAGTAACTGTAACAGCAGAGTTAGAACCAAGCCCAGGAATAGAACAGATTCTGGGTAAATATGAATCTCTGGCGCAGCCCTAATGTGCAGCCACAACAGAAGCTCAAAGACAAAAACTTCTCATAAGCTGAGTCCACCCGGCCTGGAGGTGGGGGTATGGGGTGAGGAATGGTGAGAAAGGGTCTGATTAAAAAACAGTGTAGCTACTTTTTTTTTGCTTCATGGCAAGCAGGATTTCAAGTCCTTGACCAGGGATGACCAGGGATTGAACCCGTGCCCCCTGCAACAGAAGATCAGAGTCTTAACCACTGGATGGCTAGGGAAGTCCCCAAAGCACCTTTCTTTTCTTATGTCATTCTGAACTTCCTCCTGTCTAATCCTCCTCACTTGCAAGGAAGAGGGGTTTATTTATTTTGCTTTTTATTCAGCCAATTATGGCTCTAGAAAAGAAAAGTAGAATTATTCTCTAATTTCAGTGTTGTACTTAGAAACTATTGCTTTAAACACTCTGGAGAAAGGATTCTTATACCTTGGGTGCCTAGAGGGTAAGAACTTGGGCACTTACACATTTTAGTAAGAATCTAACCATTCTAACTTGCCAACTGAATGGTTTTTGCAATTTCCTCAAGCTTCCTCACCTTCAGTTTCCCAATCAGTAAGTAGAGAATAAAAGCTCAAAAGTAATATCTATTATCATAGATTCTTGTCCTTGATGGATGATGTTAAAGACCCTCTAAATACAGATGTCAATACCTTCTAAAATGTCCCCATCAGCAGCCATGCAGCCCCCTTTGTGCCCACCCTGTGCCATGGATCTCTTTGTTTGTTTGTTGGCTGATAGATTTTGAACGGCTGTAAGTTGTGGGTTCTACTAAGCCAAACTTTTCCTAGCTATTGTGCCAAGTAATTTTTTGCCCTAGCTTCTACATTGGAACCACACAGAATAAATGTTTTATTTTTTCTTCATCTTCAGGTATGTGAAAAGAGCTCTCAGACCTCCTTTATTTTTAATTTTTTTATATTGGAGTATATTTCAGGTGTACAGTAAAGTGATTCAGTTATATATATATATATACGCAAGTCTTTTTTTTTTTTTAATTCTTTCCCCATTTACGTTATTATAGAATATTGAGTAGCACTTCCTGTGCTATACAGTAGGTCCTTGTTGGTTATCTGTTTTAAATATAGCAGTGTGCACTTGTCAGTCCCAA
Source organism: Budorcas taxicolor (assembly GCF_023091745.1). Classification (NCBI taxonomy): domain Eukaryota; kingdom Metazoa; phylum Chordata; class Mammalia; order Artiodactyla; family Bovidae; genus Budorcas; species Budorcas taxicolor. Next base: position 138,957,833 of record NC_068911.1, on the reverse strand, counting down.
GCTCCCAATCTATGTCTCCTCCCGACCTGTCCCAGCTGGTAACCATAAATTCATTCTCTAAATCTGTGAGTCTGTGTTTTATAAATAAGTTAATTTGTATCACTTTTTTTAATTCAACATGTAAGCAATATCTTGTGGTATTTGTCTTTCTCTGTCTGACTTCACTCAGTCTGATAGACTCCAGTTCCATCCATTTTGCTACAAACAGCATTTTATTCTTTTAAATGACTAAATAATATCAATTGTACATATACACCACATCTTCTTTATCCATTCAACTGTTGATAGACGCTTACACTGGTTCCATGGCTTGGCTATTGTAAACAGCCTTCCTTTCTTACTGGTTCCTTCAACCATTCCAACAAATGTAATTTAGTCTTGAGTCCTTTCTTTTGCATTGCTTCTTTTTCCAATGATCTTCTCAAAATCTGTTTTTGCAGACTTCAACCAACTATACCTCCTATAGACTGACAGTGATAAAGTGGAGTGCTGAGCCTGCTAGCTTACTTTCACTACCGTCAAATAATTAAAAGTGTTCCGGAAGAATGTTTCTAAACCATTGCAATATTGACTTTGGTATCCAACTGTTTGGTTTTTATCAATGGGCAAATCTTTCAACTGGTGCTTTATTTTACCTTCCATTACTACGTTTGATCCTATACACATTTCTATCTCCTCGAAGTGAAAAAAACGGCAGAAATATTTTCAGGCATAACCTTCTAGAACTGTTATCCCTCCCTCCTCCGACTTTTTTGCTGCTATCTTGAGAAAACATTACTTTTGCTACCAAAATAAGTTTCCCTTCCCCCCACTTTACCAAGTTCACTAACCATCTCTCTGTATGATGAATAGTATTGTTTTGTGAAGTGGCTGAAACTTCAATATATTTTGTGAATTACTTGAGTACTGTTTTTTCTCCTTTTGGAGACTAGCCTTCTCTCTTCTTTTTAATTTTATTAGGCATTTATTTGTTTTAAAAAATATTTACTTACTTATTTGGCTGCTCCAGATCTCAGCTGTGGCATGTGGGATCTTAATTGTGGCATGTGGGATCTTAATTGTGGCATGTGAACTCTCAATTGGGTATGTGGGATCTAGTTCCCCAACCAGGAATTGAACTTGGGCCCTCTGCATTGGGAGCTTGGAGTCTCAGCCACTGCACCACCACCTTTCTTTCTTTTTAAAATTGTTTTATTTTATTTATTGGACACAAAGCATGTGGGATCTTAGTTCCCCAACCAGGGATTGAACCCATGCTCCCTCCATTGGGAGCTAAGAGTCTTAACCACTGGACCACCAGGGAATCCTCCACCACCTTTCTTTTTTAAAGAAAGGAAATATCTTGATAAAAATTGAAATAAGCATGTAGTAGCTGGCTAATTCAGTTTCTACCCTAAACTGGATGTTTCTCCTAGATTTCTGTCAATGTCACAGCAATATGTGATTAAATCAAAACATCAGTAGTGCCAAGGCTTCAGAAAACAGAAGTGTATTATAGTAGCAGCACAAACTTCTACTGTGTGTCCCTGACTTTTCTGAAGCATATGTTTGTCTGCAGAGATGTCAGGTCATGGTTAAAGATTTTTGATGCACACCAACATAGTCATGTTCGACCTTTTTTTTTTTACTGACTAAACCATGGATGGCATCTATGAGAAGTTTTATAATCTGGTAGGTACCTTGTTGTGATTTTTGCTTCCAAAATCAGTTCTTCAGTAAACATAACATTGCCCAGAAGACAGTAAAAAGGGTTAAAGCTCTAGTTTTGATTGCTTATATGGATAGATATATCCATGACATAAATTGAACAATTCAGATCTCCAATAGCTAGCTAGTCATATGCCTTACAAAAATAAAGTTACAGAAGTCCTCTAGCATCAAGGTTTCCAAATTAAGTGCCCACTTCTTCCTGCTAAAAAATTATCTTCATATACATGAATCCTTTTTGAAGAACATTTTTAAAATTTGCTCTGACCAAGGCTTTGAAACATTACATTGTTAATTGTGGTGATTCTTTCCCAGATTCCAGACAAAATTTGGAGAAAAGTGGGACTTCCTTGGTGGTCCAGTGGTTAAGACTCTGCTCTTACACTACAGAGTTCAATCCCTGGTTGAGGAACTAAGATCCAATGTGCTATGTGGCACAGCAAAAGAAGAAAAGAAAAAAAATTGGAGAAAAGCAAGATAAAGACCTAGATCTTAAATAAAAGGTGAAAAATAGCTTTTTTAAAGAATAAGAGAAATATAATGCTTTATAGTGTTCTGTTTTCTCACCACTCTTGGTCAGGTATAGGGATAGTACTAGCATTTGGGGCTAGACACAAGGGTTCCCCAACTTCCTTTGGAGGACAGGCATCTGACAATGTGTGATCTCAGTCCAGATGAAGTATTTTTCATAACATAAAGCGCACAAAACAAAACAAGTTTTGAAATCTCTCCTTAAGTCTTCTCACTCTTCTCCTAAAGTGACGTAAAGAAATCCCATTATCTTTCTACTTTCCTTCTAACCTTCTATTGTGTACTGCTTTTAGTCTTAAACTGGTGGTAATTGGAACTTCCCTGGTAATCTAATGGGTAAGACTCCCAAAGCAGGGGGCCTGAGTTCAGTCCCTGGCCAGAGAACTGTATCCCACATCTTTCAATTAAAGCTTCTGCAGGGTGCAACAAAGATGGAAGATCTCGAGTGCCGCAATTAAGACCTGGCACAGCTAAATAAATATTAAAAAGGTAAATAAATCCTAAGAGTTCTCATCACAGTTCAGTTCAGTGGCTCAGTTGTGTCTGACTCTTGGCGACACCATGGACTGCAGCATGCCAGACTTCGCCATCCACCACCAACTCCTGGAGCTTGCTCAAACTCATGTCCATCAAGTCAGTGATGCCATCCAACCATCTCATCCTCTGTTGTCCCCTTCTCCAGCCTTCAATCTTTCCCAGCATCAGGGTCTTTTTCAGTTCTCTGCATCAGGTGGCCAAAGTATTGGAGTTTTAGCTTTAGCATCATTCCTTCCAAAGAACACCCAGGACTGATCTCCTTTAGAATGGACTGACTGGATCTCCTTGCAGTCCAAGGGACTCTCAAGAGTCTTCTCCAACACCACAGTTCAAAAGCATCAGTTCTTTGGCACTCTGCTTTCTTTATCACAAGGAAACATTTAAAAAATGGTAGTGATAAATAGCTATAATTACTGAGCATGCTCTGTGTGCCAGGCACTGAGCTAACCATTTTTTGAGGATTTCCTTATGTAATCATCATAACAACACTATGACTTAGAACTATTACTGCTCTCATTTTACAAATGAGGAAACTGGCGTTTCAAGGTAGTAGGTGATTTGTCCAAAAATCCACAGCCAGAAGAGATAGGACTGGGATTTGAAGTCAGATATTCTGATTCCAGAGGCAATAGAACCCTTTATGGTCTGATATTTAAATTATACCCATGTATTAACTATCTTAAAGTCTTGCAAAAAGAATTAAGCCTGAAAATTTCTCCTTAACCTAAGGTTATTCATTCACTCTGTTTTCCTCCCCCAAATCCACAGAGCTCAACAGATTGTGCAAATCAGGACATAAACCTCTGGGTGGAACGTCAAATCAACTGTTGTGTAAGTAGGCACTGACCTTTCAAACGTGTGCTGTGTTCTCTTGAACTGTCCCAATGAAGCATGAGGGTTAGACCTGCAAATCAGTCAGCAAGTGCCTTTTATGAAAAGACCTTGATCCCAACAGAGTGAAAATAGGTATCACTTCATGTCCACTTGGTTCAATTTTTTTTTAACTAAAGAAAAAATTTTCTCTTCCCTAAACCCATTTCTTTTAAAATTATTATTATTATTATTGTTTTTATTTTTATTTTTTTTTACAATTGATCTTTTTTTTTAATTTTTATTTTTACTTTATTTTACTTTACAATACTGTATTGGTTTTGCCATACATTGACATGAATCCACCACGGGTGTACATGCATTCCCAAACATGAACCCCCCCTCCCACCTCCCTCCCCATTTTATTTTTAATTAGAGGATAACTACTTTAAAATATCATGCTGGGTTTTGCCATATATCAACATGAATCAATAAGAGGTATACTTATGTCCCCTCCTTCTTGAACCCCATTCGCACCTCTTCTCCATCCCATCCCTCCGGGCTGTCACAGAGGCCTGGCTTTGGGTTCCCTGCATCATACTGCAAACTCCCAGGGGCTGGCTATTTTACATATGGTAATACATATGTTTCAGTGCTAGTCTCTAAAAATCATCCCACCCTTTCCTTCTCCCACTGAGTCCAAAAGTCTCTTCTTTATGTCTGTCTGTCTCCTTTGTTGCCCTGCACGATCATTGGTACCATCTTTTTAAATTCCATTTATATGCGTTAATATACAATATTTGTCTTTCTCTTTCTGACTTACTTCACTCTGTATAATAGGCCCTAGATTCATCCACCTCATTAAACTGACTCAACTGTGTTCCTTTTTATAGCTGAGTAATATTCTATTGTGTACATGCACCAAAACTTCCTTATCTATTCATCTGTCGATGGACATCTAGGTTGCTTCCATGTCCCCGTATTGTAAATAGTGCTGCAGCAAATATTGGGGTACATGTGTCTTTTTCAGTTATGGTCTCCTCGGAGTATATGCCCCATAGTGGGATTGCTGGGTTGTGTGGTAGTTTGGTGGGCTGTCGTCTCAGGGGTCGCACAGAGTCAGACCTGACTGAAGTGACTTAGCAGCAGCAGCAGCAGCACGGTAGTTTTATTCCTAGTCTCTTGAGGAATCTCCATACTGTTCTCCATAGTGGCTGTGTTAATTTGCATTCCCACCAACAATTTAAGAGGGTTCCTACCCCCATTTGTTTATGACTTGTGGGTTTTTAGTTCCCCTATATGCTAAGTCACTTTAGTTATATCTGGCTCTTTGTGACCCCATGGGATCACAGGCTTCTCTGTCCATGGGATTCTCCAGGCAAGAATACTAGAGTGGGTTGCCATGCACTTCTCTAGGGGATCTTCCTGACCCAGGAATGGAACCCACATCCATTCCATCTCCCGCATTGGCAGGCTAGTTCTTTACCACTAGTGCCACCTAGAAAGCCTTTTAATTCCCCTATCAGGGATCAAACTATGCCCCCTGCAGTGAAAGCACAGGCTTAACCACTGGATCACCAGGGAAATCCTTGAAATTAGCTAGTGTTTAAATCCAGGATTGAGTTTCAATGCCAAGTCAGTAAAAAGTTATTGTGAGTGTTACCCTAGTTTAGCTCAGCTTCCTAAAAGATTCTATTAATTTCCTAAATGAATGTCCTTCGAATATGTCTCCCTCATCTTCGTTCTAACTCTCACTGCCTAGGGGCCCTTCCATCTTTGACCTCAAGTGTGTCAATATGTCCCAAACTGCCTCCAGATGATCTTTACAAAAATTCAGTGATGACACTCACTACTACAAATAGCTCTATTTGCTCCCAACTCACAATGGAATAAAATCTTAACTACTTAGGCATGACTTTCAAAGGCCTTCATTACCAAAACATTCCCTTGATTGGTTGTGTCTTTTCCAGTCAAACCAAAACACTTTCATTTATCCTAATATGCCCATTTTCCTAATAAGGAATATTAACATTTGTTTTAATGTGTGGCCCTAAGGAATAAATGACATGGGAGCTACAGATAGATAGGCTGCTACTGCTGCTGCTAAGTCGCTTCAGTCGTGTCCAACTCTGTGCAACCCCATAGACAGCAGCCCACCAGGCTCCCCCGTCCCTGGGATTCTCCAGGCAAGAACACTGGAGTGGGTTGCCATGTTCTTCTCTAATGCATGAAAGTGAAAAGTAAAAGTGACGTCGCTCAGTCGTGTCTGACTCTTAGCAACCCCATGGACTGCAGCCCACCAGGCTCCTCCATCCATGGATTTTCCAGGCAAGAGTACTGGAGTGGGGTGCCATTGCCTAGATGCCTCTTATTCAAGGATAGGCTCTGCCAGGGGTTGGGGTGGAAAGGAGCAATCCAAAAATAACCATTTAACCATCAGTATCACACTCAACCTTCAGTTTCCGTTTAAAACTCCCTTGCTTCTCTTGGGTGAATAAACAGGGAATCTTTATAAAATACTGCTGTGTCCCAACACCTTCCAAGCAGAGATCATTTTTCCAAAGGGCAACAAAATATTCTGCTGGTGCCAAACATCTTGAGCACAAACTGGGGTGTGGTATACTGTTTATGTTTGATAGTGAGTGAAAAATATTGAGCAATGACCTCAAATAACCCTCCCCCACTCTCCTTCTCTCTCTCTCTTTCACACACACACACATGCTTTTGAACAAAGTCTCTTCCCTAAGTAGACAGCTTTTGAGAGATATAGTATGCTGATCACATATGTTTGCTGATTGATGGATTTTTGGTTTTCACCAAAGAGTTTCTCTCTCATGTCCATTGATTCTTCCTGCTTATTTTTGTCATTTAATCAGAAGCAGGGTATAGATACCCTCAAGGTTCATGGGAGATACATTTCAAAGGAGTTGTATTCTTGAGTTCTTTATCAGGATAAATGGGAGAATTCTGGGGCTTTACCAGTGTCTCAGTGGTAAAGAACCCACCTGCCAATGGGTTTGATCCCTGGGTGGGGAAGATTCCCTGGAGAAAGAAATGGCAACGCTCTCCAGTAATTTTGCCTGGTAAATCCCATGGACACAAGGAGCCTGGTGGGCCACAGTCTATGGGATTGCGAAAGGGTCAGACATGAGTTAGTGACTAAACAACAACATGGGAAATTCTACACAGGCAGACAGTGGTCAGCAACATCCAAACCTTCTCTCTGGTTGAAGCAGATTAGACCTAAATTTTCTTAAGATTCTGTTAGGTATACATTTTTGCAGTGGTCCATGACAACCCATCTAACTCAACAATATGAAACTAAATTAAATTCCTTTGCATTCACCAAATGTTCTGCCAGAAGGAATCTTTGTGTTTTGTCAAGGTAAATAAACTAAAAGTTTCCCTCTACAGTCAAGTCTCATTTAAAACCACACTTAAATGTTTAAAGATACACATTTCTACCAGATGTTCTTTCCCCAAATCATCTGGATTTTATGGAATGTTTATCACTATTTTTTCTGCCAGGACTCTTGTACTGAAATCTATTTATTCAGGAAAGAGTTTCAGCCTTACCATCTAGTAAGTCTGCATAGATCAGAAACCAATTGGCTTAATTCAATAAACTGCTCTGTGCTCTAGAAGTAGATATTTGTCACTTGAGTGTCAATGTAACTGTAACCCAGGAATGTGACAACTTGGTTCCCCACAGCAGCTGAATCCCTGCGGTAAACATGCCTCACCACATTCTTTGGAAACCAAACCACGAACTTCAGGGGGTGCTTCTCTGAACTTTGCTCCACAGCAAGCATTTTTCACACATTTCTAATGGACTCAGGCGGACCTTTTTTATATTCATGTCCACAATACAGCTTGGCACTCACTTCAGTGGCTACTCAGAAGATTTAAGATCATGAAGATCTTTCTGTCTTTATTTCAGTCAGAACTATTTATTCGCTTTTTAGCAGCACATATGGTTTAAGACAAATACAGTAGCTATTTCCTCTTTTTCAGTCAAGTCAAAAGGACTCATCTTGGCGATGTTTTGTGCACCTCCAAATTGAGAAAAATATATGACGTCTCAGTGGAAAGCCACAGCCAGCCAAGACAGTTTCATTTTTCCTGTTTAATGAATGTGAAAGTTTCCTTTAAATCTGGATTCTAAGTTGGCCTGCTCCGCATCTTCATTTCTGGTTATTGCCTAGCCAGGGTTTTTTTCTATTGTTCAGACACCCCTCCAGTTTCATCTGAGTCTTCATTCACATCTCCTCTTCTCAAAAGCAGAAAAGTTTTATGTGTCTAAATATACCCGTGTGTGTGTGTGTGTGTGTGTGTGTGTGTGTGTGTGTAGCATGTATATGTGCTCAGTCATGTCCAACTCTTTGCAGCCCCATAGACTGTAGCCCACCAGGCTCCTCTGTGGAATTTCCCAGCAAGAATACTGAAGTAGGTTGCCATTTCCTCCTCCAGGGGATCTTCCCAACACAGGGATCAAACCCACATCTCTTGTGTGTCCTGCATTGGCAGGCAGTTTCTTTATCACTGTCTCACCTGAGAAGCCCTGTATGTGTGTATACACATGGTGAAACTGAAGAACAATTCCCCCATGTTTTCTTTCTGTATCTCTTTTTGCTCTTTCTCTCTTATCAAGAATAAATAGATAAGTATAACACAGTATGTTTGATGATACAGCAGAATGTCAGGGGCTTTTTTTTTAGAATTTTTATTGGAGTATAGTTGCTTGAATATCAGTTTTAAAAAGTTTAAAAATACTTGTTCTTAAATATAGGCCCTTAAATTTAAATTGGCAGAAATGGCCAAGGTAATATCCTTTCTCTGTAGACCACATTTTTACTTTGAGATTGCAGGTGTTTTCTTGAGATTGCATTATCATACAGTTTGTTTGCATTCTCACATGTGTATAGCTTTTATTTTTTCAATAATTTTATTTCTTACTATCTACAAGGCATAGTGTTAGCAAAGATTGCATATTCAAGTATTGACAGCATCTTGGAAAGTGTCATAAATGAGTGATTTAGAAGTGGTAACCATGACAAATGAGAGAATGCATCCCTTGTCTGAAGAGGAATCCAAATGCTGCTATAGGAAATACAGGCCCGTTATTACCAGATAATATACATTTTCCAAAGAAGCTAGAAATTGCAACTATTTTTGTGAAGTCTATTAATGTTTAATATTAGCATTGACATCTAATGTACATTTTTTAACACTTTTTTAAACCAAATCAAATACGTTTGCAGTCTCTACAAAGTGCAGTTGGTTTAGTGGGGTAGAGTGGACCAGACCAAGCCAGGACTCCCAGGTGAGAGTGCCCACAGATAGAGAGCAGATTCAGCAGCAGGAGATAGAAGAAAGGAGTTCAGACTGAGCCTAGTGTGTGTAGATGAGGGTTTCTTGACTTTGGCATCCTTGACTTTTGGGGCAATATGATTCTTTGTTGTAAGGGGCTGTATATTCTAGGATGCTTAGCAGTATCCCTGGTCCCTACCCACTAGATAGCAGCAGCATTTTCCCCCTCATCCTCCATTCTTTGTTGTGACAATCAACAGTGTCTCTAGTTATTGTCAAATATCCCCTGGGAGGCAAAGTTGTTCCCAGTTTGAGATCCACAGGTGTAGACTGTGGCAGGGATGGACAATTGGTGTCAAAGCACTGACCCCTGGGATGGCAAGCGGATAGTCTAACCAAGGTTGGGAGAGAAGCATAGATCTTCCTAGAGAAGAAAGAAACAGCGTGATGGAAATGTGGTAACAGTGTTCTCTAGAGGATCAAAGGTATAGCAATCCAAAGCTGGAACCTGGAGTAAGGACTAGGAACAAGGCAATAACCCAGTTATTCAAACCAGAGAATGAAGTAGAAATAGAACCATGGATCAGGACAGCTCTCAAGTTACATTTCGAACAAGAAATATAGTTGAGTCCAAGTTTGGGGCAGAGCAGAGCTTACAGGTGGAAGTTGAAAGCCCAAGTTGTGAGAATTAGAACAGTGATGAGGGCAGGGAAATAGTGGTCTAACCAGAGATGGCAGAATGCAGGGTGAGGGTCATTATCAGGGAATTTGCTCATCATCCCCTTTTGAGAACCAGGAGCTTTGTTACAGCTCCATGGAAGGACTCTGCTTCTAGTAATGATCCATTGTTTTGCCTTTCTTATCAGGATCCTCTTTAATAACTCTAACAGAAACCCAGCACAGTCAGGAACTTGTCCATAGCATCTTTTTTCCTAGAGAAAAGAAGAGTTATCTCGATTCTTATATCAATTTGGAGAAGGTTAAAATGAGGGTCTGTGGAGAGGCCCTGAGTAGCATTAAATCTTATGGTTGCCTCACTGGCACCAAGGGGCAAGTCATTCTCAGAGGCCAACTCAGAGTTTCTATTTCCATTTAACATATAGCCTCCTCTCCTTCACTGTTGAAAAGCTCAGTCTTCAAAGAGTTTGCCTCCCCCAGAGGTCACGAATTTATAGCTGGGCTGAATATGGCCCACAGCTATTTAGTTTTAAAACAGTAGTTTAAGAGTTGGGAACTTTCCACATTAAAAATACAGATATTCAGGGTCTTCCCTGGAGGTCTAGTGGTTAAGACTGTGCACTTCCACTGCAGGAAGCACAGGTTCAATCCCTGGGGGGAACTAAGATCCAGCATGCTGCAAGGCATGGCCAAAAAAATAAATAAAATAAATACCTTAAAATATATATGTAAGTGTGTATGTATATATGTATAAATTTTCATCCATTCATCCAAAACTGTGGCAACACTAAGCCCTCATTTCCCACATGGAAACATTTGGCTGGAATTGAGTAGCTACTTTCCATTGAAAGCAAGTCCACTGTTTTGTGGTTCACTCAAATCCCATTATCTCCCCAACTTGGACTATTGTACCCATTAAAGTTACCTGCCCTTGTGACATTTAAATTATGAAATAAAGGGCAGAGGTCATTTAACTCTGCCCAAGTCACATAGGTCTATTACAACTCTAGATCTGCTCCTCATTTCCTTATAAAACAAGAGTCTCACCAGCCCGTCATAGTCAATGGCAAAAACTGCCCCATGAGATCATCCAGGCACCCAGGCTTCTATCTTGTGAACCATCATGTTTTTCCTCATCCACCTGGTATATGATGGCTCATCACTGCATCCTCATTCAGCCAATAAGAAGAAGAGAAAGAGGGTAGGGGAAGGCCTGACACTGGCATGGAATCAAGAGGTCTAAACATCTTATTGTGTATACAAGCCAAGGACTTCCAAAGTTTGCCAACGGATCACCAGAATCCAGGCAAGAAACATGGAACAGATTGTCACTGATAGCCCTCAGAAGGAATTGACTGCCTACACCTAGAGAACAGTTATCTCCAGACTTTGAGACAAAAAATTTGTAATTTTAAGCTACTCAACATAGAGCACTTTGTTACAGCAGCCCTAGGAATCTAATAAAGTTAGCCTGTAGATATTTGGATAGGTCTAAGTACCATTTGGAAACTTAATTCGATCTGGAGGCACCTGTAAACTGTAAAGCAAAGTATTGGATTGGCCAAAAAGTTCATCTGAGTTTTTTGTAAGATGTTACAGAAAACCTGAACAAATTTTTTGGCCAACCCAATACAAGCAAGGCATATAATTAAGAATATGTCCTCAAGGGTTAACTGTCTAGCCAAGGACTTGGTAGGGTAGTCTTTGAATTCTGCCTTACTTCTCTCTTTTCTCCATCCCACCCCTCCCTCTCACCATCACCAACACACAAAAACATCTGCTATAACTCACAGGGGAATTCCTAGCTTATATTTCCTATGAAGGCTTCAGCTGGGCAGTATGCAGCTCCTCTTGAAGATCTGTCTCCAAGCCTAAACTGGTCATTGCGTCTAAGCTATGCATCTGCTTTCTGGAAGATTAGCAGTTTCTCTGGAACAGGGCTTTCTGTTAGAAGGGATTCTGTTTGGAAAGATCACTCATCCTCAAGGTAATTCTCCTGCCCCAAGAGAATTGGGAAGAAGGGTAGTTGGCATCCTTCAGCAGACCCTATGACCATTCTGGCCCAGCAGGGTCAGCAGTGACAGCTCCTGACTTGGTGAAAATAGTGGTTGTGTGCAATTACAGGTCCTCCAATGGCTTTTCTATGTTTGGGGAATGAGATTCCATCTACTCATTCCTTCGGGTTTTGTAAGGTGATTCCAGGCCATCTGGTTTCAGGATTGCTAATAGCCTAAAGAATAGGCCACAGGCACAAAAAAAGTGGCTTCCCTGGTGGCTCAGTTGGTAAAGAATCTGCCTGCAATGCAGGATACCCAGGTTCAATCCCTGGGTCAGAAAGATCCCCTGGGGGCCATGACAAGCCACTTCAGTATTCTTGCCTGGAGAATCCCCATGGACAGAGGAGCCTGGCAAGCTATACAGTCTGTGGGGTCACAGAGTCAGACACGACAGAGCAACTAAGCACAGCAAATTAAGCCCTGTATTAAGCACTGTAGGGTCCAGAGATGACAGTCATTCTTGAAGAATTCACAGTTTGGTAGAGCAGAAATCAAAGAGAAATCAATGAAAGCGTAATGTATTAAGTACGGTAAGAGCAGTGTGATGGAAGAGGGGAATGTCACATGGTTAAGAGCTCAGGATCTGCATTCAATGGAGCTGAGTTTCGATTCTGACTCTCCAATTATAGGTTGCCGTGATACTGGGAGAGTCACTAAGCTTTTCAAAGCTTCAGTATTTTTCCTTGTAAATAGGAAAATAGTAGTACTTATACACTTTATATGATTTTTTTCAAGGATCAAATTAGATCATACCTGCCTAGCACCTAGGAAATTCCCAACAGCATTGACTACTGCATATGTTAATAGTTATGATTAAGTCTTATTAATATAATTATCTGAGGGGAGGTAATGTTAGAAAATGTTCCCAAGAAAAGGTGGCATTTGAGCTGAATAATGAAAAATAAAGAGAAGTTGGCTGAGTTTGGGTTTGGGAAGATGCTAATGAATTGCTTTTGTTTATTATGTTCAGATTCCTCAAATGAATTTAGATAAGATGATGACTTCAGTGTTAGTCAAACTGACCTTGAGATGGCTGTGAGCAATACAAAATGTTTTGACCTCTTCATTATAACTCTACTATAATCTCAAATCTTATATATCTACTCTATCAGTGATTATAGCTCCATGAGATGACTATAACTACTAATATTTTTTCTACTTGATTTTGAATACTACAGATAGAAATAGCAAAACAAATTGATGAAGCTAGAGTTGTACCCAATAAGCTTTGTTTCAGTTGAAAAATTGACATTTATGTCTTCTTAGCCTAGGAAACTAGACTTGATAGCAGGAAAGAAAAAAGAGACCACAGAAGAAAATAAAGTTTCAAAGTGAAAGTCGCTTAGTCTTGTCCGACTCTCTGTGACCCCATGGACTATTACAGTCCATGGATTCTCTAGGCCAGAATACTGGAGTGGGCAGCCTTTCCCTTAAATGCACTCTACAGGAAGTTAATGTAGAAATTAAGTGGTCATAGTCAAGTTCATTCCAAAATGTATCTTTTAGTTGAAAAGTCTTCCATATTGATATAATTCTGATGAACATATTTGAATTCATGAACACAGAATCAGAACATCCATGAGTGCCAAACAGGGTCAAAATCTCCAGTGCTTGCCTGTGACATCCAGGTGGTAAGCCAAGGAAGCAAGTGGAACTCTGTCCAGGTCTTAAGAAGTCAAAGTACTAAAGTTTTTTATCAGAAGTCTTTTATTATTATTATTAGAGGAATAATTGCTTTACACTGTTGTAGTGGCCTCACTGTACATCAAAGTGAATCAGTCACGGTTATATATATAGCCCCTCTCTCTGGAGCCTCCTTCCCCCCACCATTCCATCTCTCTATGTCATCATACAGTGCCAGGCTGGCTCCCTGTGTCATATAGCAGCTTGCTGTTTATATGTTTTACACATGATAGTGTATATATTGTCTCTGCTGCTTTCTCAATTTCTTCTTGCTGCTTCTTCCCCTGCTGTGTTCCTAAGTCTGTTCTCTATGTCTGTGTCTCCTTCTCTTCTCTGTAAACAGGTTCATGGATGCAAATAAAGAGGTTGAAGTCATCACACATAAATGTTAATCTGTTTTCTTTTGCATCTTCCATAAAATAAAAATACCTGGTAAGAACTTAATAAGTACTTGAATTTTAGATTCTCTTGAGTCAGCCCTGCAAACATTATGAACATAGAAATTACACCTATAGTGTGAATCATTTTAATTTAGCACTTATTGAATATTTTACAAAAATAAACTTCCATGCTTTGAGAATGATTATAGCAAAATTTAGGTCCATCAAGACTTGGACACCTAGAGTGTTAATCACAAGTCCTACCAAGAAATATACTATTTCTAGTTCATAACATGAAAAAGAATGCTTTTTTTTTTTGCCACACCGTGTGGCATGTGGGATCTTAGTTCCCTGATCAGACTTTGAAGCCCTTTGCATTTGGTAACAAGGAGTCTTAACCACTGGACTGCCAGGAAAGTCTGAAAAAAATGTTTTAATTCATGATATTTCTTTAATGATTGTAGGTCTGTTCAGGTTTTGTTTCTACTTGTGTCCATCTTGGAAGAATACATTTTTTCCTAAGAAATATTTTGCCAAATATTTCAAGTAAGTATTTTTTTTCATAGTTCTCTCTCATTTACAAAATCTCTACTTCCTTTTTTGAAAGTTTTTAATTGAAGGATAATTGCTTTATAGAATTTTGTTGTTTTCTGTCAAACCTCAACCTGAATCAACCATAGGTATACATATATTTCCTCCCTTTTGAATTTCCCTCCCATCTCCCTCCCCATCCCACCCCTCTAGGTTGATACAGAGCCCCTGTTTGAGTTTCTTAATCATACAGCAAATTCCCGATGGCTATCTATTTTACACATGGTAATGTAAGTTTCCATGTTACTCTTTCCATACATCTCCCCCATTCCTCCCCTCTCCCCATGTCCGTAAGTCTATTCTCTATGTCTATTTTCCATTGCTGCCCTGTAAGTAAATTCTTCAGTACTGTTTTTCTAGATTCCGTATATATGCGTTAGAATACGATATTTATCTTTCTCTTTCTGACTTACTTCACTCTGTATAATAGGTTCTAGGTTCATCCACCTCATTAGAACTGACTCAAAGGCATTTCTTTTTATGGCTGAGTAATATTCCATTATGTGTATGTACCACAACATTTTCATCCATTCATCTGCTGAGGGACATCTAGTTGCTTCCATGTTCTAGCTACTGTAAATAATGCTGCAATGAACAATGGGATACATGAGTCTTTTTCAATTTTGGTTTCCTCAGGGTACATGCCCAGGAGTGGGATTGCTGAGTCATATGGTGATTTTATTCCTAGTGTTTTAAGGAACCTCCATACCATCTTCCATAGTGGCTATATCAATTTATGTTCCCACCAATGTTGAAAGAGCATTCCCTTTTCTCCATACCCTCTTCAGCATTTATTGTTTGTAGACTTTTTGATGATGCCCATTCTGACCAGTGTGAGGTGATAGCTCATTGTAGTTTTGATTTGCATTTCTCTAGTAATGAGTGATGTTGAGCATCTTTTCATGTGTTTGTTAGCCATCTGTATGTCTTCTTGGGAGAAATGTCTGTTTAGGTCTTTTTCCCACTTTTTCATTGGGTTGTTTTTCTGGTGTTGAGTTGTATGAGCTGCTTGTATATTTTGGAAATTAATCCCTTGTCAGTTGTTTCTTTTGCTATTATTTTCTCCCATTCTGAGGGTTGTCTTTTCACCTTGCCTATAGTTTCCTTTGCTATGCAAAATCTTTTAAGTTTAATGAGGTCCCACTTGTTTACTTTTGTTTTTATTTCCATTACTGTAAGAGGCGGGGGTCATACAAAATCTCTGCTTCTATAGTTATGTCTCCCTTTTGTCCCTAAATTGTTATTAGTGCCTATTAAGATAAAGTATTTTTATCCTTATGTCCTTTATTATTTACTAAACATTTTTTCTTTTATAAGTTGTTTTCTATAAATAAATTTTTTAAGTTGTTTTCTTTCTTTTTAAATTTGCTTTGATAGATTTGTTCATTCTGCAAGACCATGGAAGATCTAGAGGAGACATTATTTGAAGACTTTGAGAACTACTCCTATGCCCTGGAATATTACTCCCCAGAGACTGATTCAGAGGAGAAAGCACACCTGGGAGCCATTCACTGGGTCTCCTTGGTATTGTGCTGTTTGGCATTTGTCCTGGGCATTCCAGGAAATGCCACTGTCATTTGGTTCACGGGATTCAAGTGGAAGAAGACAGTCACCACTCTGTGGTTCCTCAATCTAGCCATCGCAGATTTCATTTTTCTTCTCTTCCTACCTCTGTACATCTCATATGTGGCCATGAATTTTCACTGGCCCTTCGGCATCTGGCTATGCAAGGCCAATTCCTTCATTGCCCAGCTGAACATGTTTGCCAGTGTCTTCTTCCTGATGGTAATAAGCCTGGACCGCTATATCTACTTGATCTGCCCTGTCTTATCTCATCGGTACCGTACCCTCAGGAACTCTCTGATTGTTATTATAGTTGTTTGGCTTTTGGCTTCACTAATGGGTGGGCCAGCTCTGTACTTCCGGGACACTCTGGAGTTGAATAACCACACTCTTTGCTATAACAACTTCCATGAGCATGATGTGGACCTCAGATTGATGAGGCATCATGTTCTGACCTGGGTGAAAGTTATTGTTGGGTACCTCCTCCCTCTGCTAACAATGAGCATTTGCTACTTGTGCCTCATCTTCAAGGTGAAGAAGCGAAGCATCCTGATCTACAGTAAGCACTTCTGGACCATCCTGGCTGTGGTCATGGCCTTTCTGATTTGCTGGACTCCTTATCACCTGTTTAGCATTTGGGAACTCACGATTCACCACAATAGCTATTTCCACCAAGTGCTACAGGCTGGCATCCCCCTCTCCACTGGCCTGGCGTTCCTCAATAGTTGCTTGAACCCCATCCTTTACGTCCTGATTAGTAAGAAGTTCCAAGCGCGCTTCCGGGCCTCAGTGGCTGAGATACTAAAATACACTCTGTGGGAGGTGAGCTGTTCAGGCACCCTGAGTGACCAGCTGAGGAACTCTGAAACCAAGAATCCGAGTCTCCTGGAAACAGCCCAGTGAATTCTTGCCCTCCCACCCATCAGCACACGACTTTTGTGTGGTTCCCCTGACATGCTTTCAGATTATTTGGTTCCAAGACATAGAGCTCATTGTATCTTTTTATTTTTTTGGTAATTTTATTGGCATCCTATTTTTCTTTAGATATAAAACATAAGAAGGATCTTCATTTTTCTTTTCACCAACTTAAATTATCTTATTCTTGCTAATTATACCATAGTGGATTAACCAACACAACTTTTCTAATTTTAATGACTTTTTGAAACTTCTAAATTTTACTATTAAATGTATGATTGATTTCAAAAATATAAAAATAGGTGTGTTTAAGCTCACTTTAATTCTGTATGAGTAACCTATTAGACTTATTCTTAAAATGCAACATATGTACTTAATTTCTTTATTTCATGTAATCTGTATATGTGCCTTTATGAATTAAAGTGATAGTTGATTATAGTAGGTTAAAATTGTTCCAGTTAAATATGAATACTTTGTAAACTGCCCCAAAATCTAGAAAATAACTATTATTATAATCTCTCATAATTCTGAGAATCAGGAGTTTAAACAAGGCACAGAAGGGAGGTTCGTCTCTCTGTTTCACAGTATCAGGGGCCTCAGCTGGATGGGCCGAGCAGCTCTCTTCCCTTCCGCCCTCTTCTCTTCCCTTGTTTCTTGTATCTTCTCCTCTTGTTTCTTCACATGGGTATTCCAGCATGGCACCTCAGGGAAGCCAGACTTAGGGTAATACAGGGCTCTAAGAGACCAGGGTGGAAACTTCCACTCCTTTTAACAGCTATGCCAGACACTGCACACTTCCACTGTACTCTATTGATCAAAGCAGTCACTAGCCAGGTCAGATTCAAAGAGAGGAGACATAGACCCCATCTCTCAGTTGGGATATATGCCCAATTAAACCCCTGCACTAATATTATAAATATAAATGTTTATATAAAGTTTTCTGGAAAGTTCTGGATATGTGCAAATATGTAGAAGTTTGCTATAAACATGAAACACATCCAGATAGTAGGTAGGCCAGCCCAATATAAGAAAGATTTCAGGAAAAGAAGGCATGTATGATATTTCCACTTTCTATTTCTATATTTGTATAGACAACAGTGTAAGACCAATAAAGTATACCTTCAAGTCAATGACCTTTTCATGATACAAATCTGTTGCATTTAAGACTATAATAGTATTTTTGACTTCTATTCATTTATCCCTTTAGCAAATAGATGACTAACAGTTATATAAAACTTTAGTAGATAGATATTTTAAGGGATGTCAAGAGGCGGCCCTAGTGGTAAAGAACCTGCCTGCCAATGCAGGAGATGTAAGAGACGTGGGTTTGACCCCTGGGTTGCAAAGATCCCCTGGAGGAGGGCATGGCAATCCACTCCAGTATTCTTGCCTGGAGAATGGACAGAGGAGCCTGGCTGGCTATAGTCCATAAGGTCGCAAAGAGTTGGACATGACTGAAGCAACTTAGCACACACACAAGATGAATAAGGTACTTATAGAGAGTGAGAGTAAACTTGGATAAGAACAATCCTAAAGCAAGATAGAGAGTAGTAAATACTATTCAGTTCAGTTCAGTTGCTCAGTTGTGTCCAACTCTTTGCGACCCCATGAACTGCAGCACACCAGTCCTCCCTGCCCACCAACTGCCAGAGTCTACCCAAACCCATGTCCATTGAGACGGTGATGCCATCCAACCATCTTATCCTCTGTTGTCCCCTTCTCCTCCTGCCCTCAATCTTTCCCATTATCAGGGTCTTTTCAAATGAGTCAGCTCTTCACATCTGGTAGCCAAAGTATTAGAGTTTCAGCTTCAACATCAGTCCTTCCAATGAACACCCAGGACTGATCTCCTTTAGGATGGACGAGTTGTATCTCCTTGCAGTCCAAGGGACTCTCGGTCTTCTCCAACAACACAGTTCAAAAGCATCAGTTCTTCAGCGCTCAGCTTTCTTCACAGTCCAACTCTCACATCCATACATGACCACTGGAAAAACCATAGCCTTGACTAGATGGACCTTTGTTGGCAAAGTAATGTCTCTGCTTTTTAATATGCTGTCTAGGTTGGTCATAACTTTTCTTCCAAGGAGTAAGCGTCTTTTAATTTCATGGCTGCAGTCACCGTCTGCAGTGCTTTTGGAGCCCAAAAAATTAAAGTCTGATACTGTTTCCCCAGCTATTTGCCATGAAGTGATGGGACCAGATGCCATGCTCTTCGTTTTCTGAATGTTGAGCTTTAAGCCAACTTTTTCACTCTCCTCATTCACTTTCATCAAGAGGCTCTTTAGTTCTTCTTCACTTTCTGCCAGAAGGGTGGTGTCATCTGCATATCTGAGGTTATTGATATTTCTCCTGGCAATCTTGATTCCAGCTTGTGCTTCTTCCAGCCCAGCATTTCTCATGATGTACTCTGTATATAAGTTAAATAAGCAGGGTGACAATATACAGCCTTGACGTACTCCTTTTCCTATTTGGAACCAGTCTGTTGTACCATGTCCAGTTCTAACTGTTGCTTCCTGACCTGCATACAGATTTCTCAAGAGGCAGGTCAGGTGGTCTGGTATTCCCATCTCTTTCAGAATTTTCCACAGTTTATTGTGATCCACACAGTCAAAGGCTTTGGCATAGTCAAGAAAGCAGAAATAGATGTTTCTCTGGAACTCTCTTGCTTTTTCCATGATCCAGTAGATGTTGGCAATTTGATCTCTGGTTCCTCTGCCTTTTCTAAAACCAGCTTGAACATCTGGAAGTTCACGGTTCACGTACTGCTGAAGCCTGGCTTGGAAAAATACTATAAGAGAGCCAAGAAGAGTGTAGCCTGTTCAGAGAGGAAAGAGATGGGCTCCAGTGGGCCAGTGAAGAAGCACTGCAAATCTATGTCCTTGGCATTGGGGTTTCTTAAAGATGCCTCTCCTTTTCCATCTCTCTGCTGGTTCTCTTGTCTTTTATAAATACGAACTCTGCTACTCACTGCAATTTTTAAAATACTTAATTTTATATAATTTCTTGATTTTATTTGAAATTTGTGAGGGAAGATATGTATCTTTTAAATTTCATCTTAGTTTTTAGAAATGCTAATATCAGATCATTTACTGGCTATGTTCTTTACTGTTAGCCCCATGTGACAATCAGATCTGATTTGGAAATTATTCCAAGAAAAAAAAAATACGTGGCATAGCTCAGCATATCCCAAACTTTTGCCATTCCCAAGCTTCCTGCCTCCTGCCATACCCAGTACAGGTTAAGGGAAGATTGGGGAGAAAGGCTCATTGTGAGTTTCTAGCCCTCTGTGCTCCGTTGAACCCTGCCCCTGCATGAGGAGGGTTTGCAGTATTTCACTCTGGTGTACCCCTCAACTCTCAAAGGATGGGCTCCCAGGATCAGGAGAAAAGCTGGAGGATCCAAGAAAGAAAAGAGAATTATGTAGGTTCATCCCTGGTTTGGGCAGAGAGACTGACTCTGAAGGCTGGGGGAGAAAGAAGGCTGAGGAGTAGGAAGGAAAGCAATTAAGATACCAGGGTCAAAAGTACATTACGGAGCAGGTGGTGGTCTGGAAGTTCAGGACAGTGCTTCCTAAGCTTTGTGAGTTAGGAACCCGTGCAGAGCAATTCGGTTTTTCCCATGCTAGGGGAACGGCGTCTAAGGCCTGTGAGCTTTCCAAGGGCCTGTGAAAATGTTTGAGATCCTGAAAAAATATCGTCTCTAAAATTAAAAAGGGAAACTTGAAAAGTCAAAATTAATAAATATTCTGAGATTATTTGAAAGTCTAATGAAAAGTGATGGGTCCTTTCCCCAGAAAAAATGCTTTTAAATAAAATTTCAGGGAGTCCTTGTACCCCAGGCAAAGAACTCCAATGTTAGTGGCTTTTAAAATAGATGATAACGGGGCTTCCTTGGTGGCCCAGTGGTTAGGAGTCTTTTTTGTGGTGCAGGAGACACGGTTCACTTCCTGGTCTGGGAGGATTCCACATGATGCGGGCAACTAAGCCCATGCACCACCACCATTGAGCCTGTGCCCTGGAGCCGGGGAGCTGCAGCTACTGAGCCCAAGTGCTGCAACTATGGAAACCCATGTGCCCTAGAGCCTATGCTCTGCAACAAGAGAAACCATCACAATAAGAAGTCCAAGCACAGCATCGAAGTCCCAGCACAGCCAAAAACAAATAAAATAGCTGATAGCCTGGGTGTAACTTACAGGAATCTACTAGTAGAAAGTAGCAACCAATGCAAGCATTTTCTAGCAGAAACAGTTCATTTTTATTCTCAACTTGAGGGAAGATCCAGAGCATAGTAGGACCCAAGGCTGGGCCCAGATTTAGAGACTTCAAGCCTCCTCCCCTGGCAGCTGGAATTGGATAGTGGGGCTCTCCAGGGGTCTAATAACCTCTAATGAATAGCATGAATGAATGAAAGGACAGAGGGGGCTAGAGGAAGAGGACTGCACTGGGGCAATCTGAGGAGGAAGCAAGGAAGCTCAATGCCTAGTTGGCAGAAGAGTAAAGAATCCCATGGCTCCCAGGGACTGGGGCGTGAACCCAGCAAGACAGATCTGATTCCTTCTCAATGGAAGGAAACAGTCAAACAGGGTGCAGTTTTCAGGGCCTCCTGAGGCAGGATATCTGGCTTTGAATTATGACTCCCAATTTATCCCAGCTAAATGAAGATCATGGCATCTGGTCCCATCACTTCATGGGAAATAGATGGGGAAACAGTGTCAGACTTTATTTTTGGGGGGCTCCAAAATCACTGCAGATGGTGATTGCAACCATGAAATTAAAAGACGCTTACTCCTTGGAAGAAAAGTTATGACCAACCTAGATAGCATGTTGAAAAGCAGAGACATTACTTTGCTAACAAAGGTCCATCTAGTCAAAGCTATGGTTTTTGCAGTGGTCATGTATGGATGCGAGAGTTGGACTGTGAAGAAGGCTGAGTGCCAAAGAACTGATGCTTTTGAACTGTGGTGTTGGAGAAGACTCTTGAGAGTCCCTTGGACTGCAAGGAGATCCAACCAGTCCATCCTGAAGGAGATCAGCCCTGGGATTTCTTTGGAGGGAATGATGCTAAAGTTGAAGCTCCAGTACTTCGGCCACCTCATGCGAAGAGTTGACTCATCGGAAAAGATCTGATGCTGGGAGGGATTGGGGGCAGGAGGAGAAGGGGACGACAGAGGATGAGATGGCTGGATGGCATCACTGACTCGATGGAGGTGAGTCTGAGTGAACTCCGGGAGTTGGTGATGGACAGGGAGGCCTGGTGTGCTGCGATTCATGGGGTTGCAAACAGTCGGATACAACTGAGCGACTGAACTGAACTGAACTGAACTGAACTGATGACCTTGGCTAAATTGACCCTATCTGCAGAATGAATTCATAACAGTAGTACCTACTATATAGAGTTATTGTGAAAGTTAGATGAACTGACAAAGGTAAAGTACTTCAAGTGGGTGCTTAGTCCTATAAATACTTAATATTACCTGGTATTATACTTATTCAGTGAAACTCTCAGCATCTTCTGACATAGTGAAAGTGAAAGAAAGTGAAGTTGCTCAGTTGTGTCCGACTGTTTGCGACCCTGTGGGCTATAGCCCACCAGGCTCCTCCATCCATGGGATTCTCCAGGCAAGAATACTGGAGTGGGTTGCCATTTCCTTCTCCAGGGGATCTTCCTGACCCAGGGATCGAACACAAGCCTCCCGCATTGCAGGCAGATGCTTTAACCTCTGATCCACTAGTAATTACTTATTAATGTTAGAGCCATTTCACCTCTTGAATGAATATTAAAAAATCTCATAGGAAGAAGGGAACTTATACAAAGAATTTCAAATTTTATAAATTTTATTTTAAAATGTGTATTTATTAAGAATTTCCTGGCAGTCCAGTGGTTAAGACTCTGTGCACTCACTGCCTAGGCCCCAGGCTCAATCCCTGGTCTGAGTACTAAGATCTTATAAGCTGCACATTGTGGCCAAATTAATAAATATTTCTTAAAATTTATAAAGTTTAGAAATACTATAAAAGGATATTATATGGTGAGAGGCTACAAGAGGCAGGAATAGAATGAAAGACATTAGAAGAGGTGATTTAAGTGCAGCTAGAATGACTAATTTTAACAAGTGCAGGTGAAAAAGTATTTCAGGTACGTGGCACCACAAGAGCATATGTTTAGAGGACGGAAAACAGACTGTGTTCAGAAAAGAGAGGAGTCCCATTTTCTAGGGGCAAAGCAAGGATAGAAGATTCCCAGGTTGGAGTCAGGCTTGAATAGTAATTCACCACTCAATATTCTTCCACATGTGAATAGTTCCTTGGGGATGCACACTCAGAAGCCTGTGGACAGTTTTCTTTGATGCTCACTTTACTAAAAGCTGGGTTTCCCTTGTGGCTCAGTTGCTAAAGAATCTACTTGGTTGGAGTCAGGCTTGAATAGTAATTCACCACTCAATATTCTTCCACATGAGAGTAGTTCCTTGGGGATGCACACTTAGAAGCCTGTTGACAGTTTTCTTTGATGTTCACTTTACTAAAAGCTGGGTTTCCCTTGTGGCTCAGTTGCTAAAGAATCCACTTGCAGTGTGAGAGACCCAGGCCTGATCCCTGGGTTGGGAAGATACTCTGGAGAAGGGAAAGGCTACCCACTCCAGTATTCTGGCCTGGAGAATTCCATGGACTGTATAGTCCATGGGGATGCAGAGTCGGACATGACTGAGTGATTTTCCCTCACTTCACTTTACTAAAAGCTGTTCAGGATAATGACATTTCAAATGACAGACTTTCATTTGGGACATTTTCTAGATGCAACTATTATCCATACAGGGCATGTATGGAGAGAATATCTGTTTATCTTTCTTAATTTTAAGTTTATCCTTATGTGATACTGTTGTTTTACTTTTCCTAGTTGAGGGTATCAAGCAAGGGTTAGATGAAACAGGATCAAATTGTCTAAATGCAGGAATGAAGAACTTTCTCCATTCTGTTGCCAATATACGACCTGGCCCATGAAGACATGGGCTTTCATTCCTTCTGTCTCACTTACTAGGTGAATAACTGGGGAATGATCTTTCAGAGGTGTATCCTTATCTGTAAGTGCTGATGGCAGTGTTTGCTTTATCTCACTGGCTTATAATGGGGTTCATATTAGACAAAGTATGTGAGGCATGCACTGTTCTTTTTTTTTTTACACTTGTTCAATGGACAATAACTGTCATTACCAAATGTATTTGTTTGGAAAAAAATTATACACACATTCAAAAACACTAATGCAACTCTTTTTTTATCTTTGTCCATAAGCTTATAGTTCATAGTTATGGTCAGTGAAAAAATCAAGCATTTTCATTGCTGCTATAGTCTCCATTACTTTCTAAACTAAATGTATTAAATTTATAAAAACTTTCACATATGCCATGATTTAGCCCTTTCTGTTGTTAAACAGTCCTCTTATTTCCCTGCTTCTGTCCACAGATCTCCAGATCAGACTTTTTTTTTTTTTTTTACTGAAATATAGTTGACATACAATACTATATTAGTTTCAGGTGTACAACATAGTAGTTCGACATTTATGTATATTAAAATTGGTCACTATATTAAATCTAGTAAACACCTGTCACCATAAAAAGCTACTACAATTTTACGGACTATATCCCCTACACTGTACATTGCTGTGACTTATTTTAAATTTGTCCCTTTTAATTCCTTTCATCTATTTCACCACCCTCCACCCCTCCCACCCACTCCCACTCCCACCTCTGCTCTGCCTTTGTCATTGTCTGGCTTGGAAACCAGGCTCCCCATTGCCCTCACAGAATGAGCCAGCCTATAACTCAGATGTCTCTACAACCTGGCCCTGTCTATTAATAATCCCAAAAGACACTACAAAATCCAGCCAAACTGGTCTAATTGCCTCCCCAAACTGTTCTCATTCTTGGCTTCTCATTCTGCCTTTCACACCATCCTGGAACTTTCTTTTTTTTAAATGAATGACTGATTAAGATCTATCCGACTCAAGTCCTAACTCTTCTAAAGAACTTTTATTCAATTCTAGCCTTCCCTGAGTCGCTGGACTTTTGTATTACTGTGACGCCTCCTTATCTGCAGGTTCTACATCTGCAGATTCAACCAACCATAGATCAAAAATATCTGAAAGAAGAAAAAATTTCAGAAAGTTGCAAAAAGCAAAACTTCAATTTGTCACGTGCTGACAACCATTTACATAGCATTTACATTGTATTAGGTATTATAAATAGTCAAGATGATTTAATACAGGAGGATGCTAGTAGGTTATATGCAAATACTATGCCATTTTATATAAGAAATTTGAGCATCTTAGGATTTTGGTACCTGAGGTTTAGGGGTGGTTCCTGGAACCAATCCACCCTTGGATACTGAAGGATGACTGTACTTGTTTAATCACAAAATAACTCAACAATTTTAAGGATGTTTGAACCACCTCCCTTTGGCTATTTTCTTACTCCTTTTGTAATTTTATAACATCTAACATAGTGACACTGAATGAATCAGTTTTGAATTCCCACACTGTGCCCGGTTCTTATACTGGATGAATATGAAAAAAGAAATAAGGTTTCAGCATCAGCTAATCACTTAGGGAACATATCAAAAAAGATGGGGTTCTTATTCCAAAGCCAGAAACAGGAAAAAAAAAATCTCTTTCTCTATGTATACCTATGCCTTCTGAACATATTGGTTCCAAAAAACAATTCAGTATACTGGCTCATGTGAATATGTGAGCATTGCTCATAACAGCAAAAAAACTGAAAGCAACCTAAAGATCCAATAACCAGACTAAGTAAGATATGAGAAAATGGATTATATAACTATTTAAAAAATGAGGAAGTCTTTTATGTACCATTACAGAATAAAAGATATCCAAGTCTATTTCTATGGAAAAAATTTGAGACGCAGAAATTTGCATCATACGCTACAATTGTCTCTACACATGCTTAGACTAGCTCGGGAAAGACCTAGGAAACTGGTGACCTTGGTTGCTTTCATGAAAGTGAATGGGAGACCTGGGGGACAGGGAAGACTTCACTGTATAAACTCTAGAATTTTGAATGATATTAACATGTAATCTTTTTAAATGACATTAAAAGATACCATTAATTTTTCACTCAAGACCATGGAGTCAAGATCTTAAAGTCATATGCTTCATTATTTTAAGATTTACCAGAGAGCTGTGGTTTGAATTGAGTATTCTAAATTTTTTTAACTCTTACTTTTAACCATTGTTTTTCCTATATTTCAGCAGCGTGGTCTGTGGTATCTTGGTTCAGATCAGGAATCCATGTCCCCTGCAGTGAAAGCACTGAGCCTTAACCACTGGATTCCAGGGGAGCCCCTTACAAACATTTTTAATCATTAGTTTAAAATTAATGACTTTTCATACTTAACATTTTGGTCAAGCTACTTGGTACTCAAGCTATCTGGTACTAAAGCGACTGTGAATTATTTTTGGCTATTCACTAGGCTACTATCATCTCTGCTTTTCCAATCACTTCCAGAATCCCCAGGCTCCACTGTTCACCACAAAATCAAGTGCTGCCCTCTGCTGGCTCCCATAATCGTGACAACCTGAAAATATCTCCAGTGATTTCAGACTGGGTCTGTTGTAATCTCTTTCACCTATAGACTACAAAATAAACATTTTTGGAGGTCTACAATTCCCAAGCTCTACTTTTCTGAAAACTACTACTGCAAAAAAAAAAAAAACAAATATATATATATATATATATATATATATATATATATATATATATATATATAAATACTACTGAGAGAATAAAAAGGAAGTCCCATCAAGGGACTTCCTTGGTGGTTGGTGGTTAAGACCTCACACTTTCAATGCAGGGGTCCTGGGTTTGATTACTGGTCAAGGAACTAGATCCCACATGCCACATGTAAGACTTCTTGTTCAGTTGCTCAGTCGTGTCCAAGCCTTTGTGAGCCCATGGACTGTAGCACACCAGGCTTCCCTGTCCTTCACCATCTCCCAGTTTGCTCAAACTCATGTCCATTGAGTCAGTGATGCCATCCATCTCATCATGTTGTCCCCTCTTGCAACCAAGACCGGCTACAGGCAAGTTAAGTAAAAAACATTGTATGTATATATATATATATATAATATATATATATACTCAAACATTCAGTATATTGCAAACTGTTAACATGCAGCTGTTTCCAATACTGGACTACAGTACCACTCTCCTCTCAGTACATTCATTTGACCGTAGCACCATCTGTTTTGAAGATCCCCCACCCTGACAGTTAGTCAGACTTACAAATTCAGGTAGAATGTCCCACTTCCTCACTCAAGCTAGACTCATGAACCACAGCCTAGGGATCAATCACCCAGCTTTAGGCCTCCCTCCCAAACACTACTACACAGTTCAGTTCAGTTGCTCAGTCGTGTCCGACTCTCTGAGATGACCCCATGGACTGCAGCGAGCCAGACTTCCCTGTCCATCACCAACTCCTGGAGCTTACTCAAATGCATGAACGTGGAGTCGGTGATGCCATCCAACCATCTCATGGAGTCGGTGATGCCATCCAACCATCTCATCCTCTTGTCGTACCCTTCTCCTCCTGCCTTCAATCTTTCCAGCATCAGGGTCTTTTCCAAGGAGTTAGTTTTTTGTATCAGGTGGACAAAGTATTGGAATTTCAGTTTCAGCATCAGTCTTCCCAGTGCATATTCAGGACTCATGTCCTTGAGGATTGACTGGTTTGATCTCCTTGAAGTCCAAGGGACTCAAGAGTTTTCTCCAACACCAAAAAGCATCAATTCTTGGGCACTTAGCTTTCTTTATGATCCAACTCTCACATCCATACATGATTACTGGAAAAACCATACCTTTGACTAGACAGACTTTTGTTAGTAATATCTCTTTTTAATATGTTGTCTAGTTTGGTCATAGCGTTTTTCCAAAGCAAGCATCTTTCAATTTCATGGCTGCAGAAAATGAAGTCTATCACTGTTACCCTTGCTTCCCTCTCCACACTACCACACAGGTACACAAATTCTCCCTGAACAGTACAGAAGGCATCACTTAAAATTGACAATGTTGCCTTGATACAGGTTGCAATTCATGGCAAATTCTGGGACTCCTCCCCTCCTCCAGGTTGCCTACAGGCTATCACTTTGTGTTATGTCTCTTTGTGACCCCATGGACCATTGTCCACCAGGCTACTCTGTCCATAGGATTATGCAGGTAACAATACTGGAGTGGGCTGTGATTTCCTTCTCTAGGGATCTTTCCAACCCAGGGATTGAACCCAAGTCTCTTGCATTAGCAGGTAGGTTCTTTATCACTAGCACCACTGGGAAACCAAGCTCTGGGTTTGGTAGGTATCCTTTAGTAAATCACATACATCCTAACTCTCATGTAACACGGAACATTTTTAGCTGGGACTTTTAATTGTGATTTTAATCACAAGTAGACACTAGCTTGAAGATGTTGTTGCTGCTGCTGCTGCTAAGTCGCTTCAGTCGTGTCCAACTCTGTGCAACCCCATAGACGGCAGCCCACCAGGCTCTGCCGTCCCTGGGATTCTCCAGGCAAGAACACTGGAGTGGGTTGCCATTTCCTTCTCCAATGCATGAAAGTGAAAAGTTATGTCACAACAAACTACTGTCAGCCATTGTCACCAACTACAAAATGAGTTAGTCTTGGCCTTTAATTCCTTTAACTCCAAATGTTTAACTATCCAACAAAACTATATTTGCCACGTGCCTAGTATTACCATAAGCACGTTGCCTGTTTTTCACTCATTTCTTATGATTCAAGATATTCTGAATATTCTCATCGAGGAGTCAGCTCAGATATTGGAGAACTTTGTAACTGAGCCATTATATATGGGCCAAATTAATCTAAAATCAACTCTTGGCAGTTAACTGCCTTGGACCTGGGTAACCTAAAGTCCCAAAAGCCAAGTGATGTGGTCAAAGAAAAAAAAAACCTCTTAGTACAAATTCTCAGTCAAGTACACCTCTCCAATAATATGAACACTTGAAATACTGCAGTGAAAGTTGTATCACCACTTACAGAGGACGTCACTAACAGGTAGAGAAGTTGTCCTAAGTCCACTTTTGTTTATAAACTCTACCTTACATGTACACGTAGCCATAGTATTCATAACAGGTAGTCCTTTTTTGGCTAAATGTTGAATGACAATGCTGACCTAAATTTACATTATTTATGAATTACCTAGCCATTGAATTTCTTCCCTCAAAAACGGAATATAAGTACCACCTTCTTATTTAGAAATCAAGAGCCAAGGGTTGTCTTTCAAACTTTTATTTAAGGGCACTGATCCATGATGGATTTTAGATCTTGTTGAATGCAGCCACATCCATAGACTGTACATACTCATCGAAAGCAGTGATCTGCTCCTCCAGCATGTCTGTCCCAACTTTGTCGTCTTCAACTACACACTGTATTTGAAGTTTCTTAATGCCATACCCAACTGGAACTAGTTTAGCTGAAAAGAAGATCGAAAAAAGTTTTAGAACTGACACAGTTGGAAACTATGCAGATGCCAGTGTCAAAAAGAAAAAAGAGAAGACTAAACTCACAAGAGCCCCAGACCAAGCCGTCTGCTTGAATGCTTCTGACGCACTCCTCTAGTTTTGCCATGTCGGTCTCATCATCCCAAGGTTTCACGTCTAGTAAGATGGAAGACTTGGCGACAAGTGCCGGTTCTAAAAAAAATTTAAAAAGTGTACAGGAAACAGCACTGTTCAAACAATTCTTTTTGCCCTACTCCCAGTCACTTAACAAATCTTAAATTTGTTTCTAAGTGGATCATCTCCTTAGCCACACAAAAGTACAGAACACACACCTTGTGTTTGTCACACACATGCCCACTTTCTGTTGTGCTGAGAAAGAGGTGTTGAGTTGTGTGACAGTTTCTTTCCCACAGTGGAATGCCACAGCTGCTACCTTTAAGAACAGCTGCAGACCAGTAGCTGTGGAAGTTTTGAAGCTCTAATTCAACAAAATATGGAGGAAAGGAAATTACTTTGGAGGTTAGTTTTTTAAAAAGATTATTCACATTCTGAAATCTATTAAGTCAATTAGACATGAATTATAAAATGACCTACTTTTGGCTTTCTTTGACTCATACTGGGCAAGGCGTTCTTCTCTTAGCCTCTTGGCTTCTTCACTTTCCTGTAAAGGAAAAATTTCATGTGTTTCACAAAGTGGGTTGTTCCTCAGTTTAAAGCTGGTGGGTTGTAACAAAGACTGGCTTTGTCAGAAAAAAGCAAATCCATCACGAGCTCAGCCGAAAGATGGTGATTTGATTTGATTCATCATGTAGCCAGTCAGAATTTTTAAAAGGCAGGTAATTTTAAGTGAAGCCAGGGTTAAAACCCAGGGATTCTGGCTACAGAGCCTGTGCTTAAGCAGTGATACACACATAAGTCAATTTATGCCATACCTCCTCATCATCAGATCCAAAGAGATCAATGTCATCATCATCTTTACTATCTGTAGCTCCACTTTCTGTGGTGTCTTCCACATTAGCAGGGCCATATTTGCCCAAAGCTTTCTTCACTCCTGGCAGGCTTGAAAAAAAAATTAATCAAATATTACTAGGTCACCATGATGTCCCCTTTCACGTAACACATGAGAACTTGTTTTCATTACAATTAAAGAATCTCTTTTGTACTAAGAATTTACCCTTCAACCCTCCCTGGTAAATACTTTTATATATACGTTTAGCTTCTCACCCAACCATCATCAGTACCATGTGAAACGTTATATTCAATACGGACAATGACATACTTTCAGAATGAGTATTTCTACTTGAGATTTCATTAAGTATGCTCAGTTCCATTCTTAGTGAACTGGAGTCTACCCCCCCAAACTTCCATTCTTGTTGGCAGTTTCCGAAGATTGAAGGACCCGCTCATCTCAGAGGTCTGCCCCCCTCCCCTGCTCCCAGGTCAAGGTCAGGCACATTGGCAGGGCAGTGTGGGGAAAAGGTGAATTGCTGTTTTTGATCAAGTAAAATTCATATTTTGTGGCAAGACAAAATAAAAATTTTCTTGGTCCATTTGAACCACCTCCCTCCCCTCTAGGCTGTATTGTATATGTGCATTAATCAACCCTCTTTAAAGAAATATTTTTTCTTAATCTTGGGTCATGATGAACCATGACCTGCTTCCCACCTGTAGATCTAGATTATATAAACCGTCATTAAATAATACGTTAATTAATGTACAGCCTTGTCTTACTTATGTGGAGGGAACAGTTGTCAGGTTTCGGAAGAGTTTTTCAGAGGTTATAATCCTCGGTGTGGCTTTAATAAAATTTTCTATTTCCTAGATTGACCAATTTTTTTCTTCAATATGGTCACGTTCTACCTGCTACCTGAAAAAACCGGAGGATTTCGGTCTCTTGGCCCTCCTCAAGTCATGGAGAAATTAGCTCACAATATCCCAACAAAACTATAATACCCCGAACCCTAACTTGTCACGTGAAAACCCCGAGTTTAAGCTCCGAAAGTATTCTATTCTTCAAGCAAACACAGATAATTTACCTGGCCTTTTCCTTCTCATAAGATTTGATGTGATTATACCAACGGAGGGCATGACACAAGTCGGCAGGTGGTGGGCCGGAGACGGCTTCAAATACTGCCACATCTGCTTGTGATGGCACATACCTGCCGATGATACAAACGCAATTACACACACTTTTATACGGAGAGATACAAACACCAGCAAATGAATGACAAACACTACGAACTCGCCCTTTCGTCACCGGGGTACCTAAGTTGCTTTGTCTTTTGTAAGAAATAAGCTTCTTAGGATCAGGGATCATTTATTTGGTCTCCGCGATACCCGGAGGCATGCTTGCCACTCAGTAGACCTCTTCAGAAATTACAATTGCTAACATGGAGCTACAGGCTTACATCTGTTAACGGAGCAAAGACGTGGAAAAACCTGGTGGAGATAAGCATGCGGAAAAAGCATATTTTAACCCTTGTTCCCTCGCAACCCCCTCCCCCGGGAGAGCCCTGGGACCGGGTTTCCCTTCCTCTAGCCGCAGCCGAGACGGCGCCACGTGGCCCCACCAACCCGGCCCTGCCTGACCCGGGCCAATGCGCTCACCCCTCTATGTAACTCTTGTCCGCCAAGTAGTCGTTGAGCACCTGGAGGCCAGCGGGGCTTTTCAAGTCTCCAAAACCCATGGCGACGGCTAATCTAGAACTCGGAGGCAGCGAAGAAAGAGGCGCGCAACCGCTCAGCGCCCAGCGCTAAGAGGAAAAAAGGGCCGCAAAAGGCCGGAAATCCCTTATATAGAAAAGGAGGCGTTTCTCTCCGAGGCCCCCGGCCGCAGGTTAAAGGTCAAAGTACGTTAAGATTCTTCAACGTAAAAAGCAAAGGCTCTAAATTAATGGCCCGCAATTCATCCTTTGGCCTTTCTTTGCGTTTGGAAATCAATTAATAAAATGGGTATTTCTTAAATTGCTACCTCCAAGGTTTTCGAAGACTCTAGGACCCGCCCTCTGAAGGTGCCGGAGATAGCCGAAAACGCTCGGCCTCAGCCGACAGGCCACTTCCGGCGGAATTGCGGGTCCGAGCAGGCCCCCTTCACCCCCAACCCCACCCCAGCCTCCTCCCGGGTGCTACGCCCTCCGCCCCGCCCTCTGTCAAGCCGACGGAAGCTGCCGAACTCTATCAGCCGGAAATTGTCGAACTGGGCTTTCTAGTCCCTCCCGGCTTTCCGTTCTTCCAGGCCCGGCTGGCGGAGATACCCGAGGCCGCCATATTGAATAAGCAATCCGGCCTCTGAAGGGGTCGGTGTATTGCAGACAGTTCTGCAGGGTAGCCTCCGCGGCTCCAGGGAGAAGGTGAGGTCGTGTTTGGGTGAGAAGGCCGAGGTGCCCCAGCGCCCGGCGTTTGTTTATTGACGAGACTGTTTCCTTTGTCTCAGCCCACTCATTCTCCTCTTGTCCTTGACTTTGCGCCGCGTCCCACCCCGCCTCCTCGGGGAACCCCCGAGAGCCGGCAGGTGAGGACTGTTAGGCAAGATCTCTGGTTTGATGGAGCAGAGAGTAGGAGGAAACCTGGAGGCCCTGGGGAACGCTGGCCCGAGTGCACCTTGTGGGTGACCTTCCCTTTGCACGGAAATGCAAGACAGTCCCCTTTCTGGAGAGGACCTGTGTCAGTGACTTAGGCCTAAAGACTGAGCCTTTCCTCCCAAATTAACACATACCTGCTACAGGGCATCTTTGGCCGCTGTTGCCTTAGCAACTGTACACGCCTTTTGTTTTGTTTTTTGGTTTTGTGCAAGGGCTGCATTGGGTAGCACTTCTTAGCATTTTCACTGATGGGGAAGAAAGGGACATTTAAACAGTTGGCCCAAAGGTTGCACTGCAAATGACAAAGCTACGTTGTTTAAATTTGGGAGATCTAATGCATGCACATGTACTATAAAAGCATGGATCAGATACAGCTCTGCTCCGAAACAGAGCTTTCTGAGAGTATAGAAGCTGTAACGTGAACTGCTGATGAATAAACATCAGGTTGGTTTTTTACTGAAAGTCTTCTTTTTTTCCCACTGAATTGTATGTGCATCTTTAAGCAGCGTGTTACAAGACTGCCAGAGCACCTACACTCTAATGCCAGGAAAGTGGAAGTGATGGCCAGATGGTAGAGATAGAACAAATAGTTATTGGACGTCTGTTATAAACTAGAAGTGAGTCTGCAAGGAAGAATTAAATGGGTGACATGACTGGAGAGTAGTTAGGATAGTTTTAGTTAGACTGGTCTAAGAAAATCTCCCTGAGGAATGCCTTTTAAGGCAGAAATTTGAAAGATGAGGAGGGCCCAGGAAGATCTGAGGAAAGAGCATTTCAGTCTGAGGCCACAGCCCTTGGGAAGATGGGAGAGGCAATGGGAGCAGTGTGGAAGCCAGGAGACCTGTTAGGGGGCTGCTCTTATAGTCCAAGCAAGAGATGATGGTGGCTTGGAATAGGATAGTACCTTGGAGGGAGGGAAGTGGATGGATGCAGGGTACATGGTGAATGTGGAGTGGTATTATCTATCCCTCTACCAAAACATGTTCAGTCTAGTTTTAGAAGTGAGTCATCATTAGCACGTTCCCATCTTTTATTTGATTTTTTCTGTTCCTGCAAGGTAGCCGAATAAGTGTAAAGCACTTAACCAAAGTTTTGCAAATCTGTATTTCTTATGTTGAGGTTATGCAGTCTTCCATTTGATGCTGGGTGTTCAATACAAATAGTCCTCGTGGATTTTCTAGCTAAAGTAGGCACCAGCTTCATATTGTATTGGACATAAAATAGTAATTAAAAATTTTTACACAGTTGTATGAAATATTGATGGTTGATTTTGAATCTGTCCTGTTCTGATTCAGCAGTGCTTTGTCCATATGATCAAGTGAATGGACAGGAAAGTAAAAGATCAAATAACTTTTCAGTGTTTGCTTATGTACACCTTTAATTGTTGTTAAGTTATGTAACCTACTTTAATTTATTTCAGTAATTCAGCAAATCCTGTAGAGAGGGCTTCTTAGCTGCAGCACTTTAGGTAATTCTATATTATGGGAGATTGTCCTGAGCGTTGTAGGATCTTTAATTGCACCCTGACCTCTACCCACTAGACGCCAATAGGTTTCCCCTCATCATGACCACAGACAATTTCTCTGGACCTTGCTGAATGTTCCCTGGGAAACAAAATTGTGTCTTGTAGAGAACCACTCTTTTAGAGCTTACTGTGCGCAATCCTTGGGGGTAGAGATAGAAAGATTCAAGAAGTTCATGATACAGTGTAGGGGTAGAACAAGCACATAAACAAATAATTGCAAATCTGAAAGATAAATGTACTGCTTGACACAGAAAATGGCACTCCAGACTTTTTCAAGCTTAGACTTGTGAATATCTTAGGCTCAGAATATCTCAGGAGCATTTAGTAGATAACTGCTCAGAACATAGAATTTTGGAATGCGCATTAGCAGGAAATGAAGGCAGAAAGGTAGGCTTTATTTTACATAGCAACTAATGATAAGCTAATTCTTGGAATTTATTTTACTACATAGTTGTATTTAAGTTTGACCATTTGTTTATAATTAAAAACAACAAAACTGCCCTTTGTATAGAATTAGAAGGCTCATATTTATATACTAGCAGCTCTTCCTTAGCTTCTTGATGATGTAAAAGTCAGTTACTTTAGCTGAGATGGAGTATTCTCATCTCTATAATTTGAGAAACAATATTAGGATTTGTGAAATGTTCGATGGAATAAAATATGTATATGAAGTGCTTTAAACCCATAAAATATTACTGAAAAGTTTGTTAT
Organism: Budorcas taxicolor; assembly: GCF_023091745.1. NCBI lineage: Eukaryota > Metazoa > Chordata > Mammalia > Artiodactyla > Bovidae > Budorcas > Budorcas taxicolor. The sequence goes on along the minus strand of NC_068911.1, from coordinate 138,922,735 downwards.
TCGGATTGTTTTTTCTATCATAACATAGCCCTTCTTTGTTTTATTTTTAGCAGTATGTTAAGGATACCTGTAAAAAAGGCCTTAGTAGGCCTTTCCAAGTCTTCTAAAGGATGCGGTGAGTATCTTTTTTTTTAATTGCAATTTTGTGGGCACTAAACTGTCTGTCTTTGTAAATTTATAGGTTTATGGAATGTTTCTTGAAAGACCCTAAATCCATAATAGATTTTAAATAAAAATAGAAACAATGTTGAGTCAGTGGTTTATTTTTATTTAAAAATATAATAGTTTTTATTAAAAATAGAATAGAATAGTTGAATAGAATAATACAGCTTTAAACAGTTCATAGAAATGGAAAGTAACAGGAAGTGCCCATCAGTGCCAGAATGGAAAAAGCAGTTGTTCTGCTTTTGAGAAGTGATCTTCCCAGGAACATGTGTTCAGTGGCATTAAAAGTTATAACTGGGACTTCCTGGCAGTCCCATGGTTAAGACTCTACACTGACAGTGGCAGGAGGCATGGTTCAATCCCTGGTAGGGAACTAAGATTGTACACATGCCACACAGCAGGGCCAAAAAAGTTACAGCCTAAACTGCTGTTAAAAACAGACAACTATATTCCATTTGGTATTAAGGATTGGAAAAGCTTTCCTCTAATTCACTATTTTAAAAGTCTGCATCTAGAGAAATAGAAGGGAATAGTATAAAATGAGGAAAAAATTTAGACCTGTAGGTTAGTTATGTAATCCACTACCCTCTGCTAATTTCATCTTCACCTCAATGTTTTGGATGATCAGTTCGAACAACTGCCACAGCAGCAAGCAACTTGATTGAAGTATTTGTTGATGGTCAGTCTGTCATGGTGGAACCAGGAACTACCGTCCTTCAAGTAGGCATTAATTTTAATTCTTTATTTTTGTGCATAATCTGATTAAAAAAAAACAACTTATTTTCTTGATACTGTTTACTTCTAAAATTTTCAAGATTCCTTGACAAATGCTCTTTAAAGAACTGTAGATAGTAAAATTATATGAAAATAACTTTGATTTGAAATCTTGGCATATCAGAACGAGCTTTTCTGTTTCTGACTTTCTTAATAAACTATAGCAATTCTTTTGTTTCACTTCTGCCTTACAAATAAATTCCTATTTAGAAATTTCAAGTTATGTGAAATAAATTATTAGTTAATATGAGTAAGTTTGGGAGAAAGGTAATCTTTGTTGTGAGCCTGCTTGATGCACATTTACGTAACTTTCCTGTTTTTAACAATGTTTCTAGGAAGGTGTCCTACAAAGCATGTAAATGGAGGGTAGTAGGTTCTTGAATTTTGCCCCAAACACTTAATATCTCCAGCTTCTTCCAGAACTAACAAAATTGGTCATGGAGAAGTAGTGCTTTATTCCACTGTAAATTATTGCAGAGCTAAATGCTCTTTGTTCATTTTAGCAGTAACTTTTGCACCGTCAGGCGTAGAAATATAAACGATAAATATATAACAAAAATATGTTCCGCATACAGTGGAGAGTATTTTGGCATGAATAGGAGGTGGTAGAAGAGATGTCATAAATATCTCAGATGATCCCTGAGAAGTTTTTAAAGGATGAATAGATGTTTCTATGTGGACAAGGAAACTTCAGGTCATTTAGTACTGGTGAAACAAGGTATGTGTAGAAGAGGAGATAACAGGAAATCAGAACTGTGATGTTGGAGAAGGTCTAGTCATTAAAGATAGTCAGTGCAATGTTAAAGAGCTTGTAGTTTGGCCCATCAAGAGTTTTCATGGCTACTAAGCAGTATAACATTCACTGTAGAGGATGGTGGTTTGGAGATTAAGATTAGCATGAGACAAGGATAGAGTATATCTTGCATTAGTGGAGCAGGAAATGAGAAGGCCCAAAATTGTGGCAATGGAAATGGAAACGAAAGGGTATATTCATGAGAGAGTGAGATGTAGATAGACAGGCCTTTTGGAATGATAAAGAGCAGAGGAGTTTTTGTGAATTCTGGCTTTGTTATCTTATTTGGGGATATATAGGAGGGGACAGGGCTTGCCTGTGGCTCAGATGGTAAAGAATCTACCTGCAATGCGGTAAACCCAGGTACGATCCCTGGGTGGGGAAGATCCCCTGGAGACGTAGGGGACGGAAATAGATTGAATTTTAACTGTCTAAAGAACATGCACACGAAGTGGAAGACTGTCAGGATTGCAGATGAAGGTTCGAATGTAATCAGTATGTAAAATGAGCTAGTGTGAAGGTTGGGACAGGACCCACTGCATCTAGCACACAGGAAGACTCGGTGCGTTTTTATCAAGTTGTTAAAAAATATTGAAAATTGATGAGATTACTTTAGAGTGAGGGCTAAGGATGGAATAACTAACTCTCGAAATTTAAGTGCATTTATAGGCTCAGAGAAGGAGCAGGGATTATTGGCAGAGCTGAACTAATCCCCCTCACTAGGCAAATGGGAACTGAGAAGAGCCCTTAGCCAACAGTGGGGAGTCCTGAGTGGGATATATGGGACCAAACACAGAACCAGATTATAGTCACCTAGGTGGTGTGAAATGAAGTCTAATCTAAAGGAGGAAAGCTAGTCAATGAGGAAATCCAGGGACATGAAACCACTGGGACAGAGTTTGAATGAGGAATCTTTGTAGAGAATGGTCCAGAGGAGAAGTGAGTAGTCAAACACAGTCTGAGGATGCTTTATCCAGTTTTTAGGCATGGTCAGGATCTTTAAAGAGGTATCTTCAGAGCAGACAGAGGTTGGAGTCAAGAACAAAGAAAAGGAGGGAAATCTCTTTGAGGATGAAGGTAGAATGAAGACGCAGATATTTGGAGTTAGGAGTAATTAGATAAGTAGTGGATGGCCTCATTTTTTTGTTTGATTTTTGTTTGTTTTCTTTTTCCTGTGTTTTAGACAAGACACAAATGAGGTCAGGTTATTCTACTGCAAATATTTTTTACTTTTCTAGGCTTGTGAGAAGGTTGGCATGCAGATTCCTCGATTCTGTTATCACGAAAGGTTGTCTGTTGCTGGAAACTGCAGGATGTGCCTTGTTGAAATTGAGAAAGCTCCTAAGGTACTTAATACCTAAAATTACACACCATGCTGTAGAAGGTAGAAAACTTTAAATTATGTAGCAAACTTTATTTAAAATCAGTATTGTTGTAACCAAGAGTCTGGTCCTGTTTACTTCTATCTATAAATTTATTTTCTGTGTGCTTGATTCTCTTCATTTCACAACTGGAAACACATTGAAGAAAGTACTGTATAAGTGCAAGTCCTATAGAATTGTAATGTTTAGAAATTAAAGAGATCCTCTTAGAGCAGTCAGTATTTCCAAATGACTGTATGACACACACTGGAAGTGCTTATACTGTGCCATTTTTCACTAGAGAAAAGGCTTGCAGTGAAAAGGTTCACTTTCAATTTAACTCTGTTTTGGCTTATGCAATTTTAGTTCAGTAGTGCCTGCTCATCAAAACAGTTATTTGATGTTCTGTTTCAGAGCCTCTTATTAAAACATCATATTAATTATTATAATAAAATTAAGATGATGTCTTATTTTTAAGAGAAATGTAAAGTGCCAGACTATCATAAATATGAAAACTAAAAAACTCAGTCTTCAAAAATATTCTGTTCTTTGCTTGTTTTCAAATATATGATTTAATATTTTTATATATTGGATTACTTATAATTACAAATAAAATTTGTGTAATTACAAATACTTAGAGATTTCTCCATTGAAATTCCAGGTTGTAGCTGCTTGTGCCATGCCAGTAATGAAAGGTTGGAATATCCTGACAAACTCTGAGAAAACTAAGAAAGCCAGGTACTTTATTGTTAACTCAGCATAGTGACTTTTCTTGGCAGAAAATTGCACATCTCAAAATGTAGACCTTCCTATAGATGAGAAATTCAGTATCAGACTCTGAAGAAGTTGTGCTTGGCTTCTAGCAGCAGTTGGAACTAAGTACACATAGAGGAGGTGAAGTCGGGCGTTCATGTTTTTGAGTCTGTGCTGGAATCAGCATTAAAAACCCTTGTTTAGAACTTTGCTCAGCTTATGATGGCAGTGGGTCTGGGGCTTACTGATCTGAGATTATTGCAGTGATACTGTACTGTACTGGCACTGATCATGTTTGTTTTTGCTTTGCGTTCATGTTTTTCTGAATTAATGCCTGAGTTTTCTGAGGCCTATTCAGCAACTTTTGATAATTCTGTGTTGTTAAAACTCATAATTTTCTAGGTTCTCCAATGATATTTTATTCCAGATTCATAAACATTTTTTAAATTATGTATTTAATAATACTTTTATGATAGTTAACAGTGGTGTTTCTGATAGTAAATATAAAATCCATGCTAACTGAATGAGAACATACACTTGTCACAGTTATTTAAATACCCTGTATGTAAACCATTTTGAATGCCAGCAATTTACTTAAGTTTATATATTACAGAGAAGGTGTGATGGAGTTCTTATTAGCAAATCACCCACTGGACTGTCCTATTTGTGACCAGGGAGGTGAATGTGATCTGCAGGTGTGTAGTCTTAATTTCTTAATTCTTTTGGTTGTCTCAGGTTTTAATTTTGTTAGCAAAATTAGGTTGACTCTTTTGTAATCTACTTAAGGACCAGTCCATGATGTTTGGAAGTGATAGGAGCCGGTTTTTAGAGGGGAAACGTGCTGTAGAGGACAAGAACATTGGGCCATTGGTAAAAACCATTATGACTAGATGTATACAGTGTACTCGCTGCATCAGGTAATTATTTTTCTGTCTCTTGGAATATCATTTGTATTCTTAGCTCTAATATTCACAAAACTTGGTGGAATAATAACACTGGAAACGATAGCGACTTTTATTTGGTGGAAAAGAGGGATGTTGTATTGGTTGCTTTTTACATAAGCCAATAGAGTGAATTAATAGCAACTTCAGTTGGATTTAAAAGTCAGACTCTACAAGCATTAACTTTGTAATAACTTGTTGAGCTGTACACACGATTTGTACAATTTTCTGTATGTGTGTTATACCTCAGATGCCAGCATTTATTACTAATTTTTATTCAGGGACTGCACTTAACATTGAAGACAACTTTCTTAGTGTTTTGAAAATCATTATCTTTGCAATAATAAGAAAGGAGGTAATTTTGCGGCTTTGACCAGTTGTTTGGTGCATTTTTATCCTGTAGGTTTGCAAGTGAGATTGCAGGAGTGGATGATTTGGGAACTACAGGCAGAGGAAACGATATGCAAGTTGGCACATACATTGAAAAGATGTTCATGTCTGAACTTTCTGGCAATATCATTGACATCTGCCCTGTAGGTGCCCTGACCTCTAAGCCCTATGCCTTTACCGCTCGGCCTTGGGAAACAAGGTATTTATCATTGTATTTTTTGTCCTTTACTTCAATACTGTTAAAAAAAATTTAAGATTCATTTTCTTCCTGAGTTCTAATTGTTTTGGTCTGCGAAGTTTTTGTTTGCTTAAAGTAAAACCCTTTTACTGGAATGTAGGTTGTTAGATAGATAGGATGAGCCTGTGCAAGTCAATTGTTGTTTCCTTGGAAATTAATTCCAGAGTACTTAATCACAAAATTATTTACTTCTTCCAAAGAGTAAGATTGTGTTGATTTTTTAAAATTTATAGTTTCCTCTCATTGTATATTAAACTTTCAACCATGTATACATATCATATATTATTTAATCAGTTCTTATTAGACCTTTAGTTTATTTCTATTTCTGTATAATTACAAGTCTATGATAAATATATTTACATTTTCTCTGATTCTCTGATTCTTCTGATTAAACTAAGAAATTAAATCATTGAAATAAATTTGAATACTTTTCAGGTTCTAGAAACATATTAAATTGCCCTCTAATTTTAAACTCCTACCAGAGTATATGGGAGCATCTTAAAATTCCAGGCTTTGAACCATGTATTTATGTATAAAAAAAGACAGTACATAACTGAAAAGTTTAAGTAGAGAGTTTTTTCTCCTCTCCATAATACATATGATGGTACATTTAATGTGCTATAGGTCTCTGAGACCCCCACTCCAGTACTCTTGCCTAGAAAATCCCATGGACGGAGGAGCCTGGTAGGCTGCAGTCCATGGGGTCGCTAAGAATCGAACATGACTGAGGGACCTCACTTTCACTTTTCACTTTTATGCATTGAAGAAGGAAATGGCAACCCACTCCAGTGTTCTTGCCTGGAGAATCCCAGGGACGGGGGAGCCTGGTGGGCTGCCGTCTATGGGGTTGCACAGAGTCGAACACGACTGAAGTGACTTAGCAGCAGCAGCAGATCTCTGAGACGCTATTCATTATTCTTAAAACATTTTTCTCTTTGTTCTTCAGATTGGATGGATTCTGTTGACTTATATCAAGTTCATTCTTTTACCATCCCAAATCTTCTGTTGAACTGCTACAGTCAGCTTTTTATTACAGTTACACTTTCCAACTCCAGAATTTCTGTTTCTTTTTTTTTTTTAAATTTTTGTATCCTCACTGGGAATCTTCACTTGTTGATTCATGGTTTTATATTTCTCTTTAATCTTTTTTTTAATAGTTATTTTTATTTATTTATTTGGCTGTGCCAGGTCTTAGTTGTGGCATGCAGGATCTTTAGTTGTGGCATGTGAGATCTAAAGTTCCCTGACCAGGGATTGAATCCAGGTCCTCTGCATTGGGAGCTCAGAGTCTTAACCACTGCACCACCAGGGAAGTTCTTCTCTTTCATCTTTAAACATGACTTTCCTTCTTTCACTGAACATTTTAATATTCTTGTTTTTAGTTTTAAGCAGGGCTTCTTAGGAGTTGCTTCTCTGTCTGTAGTCAGATAATGATCATGCTCAAATTCCTTGAGCCAGTAAAGCTTCCATCCTCTGCCAGTGGATCTGTGCGTGGATTGTTGTTCCTGTTTAGTTGCTAAGTTGTGTCTGACTCTTTAGGGACCCCATAGACTGTAGCCTGCCAGGCTCCTCTGTCCATGGAATTTCCCAGGCAAGAATATGGGCCAGAGTGGTTTGCCATTTCCTTCTCCATGGGATCTTTCCGACCCAGGAATTGAACCTGCATCTCCTGCATTGCAGGCAGGTTCTTTTACCGCTGAGTCATGTGGGTTGCCCTTGTGTGTGGATAGAAAAGCATATTCAGAGTTCAGGCTGTTTTCAAGTCTGCCCAACTTGTAGTTTACATTAGGTCTTTTGGGTCTCTGTGTTGTCCAGGAGAGTGTGAATAGCCTGGGCTGTCTCTGGTCACATTTGTGCAGCCTCCACTAGGAATGCTTACCCTGACTGTGACTGCAGCCTCATGCTAGTAGGTCCTTGACGCTCCTCAGCTCAGTGACCTCCAAGGTATCACTTCTGCAGACAACTTTTCTCATTTCTCCAAATCAAGTGAGTCTTTGTCTGCAAGAAAAAATCCCCTGTCTTCATAGCCTGCCCCATCCTACCAGAACCTCCAGTTCAAGGTGGTGAGAAGGGCAATAAGAACAGTGTCAAGCCAGAACACCACTGGTTTCCACCATTCTTTCTGGAAGTTCAGCAGTTTCTCTAAACATAAAACCTTCACATGATGTTTTTGCTTTTGTTAGCTCTCCAGAGAGTTGAGTTGGTTACTTTTGTCAGTTTTGTCTAGCTTTATTTTTGCTTTTGGAGGGAGGATTTGTCAAGCTCCTTAATCAGCCATACCCAAAAATTTATTTATTTTGATAGTCAAGTTTTCACAGTTTGGCTATTTACAGCCTTTCCAACTGGCTTCTGTTTCAGATTACTAGATAACTGTTTTAGATAACTTGCTTCTGTTTTTGTGTTATGGTCTGCTCAAATATGAGAGTGTGTGTGTATATATGTAAGGAAAGGAAAGTATATGTAAAGTTTTTTGATTTTGGTAAACCAGGTAACAGAAACTTTGTCCATTTATTCTCAAAATCAACTAGTAAATATATGTGTTTATTTTCTTAGAAAGACAGAATCCATTGATGTAATGGATGCAGTTGGAAGTAATATTGTGGTCAGCACAAGAACTGGAGAGGTAATGAGGATTTTGCCAAGGATGCATGAGGACATCAATGAAGAGTGGATCTCTGATAAAACCAGGTATGTGCTGTGTTTTTTTCCTTTAACTTTTGCAGTTGATTTAAAGGAAATTTTATAATTTCATTCTAAGGAACAGTCTTTTATATTTGCAAATTACTGTTTATAGACTGTTGAAATCGGGATTGTTAGGATATATAGTGAACTGGACAAAACTGACAATAATAATCCTGGGTATATTACTGGCTTTCATATTCAGAAATATCTTTTTTTTCTCCTAGATGGAGAAATTGAAGTAAATTAAGATACTTAATCTATTTCAGTTTGTCTCTTTTTCATTGGAGAATAGAAGCTAAATATAAGTTTGAGTTTGCATAACATAATTTTGATGAGATATCTAGAGATACTCAGGTTTTATAAATGATTTGGCTTTCTCAGCTACCAAACGTATTATAATTTTAAGTTTCTTTGGGTAGCTGAAAATAAATGATAAGAACTCAGACATTTTAGGTGGCATTTGAGTTTCAGATAATGTTTGTGAAATATTAATTTATCTCCAAAGAAATCTGGAATAATTATTTGTATCCATGTATTTATTCTTCTGTTTTACTTTTAACCAACACTGTATTTAAATAACATTTCTTTTAGATTTTAAATTTGAAAATAGTTGCCTTTTAGAAAGATTCCACAAATGGTGTAATTTCTGTTATCTAGATTTGCCTATGATGGGCTAAAACGTCAAAGACTTACCGAACCGATGGTCAGAAATGAAAAGGGACTTTTAACACATACCACCTGGGAGGATGCACTCTCTCGTGTAGCTGGAATGGTAAACAATTGAAATATAGAATAACTGTATTTGTGGTTTCCAAGACACATCTTTTTTTTTGGCTGTGCCAGGTCTTCATTATGGCACACAGGGTCTTCTATCTTTGTTGCAGCGTGTGGGCTCTTTAGTTGTGGCATGTAGGATCTAGTTCCCTGACCAGGGATTGAACCCAGGCCCCCTGCATTGGGAGCATAAGGTCTTAGACACTGGACCACCAGCAAAGTCCCACAGGGAACATCTTTCTAATGAAGAGGGGTTATTGTTTCTCTTCACTTGTTTCCTCTTACCAGGATTCAGTTCAGTTCAGTTGCTCAGTCGTATCCAATTCTTCGCGACCTCATGAATCGCAGCACGCCAGGCCTCCCTATACATCACCAACTCCCGGAGTTCACTCAGACTCACGTCCATCGAGTCAGTGATGCCATCCAGCCATCTCATCCTCGGTCGTCCCCTTCTTCTCCTGCCCCAATCCTCCCAGCATCAGAGTCTTTTCCAACGAGTCAACACTTTACATGAGGTAGCCAAAGTACTGGAGTTTCAGCTTTAGCATCATTCCCTCCAAAGAAATCCCAGGGCTGATCTCCTTCAGAATGGACTGGTTGGATCTCCTTGCAGTCCAAGGGACTCTCAAGAGTCTTCTCCAACACCACAGTTCAAAAGCATCAATTCTTCGGCGCTCAGCTTTCTTCACCGTATAACTCTCGCATCCATACATTACCGCTGGAAACACCATAGCCTTGACTAAATGGACCTTTGTTGGCAAAGTAATGTCTCTGCTTTTCAATATACTATCTAGGTTGGTCATAACTTTTCCAAGGAGTAAGCGTCTTTTAATTTCATGGCTGCAGTCACCATCTGCAGTGATTTTGGAGCCCAAAAAAGTAAAGTCTGACACCGTTTCTCCATCTATTTCCCATGAAGTGATGGGACCAGATGCCATGATCTTCATTTTCTGAATGTTGAGCTTTAAGCCAACTTTTTCACTCTCCTCTTTCACTTTCATCAAGAGGCTTTTTAGTTCGTCTTCACTTTCTGCCATAAGGGTGGTGTCATCTGCATGTCTGAGGTTATTGATATTTCTCCTGGCAATCTTGATTCCAGCTTGTGCTTCTTCCAGCCCAGCATTTCTCATGATGTACTCTGCATATAAGTTAAATAAGCAGGGTGACAATATACAGCCTTGACGTACTCCTTTTCCTATTTGGAACCAGTCTGTTGTTCCATGTCCTGTTCTAACTGTTGCTTCCTGACCTGCATACAGATTTCTCAAGAGGCAGGTCAGGTGCTCTATCTCTTTCAGAATTTTCCACAGTTTATTGTGATCCACACATTACCAGGATTACCTTCCATTTAACAAGCATTTATTGAGAGCCATCTGATGTCATGCTAGATGTAGGGATATAAAGATCAGTAGCACATGGTTCCTACTTCCACAATCATTTAGTAGGCAATTATTGTATGTTGCTTTGGGTAATCATGCAGAACATGATATATGAAAGAGCGCATTGGAGGGATGTCTACCAGGGCTACCATATTACCTAGGTAAGATGACTTCTTTGTTTAGTTGCTAAGTCATATCTGACTCTTTGCAACCTCATGGACTCTAGACTCCCCCAGGCTCCTCTGTCTGCAGGATTTTCCAGGCAATAATGCTGGAGTGGGTTGCTATTTCCATCTCCAGAGGATCTACCTGACCCAGGGTCATAACCCAAGCCCCCCGCATTGGCAGGCAGACTCTTTACCACTGAACCACCTAGGAAGCCCTGATCCTAATTTGCTGGGTTTCTAATCAGAGCCTAGCCTACCCGAGAGAAGTGAAATACCTAACCTCAGCCACCTCTTGCAGTCCTATACCATGTCAGGGAGGGGATGAGAGAAACTGATAGTTCACTGCCCACTGGCACAGGCTCATTGAGAGACTAAAACCTAATCATAGGACTAGAAAATACTTTGCCTGCCCACTCAACCTCACCACCATATTTACTAAACACCTGTTACCTCAGTTCCTTTTACCCAGTACCTCACATTCATTTTTGAGCAATGACTTTCAAGGCGTACTAAAAGGTAAAAACACAAGCTTGCAGAGACTGAACAAGCATTAGACCCAGAGTCATCTGTGACAAGACTATTGGATGTATCAGACCAGGTATTTTTTAAACTATGACTAAAATGTTAAAGACTATATTGGAAAGAGAAGACCGCATACAAAAATGGATGAACAATGTTAGCAGAGAGATGGAAATTCTAAGAAAAAACAAAAGACAAATGCTAGGGATCAGAAATACTACCAAGAATGAAGAATGCATTTGATGGTCTCTTTAGTAGATGAGCCAATAACAGGCTTGCCAGAGCAAGATACATAAAGGGCTTGAAGGAATGACAGATGCTTCAGAAGATTGTATTTAACTCTATAACTCCAAAGTCTTCATCTTCCAGACCTCATTTTGAGGCCTTTTGTTCCTAATTTAAAAGAAACAACTTTATTACAAGCAGATGTTGTTATCCTTGGCCCCACATACACTTTTCTGCTTCTCACTTTCAGACTAATAATTAGTGTGAAAAGCTTTTTTGTCAGAAGTTTGTTGCTTTTATTTTACTTGAAAATGACGTTATTGTTTTGTTTTCTGAATGAGTCATTGTGGTCTTTTTCTGAACGAAGATTTCTTGGTGATAGCCTTTTCATCCATTTCTAGTTGCAGAGTTGTCAAGGCAACGATGTGGCAGCAGTTGCAGGTGGCTTGGTGGATGCTGAAGCCCTCATAGCTCTCAAGGATTTACTTAATAGAGTGGATTCTGACACCCTGTGCACTGAAGAGGTCTTCCCCACTGCAGGAGCTGGGTGAGAAATTTGAGGCTAGGATCTAGGTGTTTTGTTTTCTTCTTTCTTTTTTTCTTTCTGTTTATAAATCAACACATCTGTGGCATCAGTGACTTATATGTGACAGCTTGGATACTCCAACATACCTACTGGTTATTTTCACGTATAGACCAAAGTCAAACCAGGAGCTATTAGAAAATCTAATTATTAATAAAGTATTTGAACTTTTGATGCAGTTTAAGACTACTTCCAAAATTTTTTTGTCAGGCAGTGAGCCATGGGTTTAATGACAGAGTATTTCGTGGATTGTCAGTCTATTAATTTTAAAGTAAACTTGAATTTTGTATTTTATGTTCCTAGCACAGATCTACGTTCCAGTTATCTTCTTAATACTACAATCGCTGGTGTCGAGGAGGCAGATGTTGTCCTTCTGGTTGGTACAAATCCACGTTTTGAGGCACCACTATTTAATGCTAGAATTCGAAAGAGGTTAGTAATAATATTCTGGGTTATAAAAACATTTACATGATAATTTGTTCTATATATGAAAAATGACTGTCTTAGCTGATTCCTAATAGTGGGAGTGAGATTCTGAAAGATAATTGAAGGGCAGTTTCTAACAGCTCCATTTCCCACTTCTTCCCTGCTGCTCATTTTTTTAATCTTTTTAGTTTGAAATAACTCAACTTTGTTTACCTATGTTTGTGTAGTATTCACCCAGATTAATCGATGCTAATGTTTATATTTCTTTTCTCTCCATCTATATATTTGTGTGAACATAATCATTTGAAAGTAGGTTGTATGCCCTTTTAATCCCAAACTAAACACATTTGTGTGGGTTTCCTAAGGACAAGGACATTCTCCATTTAAGAATTTGATTCTTTATTTAATCAAGAATTTAGTATTGATATAGTATTATTATCTATTTGTGCTTAAATTTCACTGAATTTTTTCCATAATTTTTTGCATTTTGACATTTTTTTTTTGAAGACTACAGGCCAGTTATTTTGTAAAATGCCTCTCTATCTTTTTGTATCTTAGAGACTTGTAATAGCTCAACCATATAGTTGATTGTCTAAACTGGGACAATGTTGAGAGTAGAAAGGGGATTTATTATTCCAGGGTGACAGATAAAAACCCCTACTGTCTCTGACAAACCAGAATATATGGTCACCACATTTATTAATATTTTTGGAGGAGCTGGATCCATACTTCCTTGTCAATAGACAATAAATATGAATGATGTAGTTTGTTTTTTATGAACTTTTATTTAAATGATCTTAACAGATAATTAGGACTCTGCTGTGTAAATATGGCAAAATAAAAACGTCACTTATTCTAAAATTAAAGTCTTTGTTTATAGCTAGCTTATAGTTAGCATTCTAACACAGCAAGTTAATTCATTGACTTTACTTGGTGTGTGCAGACCCTATTTTGCTATACTTTGCTTTATTGTACTTTGCAGATATAGTCTGTTTTTTGCAAATTTAAAGTTTATGGCAGCTGTTGGTTGAGTAAGTCTTTCAGTGCTATTTTTCCAACAGCATTTTCTCACTTTGTGTCTCTGTGTCATATTTTGATAACTCTCACAATATTTCAAACTTTTTTTTATTATTACTACATTTTATTATGGTGATCTTTGATTGGTGATCTTTGCTGTTACTCTTGTAATTGTTTTGGGGCACCATAGGCCATATCCATATAATATGGTGAATTTAATCAGTAGATGTTGGTTTGTTTTGATCACTCTGCCAACTGGCCATTCCTCCATGTCTGTCCCTCTTGGGTCTCCTTATTCCCTGAGACACAACAGTGTGGAGTGTAGATCAATTAATAACCTACAGTGGCTTATAAGTGTTCAAGTGAAAGGAAGTCTTGCACATCTTACTTTAAATCAAACGCTAGAAATAATTAAACTTATTGAAGGAGGTATATTGAAAGCATAGATAAGCCAAAAAACAGACCTCTTGTGCCAAACAATCAGGTCATGAATGCAGAGGAAATTTAAAGTGCTACTCCAAAGTGCGCAGTGCATGATAAGAAAGCAAAACAACCTTATTACTAATGTGGATAAAGTTTGAGTGGTCTGGATCGAAGATCAGACCAGCCATGACATTCCCTCAAAGCCTAATCCAGAGCAAGGCCCTAACTCTCTTCATTTCTAAAGGTGAAGAAGCTACAGAAGAGAAGTCAAAACTAGCAGAGGTTGGTTCATGAGATTAGGGCAGGAAGCTGTCTCCATAGCATAAAGGTACTAGGTGAAGCAGCAAATGCTAATTTAGAAACTGCAGCGAGTTACCCAGAGGTCTAGCTAAGATAATGAAGGTGGCTTCAGTGAACAACAGATTTTCAGTGTAGACAAAACAGCCTTTTATTGGAAAAATGTGCCACCTAGTACTTTTATAGCTAGAGAAGAGAAATCAGTGCCTGGCTTCAGAGCTTCAAAGGATAGGCTGTGTTAGGGGTTAATGCTCCTGGTGACTCTAAGTTGAAGCCAGTGCTCAGCTTACCATTCTGAAAACCCTAGGGCTCTTGAGAAGTTTGTTAAACCTGTTCTGCTTGTGCTTGATAAATGGAACAACAAAGCCTCGTTGATAGCACATCTGTTTGCATTATGGTTTACTGAATATTTTAAGCCCGTTGTTGAGACCTACTGCTCAGGAAAAAAGATTTAAGATACTGCTAATTGATAATTGTACCTGATGACCCAAAAACTCTGATGAAGATAGACAGTGAGATTAATCTTGTTTTGTGCCTGCTGACACAGCATCCATTCTGCAGCTCATGGATTAAGGAGTAATTCAATTTTCAAGTCTTATTATTTGAGAAATACTTATTCAGAAGGCTGTCAGTTCAGTCGCTCAGTCGTGTCCGACTCTTTGCGACCCCATGAATTGCAGCACGCCAGGCCTCCCTGTCCATCACCAGCTCCCGGAGTTCACTCAGACTCACGTCTATTGAGTCCGTGATGCCATCCAGCCATCTCACCCTCTGTCGTCCCCTTCTCCTCCTGCCCCCAATCCCTCCCAGCATCAGAGTCTTTTCCAATGAGTCAACTCTTCGCATGAGGTAGCTGCCATATATAGGATTCTACTGATGGATTTAGGCAAAGTAAATTGAAAACCTTCTGGAAAGGATTCACTATGCCAGATACCATTAAGAACATTGAGTCTTGGGAAGAGGTCAAGATATCAGTGTTAAAAAGGAGTTTGGAAGAAGTTGATTCCAGCCTTCCTGGATGACTTTGAGAGGCTTCAGTTGAAGTACCTTCAAATATGGTGGAAACAGACAGCTAGAGTTCTTATAACTGACGTCTGAAGATGTGACTAAATTGCTGTGGTCTCATGGTAAAACTTTAATGGATGAGGAGTTGCTTCTTAAGGATAAGCAAAAAGAAAGTTGTTTCTTGATACAGGATCTGCTCCTGGTAGAGATTCTATAAAGAAATTGTAGAAATAACAACAGTGGATTTAGAATGTGACATACACTTAAGTTGATAAAGCAGCAGCTGGATTAGAGAGGATTGACTCCCAGTTTTGAAAGAATTTCTACTGTGAATAAAATGCCATCAGATAGCACTGCATGCTGCAGAAAAATGGCTTATGAAAGGAAGAGTTAATTGATACAGTAAAGTCCACTGTTGTCTTATTTAAGAAATTGCCACAGCCATTCTAATCTTAAGTAAACCACCACCCTGATTATTCAGCAGCCTTCAACATTGAGGCAAGCGTCTCTACCAGCAAAAAGATTTCCACTCGCTAAACATTCATATGATGGTTAGCATTTTTTAGCAATAAAGTATTTTTTTTCAGTATAAAGTATTTTTTAATTAAGATGTATATATTGTTTTTTTGACATAATACTTTTTATATACTTAATAAGCTACAGTGTAGTATAAACATAACTTGTATATGCCCTGGGAAAGCAAAAACTGTGTGTGACTTGCTTTATTGAGATATTTGCTTTATTGTTGTGGTCTGCGACCAAACGCAGGTATACCTGTATTTTTACAACACTTTATTTTGAAAAGTACACAATAATATCTGTTAATGTTTGGGGAAAGCTTTAATGCTTTTTAACATTTTTAAATTTAAATAGATGTAGCACTTAGCATTGATGAGACCAGTAACTGTACTGACTTAGTGATTTAGCTCTAAAAACTTCATTGTTTTTATTTCAGCTGGCTTCATAATGACTTAAAAGTGGCCCTTATAGGCAGCCCAGTGGATCTCACTTACAGATATGACCATCTGGGAGATTCTCCCAAAATTCTTCAAGACATTGCTTCGGGTAGCCATCCATTCAGCCAGGTGCTCTTAAGTTACATTTATAATATTTTAAAGTTATATGTATATGATTTTTAAGTCTTATTTTTTTAATTTATTATTTTCGTGATAACTATGAGATTGCTGTTAAAATATATGTATAACAGTATAGAAAATAATATATAAGAAAGTAAACATAATCAAAGATCCCACTACAAATGACTGTTGATGAAACGTCCTATGGTCATCTCTCATTTATATAGAGAAGGATGGATGGATAGGTAAGCAAAAAATGAAATTATACTCTACATTTTTATTTCAGTTCAGTTCAGTCGCTCAGTTGTGTTCGACTCTGCGACCCCATGGACTGCAGCATGCAGGCTATAAGTTAAATAAGCAGGATGATGATATACAGCCTTGACATACTCCTTTCCCAATTTGGAACCGGTCTGTTGTTCCATGTCTTATTCTAACTGTAGCTTCCTGACCTGCGTACAGGTTTCTCAGGAGGCAGGTCAGGTGGTGTGGTGTTCCCATCTCTTTAAGAATTTTCCACAGTTTGTCATGATCCACACAGTCAAAGGTTTTGGCATAGTCAGTAATGCAGAAGTAGATGTTTTTCTGGAACTCTCTTGCTTTTTTGATGATCCAGTGGATGTTGGCAATTTGATCTCTGGTTCTCTGCCTTTTCTAAAACCAGTTTGAACATCTGGAAGTTCACGGTTCACATACTATTGAAGCCTGGCTTGGAGAATTTTGAGCATTACTTTGCTAGCGTGTGAGATGAGTGCAGTTGTACAGTAGTTTGAGCATTCTTCGGCATTGCCTTTCTTTGGGATTGGAATGAAAACGGACCTTTTCCAGTCCTGTGGCCACTGCTGAGTTTTCCAAATTTGCTGGCATATTGAGTGCAGCACTTTCACAGCATCATCTTTCAGGATTTGAAATAGCTCAACTGGAATTCCATCACCTCCACTAGCTTTCTAAGGCCCACTTGACTTCACATTCCAGGATGTCTGGCTCTAGATGAGTGATCACACCATCGTGGTTATTTGGGCCACTAAGATCTTTTTAGTATAGTTCTGTGTATTCTTGTCACGTCTTCTAAATACCTTCTGCTTCTGTTAGGTCCATACCATTTCTGTCCTTTATTATGCCCATCTTTGCATGAAATGTTCCCTTGGTATCTCTGATTTTCTTAAAGAGGTCTCTGGTCTTTCCCATTCTATTGTTTTTCTCTGTTTCTTTGCATTGATCACTTAGGAAGACTTTCTTATCTCTCCTTGCTATTCTCTGGGACTCGGCTCTTTTTTTTTTTTTAACCAGAGTTTAATTTTACTTGAAGTTATCAAAAAAGAAAATGATGTGAAGCTGAAAGAATTAAATTTTAAACTTCAGTGAAGTCTTTCTTTACAGCAAGAGTTATTATTCCTTAAAGAAATTTCACTGGTCTTTTTATATGACCTTTTCATGACTAAATTCCTTATTTAATTTTTTTTTATCTGCCACCTGAAGTTCAGAGCTTTTAGGCTTCTTATTTCTTTGTTTTTTTTTTTTTTTCCCAAGAGATGTAGGTATACCATTTCTTAAGTTCTTTCTTGCTTGAAAATGTTTATTTTATTCCTGATGAGAGCCTTGGCAGAATGTAAAGATCTTGGGTTATACTTCTGTTTTTCCCTCTGAACTTAATAGATATGGGCCCTCCTCCCCCTTTAAATTAGTGTATTTATTTGGCTGTGCCGGGCCTTAGTTGCAGCATGCAGGATCTTTTACTGTGGCATGTGGGATCTAGTTCCCCAACCAGGGATTGAGCCCTGGCGCCCTGCATTGGGACGACAGAGTCTTAGCCACTGGACCACCAAGGATGTCTAGACACTGCCTTTTGTTATTGTGGAGAATCCTGATTTGAGGTATTATTCTGTTTCAACCCTGTCTTATTGTTGTTGTCTAGATACATTTTTGTTGCTATTTCATACTTGATTTTTTATCTTTGAAATTTAGTGACTTCACTAGAATATATCTTAATAATGGCGGTTCCGTACCCTTTTTTTCTTTTTTTTTTTTAATGGGATATGCAGCCTCCTTCAGTTTGAATATTCAAGGTCCTCTTTATTTTAGGAGTTGCATGTGTGCTTGTATGTGGTGTGCAGGCTAGTGATTATTTTAAAAAAATATGAAAAAGTTTTCTGTTTCTCACGTAACAGCGATTCTGAAGGTAGGCAGTTTGACCTATTGTGCAGCTGTCCACGGATCTAATCAAGGCAGGAGCCTGCCTTCCTGCTTGCTGTCCTCAGTGTACTAGTTCACTCACACGTGTTCATGTGTGAGCCTCTCCTCGTGATGTCAAGATGCTTGCTTCACTTACACCTCCAGGTGTAGGCACGAAGAAGTCAAGTGTGAGGGGACAAAGCAGCCAAACCCAACTCCTTTATTGTCAGTTTTGAATAACATCTTTATTATTACTAGCATCAAAAATATTTTTAAAAAATTTTATTGAGAAGAAGCCCTCTCTTCTCTATAGTTCCCTTCCCCATTCACCAGAAGGTGATGAGTGTTCTTCAGGAAAGTTTTCTTTTATAATAGATTTAGATGTATTTTTCATTAGTTACTTCTGTTCTGTTTGTTAAGAACTCTTAATGCAGATATTGAATCCCTTTTTCTATCTTTTCTGTCACTTATTTCTTTATTCCTCTGTTATTTTTCAATTTGTTTTATATAATTTCCTATATACTTCTTGCTCCTGTATTTACAAGTCATGTTAAATTTTGTTTTTTGTCATTTCTGGAATGATGTTCATCTCTGCTTTATCTTTTAGTTCTTGAACTTTCTGATGAAAATCCTCTGTGATATTATCTATCATGTAACTTCTCTGAGCTCTTTTTAAAAATATTTCATTTTCTTAGAGGCTGTTGAAAACTGTTTCTCATTTTTTTAAGGCTATTGAAAACTCTTCACATTTCCTTGGGAAACTCCTCTTAAGATGAATGTCCTCTTCTTTGTAGTATGTAGAAATGATTTTCATGCTGATTCATTGATTGGGACCAGCCCTTTATCAAAGAATGGATGGGCAGAAGAATGAACTGTAACAGTCTACAGCTTTACTTCTAATTTTTCTGTCCTCCACCATATCTGCAGTTTCTTTTGCACTTGGGATGCATTCCTTCTCAGTTTCTAATATTCAGGAAGTTACTGTGGTTTAAAACAAAGCCCTTAAAATATTCTGCATTGTGATCTATGTCCGTTGCTTTCCCTACCTTTTCCTCCCTGTCTGGAACATAGAAAGTAGATGGAAGACGGTAGACATGGTACTTCAGCTTGATTTCTCTTGTTAAACGTTGCATCATCTGAACCTCTGTGCATATATTCTCCATTTTTTTCTGGGACCTATCCATAGTCATTCTGACTAAAGGATGTTTGGTTTAGGCTTTTATTCCCAGTTCAGTTCAGTTCAGTCGCTCAGTTGTGTCCGACTCTTTGCGACCCCATGAATCGCAGCACGCCAGGCTTCCCTGTCCATCACCAACTCCTGGAGTTCACTCAGACTCATGTCCATCGAGTCAGTGATGCCATCCAGCCATCTCATCCTCTGTTGTCCCCTTCTCCTCCTGCCCCCAATCCCTCCCAGCATCAGAGTCTTTTCCAGTGAGTCAACACTTTACATGAGGTGGCCAAAGTACTGGAGTTTCAGCTTTAGCATCATTCCCTCCAAAGAAATCCCAGGGCTGATCTCCTTCAGAATGGACTGGTTGGATCTCCTTGCAGTCCAAGGGACTCTCAAGAGTCTTCTCCAACACCACAGTTCAAAAGCATCAATTCTTCGGCACTCAGCTTTCTTCACAGTCCAACTCTCACATCCATACATGACGACAGGAAAAACCATAGCCTTGACTAGACGGACCTTAGTCAGCAAAGTAATGTCTCTGCTTTTGAATATGCTATCTAGGTTGCTCATAACTTTTCTTCCAAGGAGTAAGCGTCTTTTAATTTCATGGCTGCAGTCACCATCTGCAGTGATTTTGGAGCCCAAGAAAATAAAGTCTGACTCTGTTTCCACTGTTTTCCCATCTATTTCTCACGAAATGATGGGGCCAGATGCCATGATCTTAGTTTTCTGAATGCTGAGCTTTAAGCCAACTTTTTCACTCTCCTCTTTCACTTTCATCAAGAGGCTTTTTAAGTTCCTCTTCACTTTCTGCCATAAGGGTGGTATCATCTGCATATCTAAGGTTATTGATATTTCTCCCGGCAATCTTGATTCCAGCTTGTGCTTCTTCCAGCCCAGCATTTCTCATGATGTACTCTGCATAGAAGTTAAATAAGCAGGGTGACAATATACAGCCTTGATGTACTCCTTTTCCCGATTTGGAACCAGTCTGTTGTTCCATGTCCAGTTCTAACTGTTGCTTCCTGACCTGCTTATAGGTTTCTCAAGAGGCAGGTCAGATGGTCTGGTATTCCTATCTCTTTCAGAATTTTCCACAATTTATTGTGATCCATATAGTCAAAGGCTTTGGCATAGTCAAGAAAGCAGAAATAGATGTTTTTCTGGAACTCTCTTGCTTTTTCGATGATGCAGCAGATGTTGGCAATTTGATCTCTGGTTCCTCTGCCTTTTCTAAAACCAGCTTGAACATCAGGAAGTTCATGGTTCACGTATTGCTGAAGCCTGCCTTGGAGAAAGTTTTATTCCCAGTGCTTCCTTATTGAAACTATTTTATCTAATACTTATTTAGCTGTTTCACAGTAGCATTGGTAAGAGGTTTATGAGTAAACACGGTTTTTATGTATATCCATATGTTGACTAGCAAATCATGATGTTCATCTTAGAACTAAAGCTTGGGACAGCATATTGTAGATACAAATTTGGTTAGATTTAGTTACTTCTAATTTTTTTTTTAATTCAAAGTTCTTTTTAAAAATAGGTCCTACAGGAAGCTAAAAAACCAATGGTGGTTTTAGGCAGTTCTGCACTCCAGAGAAATGATGGTGCAGCAATTCTTGCAGCTGTTTCCAATATTGCTCAAAAGATTCGGACAAGTAGTGGTGTTACTGGTGATTGGAAAGTTATGAATATCCTTCATAGGTAAGTTTTGTAATCTGTAATTGTGTGTATATGTGTTCCTGTACACTGTCACGTTTATTTTTAAAACAAATTAATATTTAGTGACATCTCAGCAGATGTGAAATAGCAACTTTTATTTTGTGTGAGAAGAACCCAAGATAATAAATAATATTTAAAATATCCAAATTGTGGTAAGTGCTGGAAAAAAATCTTGAAAATTTGTATCATGTTAATATACTGGGTTCAAAAATTGAAATAAGAATTTCCTCCTGTGATTATAAATTCTTTATAAAGTAGAATTGTTCTGAAAGTAGAACTATTACAGTGAACAGGATGAACATTTTTGAGGTTTTTAATGCATATTTCCAACTTACTTTAGGAAGATTGTACCAATTTTGCGTTAGTGAACGAGTTTCCCATTTTACACAATTCTTTCTACCTTAAGTGTTACTTTTTGAATCTTCAGATTTGTTTAAAGATTGAGGGTAAACACTCCAGTTGCTCAGTAGTAAAGAATCCGCCTGCAATGCAGGAGATGCAAACAGGAGGTGCAGGTTCGATCCCTGGGTTGGGAAGACTCACCCAGAGAAAGGAAATGGCATTGCACTCCAGTATTTTTGCCTGGAGAATCTATGGGGTCACAAAGAGTTGCACATGAGTGGGCAACTGAACAACAGTAAAATAAACGCTCCATGATAAGCAAATTTTTTTATTTTAAAAGTATTCAAATGCATTCTTAAACATTCATTTCAGTGTTACATTTCCCCTCTTAATAGATTAATTTGGCATCGTAGGTCATCATGTAAACATTTTTTTAAAACTTCTGTTTTTTAAATAGTTTATTTGCATTGATCACCTTCAGATCCTTTCTAGCCACAATTTTTAGAATTCAGTTCACTTTTGAACATATGTCTTGATTAATATTTTTCGTTTCTGTTTTTGTCTGAAAAACAATAACATAATAACTTTTTAAGAAAAATTTCTGCATGTCTAACAAGGTCTTTATGGTTCCTTTTCACTGAGGACCACTTGGCTAAATACATAAATCACAGATTTTTTTCCTTTAATGCTCAGTATTTTTTTCACCCTTTCACATTTTAGAGAGGATCTCATCTCATCCGTTTTTTTGTGTGGGTTTTTGTCTCTGATAACCTGGTTTTATGTATGTATGTGTTCTTGTCTGCCTGCCCACCGTTTGGATTCCTGGCGATCCAGTGGTTACAACTCCATGCTTCCAGTGCAGGGAACACAGGTTCAATCCTTTGTCAGGAAATCTGATCCCATATGCTCCGCAGTACAGCCTGGCCAGAAAAAAAAATTATACTGGGATATAACTAAGTGACATTTGTTTGACATCACCTTTGCCTGGGAGTATCATAGAACTCTCCATTTTCAAATTGAAAGGTTTTTTTTCGTGTAAGTTCAGAAAAAGCCAGTTTGTCTACTTTTACATTGTTGTTTGCTCTCATGCAGAAGCTTCTATCTATTATGCCCTGGTTGGCCCTTCAGACTTTTGTCTCTTCTCACTCATAATTTTTCTCACTTTTTTCCTGTGTTTAGGGAGAATTTCTTATTTATCTTCTGTCATTTGTGAGCTTTGATTATGGAGAGCACTAATGCCATTGTAATTTTTTATTGACTAGACTTGTTTTTTAATTTCATTTCATTCTTACATAACATTTCATTTTCATGAGAACAGCTTGTTTCAATGCAGTTTGTTAAGACATACCTTCTGATTAATGCTTGTTGAGAACATGAAGAGTATTTATAAACCTTTTTAAAATTTCTTACAGTAAGTTTATTTCATAGTAAAGCATAATTTCTCATTCTTGAAGAATCTTTTAATCAGCCTGTAGTTTCTTTTTTTTACTCATCATTCTCTCAGAGGCAAACTTACGTTACCCACTTTGTTTTCCAAGATGAGGTGGCCTCTGTCATGAGTTAGTGTGAGTCTCTGCTCAGATCTTTGTGAGACATCAAGGCTCAGAATGACAGATGTTTTTTTTAAAAAAAATACTGTATAGGTGGAGAGACAAGAGGAGCTAAGTTTTGAAATTGAATTTAGGAAGTCTGAGTTTTCTGACTTTGTTCATTTTTAAGATAGACTTGGTTTTTCAGGGTCCTTTGCATTCCATTGCATTGCATTGGACTTCCTTTGTGGCTCAGCTGGTAAAGAATCTGTTTGCAATGCGGGAGACCTGGGTTTGATCCCTGAGTTGGGAAGATCCCCTGGAGAAGGGAAAGGCTACCCACTCCAGTATCATAGTCTGGAGAATTCCATGAAATGTATAGTCCATGGGGTTGCAAAGAGTCGAACATGACTGAGTGACTTTTACTTCACTTACACTTTGCATTCCATGTGACTTTTAGGATCAGCTTGTCAGTTTCTGCAGAGGACTCAGCTGTCAGTTTTGATAGGGATTGCATTAAATCTATAAATCAGTTTGGGGAGTAATGCCATCTTCACAACATTAAGTCTTCCAATCCATGAACATAGGATGTCTTTCCATTTGTTATGGTCTTTAATTTCCTTTGGAGTTTTGTAATTTTCATCATATAAATCTTAACGCTTCTTTTGTTAAATATTCTCAAAGTATTCTTTTGATGTCCTATTAGAGAGTTTTACAGAGCAAGCAGCATCTAGTGGGAGTTTGTTTGATCTGCCCTCCTCCCTTAACAGGTAAAGATTAGCTAGCTTTATTCATAGTAGCTTCTCAAAATGGCTACTGTTTCTATAAAGAAAATTGATAATACCTAACTAGAGCAAAAACTCCCAAATGTTCAAAGTATAGTTACTTGAAACTTCTTTAAAAGATTTTTATCTGCTTGTGTAACAATATATATTCATTGAAAAACTTCCATAAGGACATACACCAGTGTACTAATTATAGTTTCCTCTGAATTACAGTTTTATGAGTGGTGTCTAATTTTTCCTTTTAGGTTTTCAAAGTCTTCTAATTTTTCTCTAATGACTGTCTTTGACTCATCAAATCTTGCTATATTGAATAAAAATCAACTTAAGACAATTGCGGTTGGCATAGTTTCCCGAATTATTCCATTAAGTATCATGTCATGAAGAAACAGTGTCCTCAACATCTTATTTCTTCGTTTGGCATGCTTAAAACAGTGAAAGACTGCTTTTTCTGATTTTGACATTTATTTCACATGGGTAAAAAAAATGAGGGAAGATCTTTGACAGCATCGAACAGAACTTGGTATTATTCAAGAATCACATTCAATTTTTTATAATGAAAACAGCAAGTATGCTGAAATCCCATAATTGTTTTACAGGATTGCAAGCCAAGTAGCTGCTTTGGATCTTGGGTATAAGCCTGGGGTGGAAGCAATTCGGAAGAATCCTCCTAAAATGCTGTTTCTCCTGGGAGCAGATGGAGGTTGTGTCACTCGACAGGATTTGCCAAAGGATTGTTTCATTGTTTATCAAGGTTAGTAGCATCTGTGACATTAGAAACAGAAGAGAATAGTACGTTTTGTATATTAGAAACTGCATGGCAGTATATTTAGTGTAATAATATTTTCCATTTGAGAATTTCCCTATACGCTCACCAGTTTCAAAACAATATGTATTTTTATAGATTTTTTATTTTTTAAAATAGGCTTTATTAGTTATATAGTTGCTATTGCTATTAAGAATCATCACCTTACATTATTTAATTACAAAGAATTGGAAGAAACCTAATGCCCCCAGTAACAGTAATTTAGATTATGAAATATTATATAGCATTAAATTCAGTTTTTCAAAGAATATTTAGTGTGATTCTATATTAAAGGGCTAGCACTTTTATATAAACTGTAAAAATTAAAAAATCATGAGTCCTTTGTTAAATTTTGCACTTTGTGTGCATGCATGCTCATTCGTGTCCAACTCTTTGCAACCCCATGGACTGTAGCCCACCAGGCTCCTCTTCATGGAGATTCTCCAGACAAGAGTACTGTAGTGGGTTGCCATGCCTTCCTCCAGGGGATCTTCCCAACCCCGGGATCAAGCCCAGGCCTCCTGCATTGCAGGCGGATTCTTTACCGCCTAAACCACCAGAGGAGCCCAAGAATACTGGAGTGGGTAGTCTATCCCTTCTGCAGAGGGTCTTTCCAACCCAGGAATCGAACTGGGGTGTCCTGCATAGCAGGTGGATTCTTTACCAGCTGAGCTACCAGGGAAACCTTGTTTTATACAGAAACAACACTAATTTATAATAGGCTTTTTATTGCCATGCCACATAAAAGCATTATGTAATATTTTGTTTGATAAACCAAAATGCATAAACTAAAATCCTGTCCTAGTTCTATCCAGGGATAATCATTGATGATATTTTAGATATGTATGCTTCATACATCTTTTTATACGTATACAAAAGTACGTAAATGAGATCAAACTTTATGTATTGTTCTATAGCTTCCTTTCACTTAACCAAAGTTCCTCTTTTCTTCCAACAGTTTAGTTAATGAGTGACAGTCTTTAGCATACTGTTTTCTGTAATCTTCTCTTCATGCTCTTTTTAGTATTATTCCTGTCATGCCCCTGTCACACACTTCTTGTTCCTGCACCATTTCAGTTTACTTTACCAAATCTCGCTAGCAGACATCTGAGCATCTCCACTTTGTAACCATCAAGTGAGATAATATACCTAGTTGCCCATTAGATGTATCTGTGTGGTATTATGTATTTGTGTATTTACAAAAATTGATCTGGTAAGATACATACCAAAGGCTTTAACAGTACCTTTTTTTGGAGAAGGGAGTTTAACTGTGGACCCACTGGGCTTTAATTTTTATTCCATATACTCAATATGGTATTGTTTTAATTTTTTAACAATAAATTTTTAAACACTTCATAAAATGGAATTTTAACGCTTATAAAAATGAAATTTTAAAAGGATATCTACTGTGTTTAATACGTAATCAGTTTTGTGCTAAAATGTGGTTTGCCATTTTCTATCTTTTTCACAGGACATCATGGCGACGTGGGAGCTCCTATAGCTGATGTTATTCTCCCTGGCGCTGCTTACACAGAGAAGTCTGCTACTTATGTCAATACCGAGGGCCGAGCTCAGCAGACAAAAGTAGCAGTGACGCCTCCCGGCTTGGCAAGAGAAGACTGGAAAATTATAAGAGCCCTTTCTGAGGTATTTGTCCTTAGTGATGCTGCTGGTAGGATGTTTGACATGTTAGCTTGTCAGAATGATTTCCAGAGTCAGGAGGGATGCAGGTCTGAAATGCAGAGATGATTTAAACAATCTGGGGGGGAAACATGAGAAACCTCAAACAGGGGCTTAGGGAATTCCCTGGTGGTCCAGTGGTTAGGACTCTTGAGTTTCCAAGTCCTTCCACTGCCGAAGGCACTGGTTTAATCCCTGGTCAGAGAACTGAGATCCCACAAGCTGTGTGACTTGGCGAAAAAGAAAATGGGAATTAGAAACTGGTGTTTTTTATTTTCGACTTGTCTTTTGCCTAAAAAGACTCAACTCTTATTATAAAAAGAAGCATCATATGAGATTTAAAGTAATAATATAGTTGTCTATAAACCTTGTATATGAGCAATGACAAGTTAGCTGAAATATTCAGATTTAGCAAAGCATTTATTTCATAATCATTCTGTTTTCTAAAAATAAATTACTAATGTGTTGACAGCTACTTATGAATTAGAAGAATATTCTAATATTCCCCACTTAGCCACTTACTTAATATACATGCAAATGGACACCAGTATATTTTTCATACTAGTACTGCCTTATTTTACCATAGTTGCAATGATGTATTATTTGAAATTTATAAGTATTAATGCTTTGGAACCTGTTACGTTATAGATTGCAGGTATGACTCTTCCATATGATACTCTGGATCAAGTGAGAAACAGACTGGAAGAAGTCTCTCCTAATCTTGTTCGATATGATGATGTTGAAGGAGCTAATTATTTCCAGCAAGCAAGTGAGCTTTCCAAGGTAAAAACTTGTCTCTTTGCAGTTTTCATAATAATGTATCCTCTGGTGTAGCAGTACTAGTTTTCAATACTATTACTGATCTCTTATTCCTGTTTTTGCAGCTAGTGAACCAGCAGCTTCTTGCTGATCCACTTGTTCCACCTCAGCTAACAATAAAAGACTTCTACATGACAGGTATGCAGTTGTTAGCATGACTGCCGTGAATGGAAGGTGGGAAGGAATATCATCACCTAATTTAGTGTTATGATTCTCACCTGCTAGTGGTAGTATTTGATATGTCTACTCTCACAAGATTTTTCAAATATCGAACTAATATAACTATATATTCTGATTTTACTCTAATTTCTTTTCTTTCTGAAATGTAAGTAGAGTTTGAAAATCCAGTAAGAATTAGCAGATTTTAAATATAAACTTTTACTATTATATATAGAATTACTATACAGCAATATGGGGATAATTTTCTGAGTGGCAAAAAACTGAAGGTTTTTTCTGAGAATTACAGTAGAAGAATCAAAACACTAAAATGTGAACCATGTTAAATGGTGCTTCTGATATAAATTGTTAAGAATATTCTTAAGGAATGCAGACTAACCTACAGATTTTATAATACATGCTAGAACATGTCGGTCTCTAGGTTATGAGGTAGTTGATAGACATTTTAAAACAATTTTCTGTCTAAAAGCAGATAGATATTTTTAAGTTTTTGGTACAGTTTGTATCCAAGATTGTTTTAATAGGATTTTTAGTTATATTGTAAAAGTTATGTTCATTGTAGAATACTTACCTAAGGCCACCATAACAACAGAAAAACACTACCATCCCAGAAATAACTATATTTATGTTTAACATTTTGGCCAATCAGCCAGGGATATACACATGTATTTACTTAAATATAAATGAGATTATTCATTTACTCTGGGAGGGAGGGTTTGTACGGCTTTATCAAAATATAATTCACATACCATAAAATTCACCCATAAAGTGTATGATTTATGGCTTTTAGTACACTGTTCTGTAACCTTTTTTTCAATAACAGTATATATGCATATTCTTTTTTTGTTGTTAATTCAACACTTTTCTATAATATTCTTAATGATTGCATACTGGCCCTTTGTATGGCTATATATAATTATTTAGTCATTCCTATGAGTACTTATCAAAACCATTTAGCTGTTATGGGGCTTATATTCTGAAGTTATAAGTTGATTTTTACAATATTTACATGTTCTTACTTAGACTTTTATAGTCCTTTTGTTGTTTGTTGTTCCTGAATATGCGCAATAGGAAAGTTTTACTCTGTGCCTCTGTTGAAGTTATATTATCAAAATGCACATTTTCTTGATATCTTTCAGATTCAATTAGCAGAGCCTCACAGACAATGGCTAAATGTGTCAAAGCTGTTACAGAGGGTGCCCATGCAGTAGAGGAACCATCCATATGCTGAAACATCTAAGGCCCAGCTAGTTAATGGACAGTTATGTTGGCACGATCTCTTGAAGGTGTATCTCTTTAAAAAATAATCTTGATGTAATATTTAAGGTTGTACCATGCTTTATTTGAAAATTATATTGCAATTATCAGAGAACTTTGAGGTTTCAAAACAACTAATGTGTTGAATGTAAATGTTAAATAGTTTAATAAACATTATATAGAGGACTTTTCATGTAAAAGCACTGATAATCTTTGTGACATAAAAAAGAAGGTCCTTAAAATATGAATTTTTTTATCTTCATTGATCACTTATGCTTGTAAAGTGGATAAAATAAGAATAGCTTCCATTGCTCCTGTTCTAGTGCTAAAGAAAAGATTTAAGTATTCTGTCAATTGGGTAAATAGAAAAAATACATATAATCATATATCAGGTATGTATCTTGAACAACTCTAATAATGATAGCTTAATGATTGATTATTCAGGATTTTCTATATACTAAGCACTCTGGTTTTACCTGCATCATCTTGTTTTGTCCTTGTTACATCCGTGTGAGACAGTATTATCTCATATTACAGGTGAAGAAACTGAAGCCCAGAGATACTGGATAGTTTGCCTGAGTCCACAGCAAAAAAAGTCATAGAATCAAACCTGGTTCTCTGACTTCAAATTCAAAGCCCATTGTCCTTAAGTGTTGGACATAATTTCCTCTCATTAATACAAATTCCTTAGGTTGTTACCTCTAAGAATTAGTATTGAGAAGCTTAATGGATAACACATTTTTCTGTTTTTTCTTACATCTGTTTATACAATATAATGTCATGGTGATTTATGTGATTTTTTTCTTTGTATAATAGATTGCACACACATCCCTTGGAATGAGTGAGGTTTCAAGAAATATAATTTAGGTTCTCATTGATGTTCCATATTTATTATATTAACACCATCTGTAGTATTTAAGTCAACTAAATTACTCCAGTAATAAAAGACAAAACTAACAGCTTTCATAATTTTCAATTGTCCAAAAAAAAGTAAAAAACTTACAATTAATCTAGGAGATGATCTAATGCTGTATTAACTTTTTTTGAAATCTTATGTTCAGAATCATTTGTTTTATAATCTTAATCCTTTTTGCTTTCACCAGAGATTTATTAGCCCAACTATAGGTTGCAATTTTACTGATATAAGAGGTAAAATTTTTAAAATATAGTTTGTCATCTTCAAAAATTGCTCAGAATTTGTCACCCATAACAGCTTTTTCAGAATTATTTTATTCATTTCAGTCATAAAGTTGTGTACTTTGTTTTAAATTCTCAGTTGCCTGAAATATAACTTCTTCCTAAAAGACTTTGAATTTAATACAAACTTCTTATCTCTCTACCTTCTTTACTCCTTAGCCTGTTGCTGAACTCACAGGGGCAGACACTTGCGGTTTTTTATTTTACACAGTACTCTTCAGTGAATGAGTATATACTTCATAGGATTCTTGGTGAGGGAATGTTGCATTCAGATGGAGAAATGGTGATATGACTAAGATGGTCCAGGATCCTAGGGCTGCCTTCTAGGCAGCATGTGTTGAACTTGTAGTTTCATAAAGAATATCTTGTCTGGGCTAAGTAGTACTCATTAAAGTTGTTGGTTTTTGCATAAAGTAAATATGAAAGTCTGTCCCATGTGCACCTATCAGTCACTTAATACAAAATATTAAGGTTGAAAAGTGAAAGTGTTAGTCACTCAGTTGTGTCTGTCTCTTTGCTACCCCATGGACTGTATAGCCCACCAGGCTCCTTTGTCCATGGAATTCTCCAAGCAAGAATACTGGAGTGGGTAGCATTTCCTTCTCCATTCTGTCACATTGCAAGCAAATTCTTTACCATCTGAGCCACCAGGGAAGAGCCCATATTAAGGTTATCATGAGCATAAACATTGAAGTTGGTTGCAAGACTTTCTGAAGAATGGATCCAGATAGAAGAAAAATACATATAGATAAGAAGAATAACACTGTTGATGGAATTTTGATTGTAAGCAATGAGGGAGTCAACAATGAAAAAACTGCAAAGAATCAAGGCCGAGTCCTTTTAGGTGAAGATGGCAATCTGGAAAGACCCTGGAATAGTACCATTTAGAGAGGACCACTAATGTGTGTCATCAGAGCTTTAAGTACATTATGTCTAGTTAAAGCCATGCTAATGATCGGTATTAAGACCCAAGAAATATCAAATAACTTGCCCATTTTTACCCAGTTAAAGACTAAAGGCAAAAATGTTTAACTAGAGATATTTTTACTGTTCCATTTTGCCTCAAAAAATGTTGTGGGCAATTAATAGATACACAGGAAAAATCTTAAAAGCCTTAACTCCATACAGAATGCCCCTCAAATTTATTGTGAATTGTATTATAATGAATACATTAATAAAAGCATTAATAATACTCAGTATGCAATAATTTACTATTGTTTGTTGCTGAGGTTTTTAAACACCATTTCTTGCCAGGTCAGACAGATCTTGTTCAACTTTGGAAATGTTACTTAGAAAAATGGAAGATTGTTTCATCATCTGTAAAATGATAAAAATTCTAATGATTGTACCTACTTTGAACTTCACGGTGTTGTAATGAGGATTAAGTTAGAAAGTCTAAAACTTTCTTAGGCTATTTCTTGACATATAGTAAATGTTCAGTGTGGTTAATAACTGAGAACCATCATTATAGGGAAAGGGTGTGTTCAAAATTTTGCTGAGTTTCAGGAAGTTGCAGCTAACCATCAGTGGGAGTCCTTAAAGTCCCCATTCTAAGTGAACCAAGAGAAAAACTCAATTCTGTCAAGTGTGAGGGAAAGCCAAGCCTAATAAAACCTCTAGCTTCTGTTTTCCTAAAGAAAACTATTTATTTAATTGAAGAGAATTGAATGACTTATCCAAGGTCAATCCAGTAAACAGAATATTGCTACTACAAACTGTCCACCAGGGTTGTGAAGATTAACTTATGCAGAATTCTGCAAATTTTGATGGAATTTTTATTAGAATAAGACTTACTGAATCTGTTGAATTCTAACCCTTAAAAGAGATTACTCTGAAAGCAAAAAGATAAAGCAGTGCTATCAGAAGAGGGAAAACTATGCTGATAGAAAAGGAACAGAAGGAGTGTGAGAGCTATTGATGTGCATAAAAGGGGACAGGAGGATTTTTTTTGCTGGCATAAGCCTTTGGCTAATATAAACTGTCAGCTTTATTGTTACCAAAACAAATTAACTCCACCATGATTCAAGTTCCCAAGGAGAGAAGAACTGAGGCAACTTAGCAACCAAAGCAGTGGTAAGAGGTAAGGTGTTTTTTTGTTTTTTTTTTTAATGTTAACGTCATTCATGACCACTGTTAAAATGTCACTAGCACTCCTGTACTCTTGCCTGGGAAATCCCATGGGTGGAGGAGCCTGGTAGGCTGCAGTCCATGGGGTCTCGAAGAGTCGGACACGACTGAGTGACTTCACTTTCACTTTTCACTTTCATGCATTGGAGAAGGAAATGGCAACCCACTCCAGTGTTCTTGCCTGGAGAATCCCAGGGACGAGGGAGCCTGGTGGGCTGTCGTCTATGGGGTGGCACAGAGTCAGACAGACTGAAGTGACTTAGCAGCAGCAGCAGCGGCAGCAAAATCGTTAAAAACGCCTGTTACCAAAGGCCCAGTGTGGCTGGGAAAGAGTCCAAGCAGAAATAAATGATATGCATGACAATTTTTTAGGACATTTTGTAAGGCTAATCCTACCTTATAGCTAGACCGTAGGTTTGTGAGTGACCCAACTTTTGGAAACAAGTACTCGTGAAAAAAAATGAACCTTGATAGAGACTTTTTGAAACCCAAAAGATTCAAGATTTAATTACCTGAAACTGATCTTCAAACTGTGATTGACGTTCAGAATCTTTGACATCTGTATAATTTTTAAAATGAAAAATATATGTGGGCATTGAAAAATAGGGTAAAATGCATGGCCTAGGACTAGTGATTATAATATTTAACTTGAATTGGTTTATAAAGAGATCATAAGATGAATAACAATTTCCTTCTTGAAAGAAAGTGAAAGTGAAGTGTTAATCACTTAGTGGTGTCTGGCTCTTTGCAACCCCATGGACTGCAGCCCTCAAGGACCCTCTGTCCAGGGATTCTCCAGGCAAGAATATTGGAGTGGGTTGTCATTTCCTTCTATAGGGTATCTTCCCTACCCAGGGATTAACCAGGGTCTTCCGTGTTGCAGGCAGATTTGTTTACCTTCTGAGCCATTTCCTTAGACATGTATTTTCAAATCTGGAAAGGACTAGGAAAAAATCTAGCATTACACATGTGTTTGATAATTATGGAATTGGAGGCCAAAGAGAATGAGGGTAAATTAGGGAGAGGTTTTGTGATTTGAACCAGCCCTCTGACTCCTGGTTCAGTGACATCTCAAAGCCTTCAGTTCAGCTCCAACATTTATTTAGCATTTGCAGAGTATCTGCTGTGTGAGGTGTAATAAGTACTAGGACTACAAGAGACATACACACATTTTTATTGTATGTATTGTTAACATACATACATGTTTATTATGTGTGAAAAGTATCTTAGATGCAACTACCTCAGGGTAGTTGAACTAGTTGAGGAAACAGCTTAAAGAAAAGGATTGTCAGGACTTCCTGATGGTTCAATGGTTAAGACTCTGCTTCCACTACAGGGGTCGCAAGTTTGATCCCTGGTCAGGGAACTAAGAGCCCACATTGCCATATGGCAAAAAAAGAAGACAGTACCCTTCTGTCACGACTATTTGAAGATTTTTACAATAAGAATATATTGCTTTTATAATTTCTTAAAACATAAACGAACAATGGCAAAACAAAACTTTTAAGTTGATGAAAGCTAAAACTAGGATACAAAATTGTATGCATCCTCTCTGTGCTTGGCAGCCTCTAAGATGGCCCCGGTGACCCCTGCCTCCTGGGATTCCCTCTGCTTTGTCGTCATCTCTCCTTGAGTGTGGGCCAGACTTCCTGATTCGCTTCTAATGAGTAGGGATGTTTGTGCTGAGATTAGGTTTTGGTTTTTTTTTAACTTAATCTGTGATTTCGGTCTTGGGTTTGCTCTGATTCTCTCCCTCTCAGATCACTACCTGCCATCTTGGAGAATACTTAG
The DNA here is from genome assembly GCF_023091745.1 of Budorcas taxicolor. Taxonomy (NCBI): domain Eukaryota; kingdom Metazoa; phylum Chordata; class Mammalia; order Artiodactyla; family Bovidae; genus Budorcas; species Budorcas taxicolor. Next base: position 138,889,176 of record NC_068911.1, on the reverse strand, counting down.
CCTACAGAGAGATCTCGTGTGGTAAGGAAGAAGCCTTCCAGCCACCATTTATAAGTGAGCTGAATCTTGGCTGCCAATTGAGATGACTACAGCCCTAGCCAACAGTTTAATTGCAACCCCATACATTTCTGGATTCCTGACAGAGAAATTATGAGCTAATAAATACTTGTTGTTTTGAACCATTTAATTTTACGTTATTTTGTTATGTAGAAATAGTACAGGGATTTCCGTGGTGGTTAATAGAATCCACCTTGCAATGCAGGGGACTTGGGTTCTATCCCTGTTTGGGGAACTAAGACCCCACATGCTGTGGGGCAACTAAGACCACGTGCCACAACTAAAGAGCCCATGAGAATCAACACAGCCAAATAAATGAATGTTAAAAAAAAAAAAGAAATAGCTAGTACACTATGATTACATCTAGGCAAAGCCTGCTGCTGCTGCTAAGTCGCTTCAGTTGTGTCTGACTGTGCGACCCCATAGACGGCAGCCCACCAGGCTCCCCCGTCCCTGGGATTCCCCAGGCAAGAACACTGGAGTGGGTTGCCATTTCCTTCTCCAATACATGAAAGTGAAAAGTGAAAGTGAAGTCACTCAGTCATGTCCAACTCTTCGCGACCCCATGGACTGCAGCCCACCAGGCTCCTCCAGGCAAGAGTACTGGAGTAGGGTACCATTGCCTTCTCCGAGGCAAAGCCTAGAGTCACCCAAATCTAATAACTGACTTGTGGGATTATAAACGCCTGGCCATCTAGACCTAGTGGAGGACAAATGTGAAGGGCTCTTTTAAGCGTCCAGGTTTTCTATGGGCCTGACTCAGGATGTCATTGGCCCTGCATTGCAGTTTAACTTTGCCCTCTGCCCACTTCTGCCTTCTTCCCCTTCTTTACTGGTGTTGATCCCCATGGAACTATTTAATGAGTGTTTTGCACGTTGAATTCTCAGTATGTGCTCCCTGGGGAATTCAGTCTGTTACAGCCTTCTGGAATATCTGTGGATCCTACATAGCTGCTTCAATTATCACTATATCTCAGTCAACAAGAAGCAGTGAGGGAGGGCAGGTAGAGGACCAGCACTAACATTTTATTGACATGACTTGGAAATTACATCACTTCCACTCACACACCACAGGCAAGACTCATTACCACACTCACCTGCAAGAGCGGATGCTGGAAAATATAGCCTTTAGCTCAACAGCCATTTTTCAACTAAAATAGATTCCAAGAGATGTTCCAGTTATCTTTTGCTGTATAACAAACCACCCCAAAACTTCGTGGTGTAAAACAACAATCTTTTATTATACTCAAGAGATTCCATAGGTCCAAAATGTAGAAAGGGCACAGCAAGATGGAACCTCAGCTGGGTGACTAGAGTATTGGGGGATGACTCAAAGAGCTGGGGGCTAGAGAAGCTCTGGCTGAAGCACCTTAAATCCCCAGAGAGCATCTTCACTTACATGCTTGGCTCCTGGGCTGGAATGGTGGAAGGACAGGTTCAGAGGGGGTTATCTTCCAGAACATTCAGCACGACAGTCCCAGGACAGATGTACTCACAGGGTGGTTCAGGGTTCCAAGAACCATAGTGTTCCCAGAGGCCAAGGGGGAAGCTGCAAGGCTTTTGATGACAACTTCGGAAACTAGCATCACTTCACTGTGCTTTATTGGTCAAGCCAGTCTCGGAGCCCACCCAGGTTCAAAGAAAGAAAGCATACACCCTTCCTCTTGAGAGGAGGGTAAAATGATTAAAACAACCACAAGAATAGACATTGGGAGACAAGCCCTATGATACCTACTGCAGTAGTGAAGAAGGAGATATGCAGGAAAAAAAGACTGTAATGAATTATAAAGAGAAGCTTCTATAACATACCAATTAATCTATACCTGTTTTCTCATTAGTTAGCACAACTCAACTGCTTTTGTATCCAGTATAGAGTTGGTAAGTCTCCTGTCATATATAAGATAGAATGAAGACCCTTTCCTTTGGCTCAAATTCTTTAAGCTTTTAAATATAACCCAAGAACATTGGCACCCATAACTGAGATGCTTTGGGGGGCATAAAGGCTACTTATAGGACATTGGCACCCATAACAGATGCTTTGGGGGGCATAAAGGCTATTTACAGGACATTGGCACCCGTAACAGATGCTTTGGGGGGCATAAAGGCTATTTACAGGACATTGGCACCCGTAACTGAGATGCTTTGGGGGGCATAAAGGCTATTTATAGGAGGAAATGAGCCTTTGTGAGTTTCCTCACAGATTGTCCAGTCTGGGTTGCTATAGATTGAGTAAGTACTAGGCCAGATGGAGTAATGTTCCTCAAGTAATAGATTTAATATCACAGTCTGAGTACAATAGTAGAACCCAAAGTGTAGTTTTTCAGTGTCTTCTATTCCATTTCCACTTTACAGGATTTACTATATTCTTCAGTAGGGTAAGTAACCTCCCTGCTAGAAAATGTACTGTAATTAATATAAATTATTTTCTGAATTTAAAAAAAAAGTGGCAAATCTTGAGGACAAGAACTGAGTCTATGGAGATCTTTAAACTCTTTGAAGACTTGGGAATTTTCCTCATGTTCCAAGGGTTAGGGTGACCTTGTCCCTTTGTTCTAGAACAGAAGCAATCTACTTTGCTGCTGGGAA